>NC_138777.1:176239592-176432092 GCF_965119305.1 Pelophylax lessonae | reverse complement strand
ATGTATATGTATCACCAGAAATGGAATTCTTTGTTCTACAATATCTCAAAGACGACCTAGCATGTTATTTGAAGACTGTACTATTTTGGACATACTTGGACTCAAACATACACTGCTCTTTCCACAGCTCCTCCTCCTCTGGGGGTATGATAAAGTTTATACGCATCTTCACCAAAAGCACAAGATGATGTGTCGTCTCCGGATGAGGCTGCAGCGGAGATTTCAGTTCCAGGCTGATATAGTGGATCTGCAGCGGGCCTGGAGTGATGCCAAAAGGCGCTCACCCAGGCTCCTGCTAAAGGCTGTGGAGCAAATCTCCGGTAAGTAAAAATATACATTACATGTGACCAGATAGGTTACAATTTTTTGGGTAGGTGGACATGTGTTTAGCTATGCAACAACACTAATACCAACACCCCCCCCCCCCCCCCCTCCCTCTCGCTCCTACCTTTCCTACCTCCATCAAGTGTCTCTTCACAACCTTTAATACTACTATGTACATTCGTATTTTTTATGTTTTTTTTTTTCTTCTGCTTCTAGCCAAAGCGGACGGACGGCACCCTCTTGTGCTTTTGGTGAAGAAGGGGAGGAGGAGGACGGCCACACTCCAATATGCAGTCAGAGGCAGCGAGCCATTTGAGCAGCTGAAAATTGTGGATCGTAAGTAGAAAATAAAAATGTTAGAAATTTCTAATCTCTAATCACATTTTACAGAGCCCCCTTTACATCGGAGTCTCCAGACTTACTACACTGTAAGAGGGAAGTGTGAAGACTCTGATATAAGGAGAGTTTGGGAACCATTATTTGAGGGGGGAAGCTGGGGACTCTGGTGTAAAAGGGAACTCTGTGTTCCCCAAAGCTCCCCCATACATCTGAGCTTACAGAGACCCTCTTACACTTCCCTTCCTCAGTCCACCACAGTCAAGGGCACAACAAGTCCCACTGCAGAAGGCTACCTGCTTGGACTTGTAATCCTCTCTGTAGGGGAATGAGGAAATACTGCCTGCTATGCTAAGACTTGTAGTGCCCTCTGTTAGGGACTAAGGATTCCTCAGTCCTCAACATTCTAGGGCACTATAAGTCTCAGCATAGTGGGCTGTCATACCTCAGTCCCTCACAGCTCGGGTCAAAAACAACACAGTTAAACATCTAAAGGACAACTCCAAACAAAACTACCAATAATGGACAGAGTCCATATGCTCTATAATGTCAAAGACCCGCTACCACTCACCTTCCACCTCTGGTGCTGTCATTGTGTAGGGCAAAGGGCTCCATCTACACCATGTTTGGCTTTCATGTCAGATAGGCAGGACTTGCTCAGCTCCACTCTCTTCCTTGGCAATTGACTCTGGCGTCATTGTGGATCTTTCCTCCTCTAGAAAACCCCCAGGGGCCCTCTCCTTGTCCCCCAGCCACCCAGGGCCTTCTTCTCCTCCTCCTCCACCAACCATTTTCAGACTCTTCCAACTTCCCTGGGGCTACTCAACCACTTTGCATAGTGGACACAACAAATCTATGACCAGCCTGCAAAATATCAAGTCTGGGCCTGGTTACCTGTATGTTCCGGGTCCAGGGCGGAGCTCTCCTCCCAGAGCAACAACTGATGATAGCAGAGTGAGTTGACCGGCCAGTCACTTCCTACTGGTGCAGGTACACACCTACCGATTCCTCCACATCTTAGGATAACATGATCAGACGGCCAATCCCCAGGCAGAGAAGGAGGAGTAAGTGTCAGCGGACAACAGACACCTGGCAGACGCAGTGAAGGGACTGCAGCACACTGCTGCAACTTTTTGATCCGAGGATTGAAAGCAATCTTTTACTTGGGAGATTTCCCTGACTGCGCCCTTCGAAATGTTGGTGCTCCGCCACTGGCCGCAAGGCCCCTGTAGGTGCGAGGCCTTAGGCGCCCGCTTAATTTGCATGGTGCCCTCCTGTTTTAAAACATGGTCAATGCATCTCATTGGTGTAAGTGCACTTCTATGTTCTGAATTGTAGGGGCATTGAGTATGGTGCTAGCATGATGAGAGGTTACTGCCTATTTGTGTCCATAAATAATATATAATGTTTTTCTTTTATTTTAGAAACCAGTGATCAGGATGTTGCGGCTCAGCCTTCTCAGGCCCCCTGTAAGTAATGTGGATGTGCTGGTGTGTTGTGTATTAGGTCGAACTTGGAGGAATGATTGTTTGTTTTGTTTTCTTTTGTGGTTGATGTAACTTCAGCAAGAGAGGAGCCTCAGGCAGGGCCGAGTCGCCTGGATCCGGGCCAGGAACAAACTGTTGGCCAAGAAGAGGCCAATTGGTCCGACTCGGATGAGGACCTGGGCTCTCCTCAAAGGGGAAGTAAGTATTCTACATGTGTTTGTGTGTTCAATGTGTCCTGGTAAATATAAGGGCTGTAATATATATATTTTGACATTGGGGTTTTGTAGCAGCTGACATTGAGGATGTTTGTTGTGGAGGACTGGGGAAGAGGGGCCACTGCTTACCCAGTCCACTGTAACTACTACCTTCAATGTTTCCAGACTACTTTCTGTGTGCCTTTATCAAATAGCTTTTGTTCAAGGATTGTATTTGTGTCTTTGTGTTTCTAGGAGATACAACGCCATCCCCCCATGAAGGGACACCATCCCCCCATGTAGGGTCTCCCCCATCCTCCCCCACTCCAGGCTCCCCTGAACTAGTCTGTAAGTACCTAAAATTAGATTCTCACATGAATTGTGTGTGCTAGGATGATGTGTATCTAGGATAATCTAAGTTGGAGTCAAAGCAAGTGTAGTTTTGCTATATGTGACAGGAAGGTTGGTCATGAAACACTCTTGCTTAACCTTCATGTTTGAAAGGTGGTTTTGGGGAGCTTTACAGGACATGTTATCTTTTGTAAGTTATCTCAAGCCACCCTATTCTAAATTGGTGTTAGTTTCTCTACATTGGAAATGGTGTGCTTTGTACTTGTAAATTTTTAGGGGACATTGTAATTTAATCATGTCCTGATTTAGTCAACACTGAAAATGTGTGTTTGTCAATCTTTCATAAATACTCTTCCTCGGTAATGTACCACATTCCAGTTCACAATTTGTGTTCTTTTTGTGCAGTTTCTCCAGAGCCAGCCACGCCATCCACTTCAGGGGCCCCAAAAAAACCTGATGATGGTAAGTTGTGTGCTTTTCCAGTAATGTGTCTACTTAGTAAGTGGAGAAATGCTAACTGTGTATGTCCCCGCTCAGGCTTCAAGTTGTTCTAAAGGCAGCGGGTTCTTTATGTGAATGCATTCTATGCATTAGTATTCCAAGTGATAGGTGTGCATATTCCCCCTAAGACTTACTGGGACCATTTTTTACGGTCCAAATTTTTGCACTAATACTTGTCTGGAACAGACTCCCCCTCCTCCTTAACTGAGGTGACAGCATGCCAATATTGCCTCCTGATGCTGTCACTCCTAATCATTGAGACCATTGGAAGGGAGGGGGGCAAGGCTGGCTCACAGCCTAGTGCCTGAACAGGCACAGGGTGCTTGGCTTCATCTCATGTGCCTCCATAGCAAGCTGCCTGCTGTGGGGTCAAACAACAGGAGGGAGGTGCCTAGAGGTGTGTACAGGGGCCATGTAAAAAGGAGGATTGTTATTTCTCTTGTCCCCAAAAACCTAGAGAGTGTAAGTCTAACCTGATTAGTTTTCCGCAGCCCTCCCAAAATGATATGTTTCCAACACTTAGAACAGGCAGGGCTGAGGCACCAAAAACATCAGAAAAACACAATCAGCACAAAAGCAGGGAGTACGTATCCTTAACGCTACAAGCTTCACCCAGAAGAATGACGCTTGCACTGTACAAATCTGCATCACCACCATATCAATGTCTAAATAAAACTTTCAGGGAAATGTGGAGGGGTAATGAGTGGGTGTTAGAGCGTTTTCATGACTGCGTAACCTACAGTTAGCGTGAGTCCATTTGTTGATAAACTTTTTCTTCTCTCTTAACACAGCTGGGATGGCGGAAAGGAGATCAGGGGAGCAGACACATCTGCTCCGTCCAGAACTGGCCCTCAAAATTCCTAAGGGTGAGTCTCTACTATGTGTCAGGTTCAATCTATAGACAGTAAGAGTGAGAGAGAACGCTCCACAGATTCCAATGGTGATAGAGATAAATGTGTGCACATGTATCGTGTTGACCAATTGAACCCAAAACACCTTACATTCTTCAAAATGATTGCTTGTGTTTACATGCAGAAAAGCATTTTACTTAGCTTTGGTGGAACTGCTACTAACATTCCAAGCCATCTTATGTAACCTTTTGAACAATTTGCTGTGAAAGTTTGAGTTTAAGGTTTACAACAGCAATTTAGCATATTTGCTTCAGAGTGTTGATAAAAGCCAACCAATAGACTCCTAAGCATATTTGTTGAGGCACATTAATTACAATCCTTGTTTGGATCATTTTGCCTAAAACTAATTGTCATGTTTTTTTCTACCCAGGGCACACCCACCTCACCTACGAGGTCCTCCTGGATTATATGAGGTGGTGCGGAGACCGAATTCTATATTTGGAACACCTTTGTGGCGTGGATCCAGACCCTAAGGAGCCATTCGTTAGGAATGTCACACCTTTAAAAAGATCCTAGTATTTTTTTTTTGTGGTTTGTTTACTTATGTTGCACGTTGCAACACAAAGAAATGTCACATTTGTAATTGTTGCCCATTATAAACAAAAATCTAACAAAAAAATCAAAAACAGTTTAAAAAAAAACCCTTTTTTTGGGACCCAAAAAAAAAAAAAAAAAAAAAAAAGCCTTGTTTTTGGCAACCAAAAAAAATATAAAAAATTTATAAAAAACCCTTTTTTTGGGGACCCAAAAAAAAAAAAAAAAAAAAAAAAGCCTTGTTTTTGGCAACCAAAAAAAATATAAAAAATTATAAAAAACCCTTTTTTTGGGGACCCAAAAAAAAAAAATAAATAAAAAAAGCCTTGTTTTTGGCAACCAAAAAAAATATAAAAAATTATAAAAAACCCTTTTTTTGGGGACCCAAAAAAAAAAAAAAAAAAAAAAAGCCTTGTTTTTGGCAACCAAAAAAAATATAAAAATTTATAAAAAACCCTTTTTTTGGGGACCCAAAAAAAAAAAAAAAAAGCCTTGTTTTTGGCAACCAAAAAAAATATAAAAATTTATAAAAAACCCTTTTTTTGGGGACCCAAAAAAACCAAAAAAAAAAAAAAAAAGCCTTGTTTTTGGCAACCAAAAAAAATATAAAAAATTTATAAAAAACCCTTTTTTTGGGGACCCAAAAAAAAAAAAAAAATAAAAAAAGCCTTGTTTTTGGCAACCAAAAAAAATATAAAAAATTATAAAAAACCCTTTTTTTGGGGACCCAAAAAAAAAAAAAAAACAAAAAAAGCCTTGTTTTTGGCAACCAAAAAAAATATAAAAATTTATAAAAAACCCTTTTTTTGGGAACCAAAAAAACCAAAAAAAAAAAAAAAAAGCCTTGTTTTTGGCAACCAAAAAAAAAATGTTTACAAAAAAGCCTTGTTGTTTTTATGGCAACGGACAAAACCAAAAATGTTTACAAAAAAGCCTTGTTGTTTTTATGGCAACGGACAAAACCACAAATGTTTACAAATAAGCCTTGTTGTTTTTGGTAACAAACTAAACCAAAAATGTTTACAAAAAAGCCTTGTTGTTTTTATGGCAACGGACAAAACCACAAATGTTTACAAAAAAGCCTTGTTGTTTTTATGGCAACGGACAAAACCAAAAATGTTTACAAAAAAGCCTTGTTGTTTTTATGGCAACGGACAAAACCACAAATGTTTACAAATAAGCCTTGTTGTTTTTGGTAACAAACTAAACCAAAAATGTTTACAAAAAAGCCTTGTTGTTTTTATGGCAACGGACAAAACCACAAATGTTTACAAAAAAGCCTTGTTGTTTTTATGGCAACGGACAAAACCAAAAATGTTTACAAAAAAGCCTTGTTGTTTTTATGGCAACGGACAAAACCACAAATGTTTACAAAAAAGCCTTGTTGTTTTTGGTAACAAACTAAACCAAAAATGTTTACAAAAAAGCCTTGTTGTTTTTATGGCAACGGACAAAACCACAAATGTTTACAAAAAAGCCTTGTTGTTTTTATGGCAACGGACAAAACCAAAAATGTTTACAAAAAAGCCTTGTTGTTTTTATGGCAACGGACAAAACCACAAATGTTTACAAATAAGCCTTGTTGTTTTTATGGCAACGGACAAAACCACAAATGTTTACAAATAAGCCTTGTTGTTTTTATGGCAACGGACAAAACCAAAAATGTTTACAAAAAAGCCTTGTTGTTTTTGGTAACAAACTAAACCAAAAATGTTTACAAATAAGCCTTGTTGTTTTTATGGCAACGGACAAAACCAAAAATGTTTACAAAAAAGCCTTGTTGTTTTTATGGCAACGGACAAAACCACAAATGTTTACAAAAAAGCCTTGTTGTTTTTGGTAACAAACTAAACCAAAAATGTTTACAAAAAAGCCTTGTTGTTTTTATGGCAACGGACAAAACCACAAATGTTTACAAAAAAGCCTTGTTGTTTTTATGGCAACGGACAAAACCAAAAATGTTTACAAAAAAGCCTTGTTGTTTTTATGGCAACGGACAAAACCAAAAATGTTTACAAAAAAGCCTTGTTGTTTTTATGGCAACGGACAAAACCAAAAATGTTTACAAAAAAGCCTTGTTGTTTTTATGGCAACCGACAAAACCACAAATGTTTACAAATAAGCCTTGTTGTTTTTATGGCAACCGACAAAACCAAAAATGTTTACAAAAAAGAATTGTTTTTGTGAAAACCTTCCAAAAAATGATGTCAAAACATAAAAAAAGTTTAAAATGTTTATCTAAATTAAATTTAAGTATGTTGCTCTTTGCAACACAAATGTTACATTGGCAATTTAGTTCATTCTATTATATATTGTAATATATTTTTTGTACGCTACAGTTGGTAGACACCCACATGTGTTATTAAAACATTTATTTTATTACCCAAGTTTTCTTTTTGGTGTACACATCGAATGTCTTTTGTGTTGTATTTGTTTACTTGAGTGGTGTGGTCTGTAATTGTTAGTATGTTGGCTTTGGTTTATGTTAGCCTTGAGACTTGTTTTGAAGCTACATTTGAAGGGAGACCTTTTCTTGGGTCGTTATGTGAACATTGAGTTATCTAAATTTACATGAAATCATATGTTTGGAGATCGAGAAGCACGTGTGTATAAATGCCTACATTAACCAGGGCCATTACTTGGCCACCAACACTCCTAAAAAACCAAAGAGCAAACACAAACTAATCATTTTGCATAAAATTTTATTTCATCCCCAAAAAAAGCACTATAAGAAATCATATTGTGCCACCCTCAAATTTAAAAAAAAAATGGCCCCACAAATTGGCCAATGTAACAATCATTAACAAAACCAAAAAAAAAAAAAAAAAAGAAATTAAGTTGGTGGTGGTGGTGGTGACTGAAGCAGTGTGGTGAGCAATGGAAAGGTTCCTGCCATCAAATGGTGGGCCAATAGTCCCATCTGCTCTGGGGTTAGCCTTAGAGTTCTGGTAAAGTGGCCCATTAGAATCAGATCTTGTGTCTGAGGCTGCTGCTGATGCAGGGTGTTGAACCCTGGAAATGTCCCAGACTGAAGATCTTGTGCCAATAGTCCCATCTGCTCTGTGCTCAGCCTAAGAATTTGGGTAACGTGTGCCATTACCATGAGATGGGATCGTTGCTGCTCCAAGGCTATTTGATGCTGCTGGTGGTGCAAGGGTTGTGAAGATGTGTGGGGAGTGGTGGTTGATTGGTTGTTGTGGTCCACGGTGCGGGGGCAAACGACATGTCGCATTGGTGACAAAAAAGAAGAACGGCCTGGGGAGGAGTGAAGTGATAAAGGTGTGGAGGGAATGTAGTCAGGTGGAAGGGGTACTGTGGAACCAGTGCGCATTGAGGTTGTGCAGGAGGATTGCTCATTGAGGGGTGTGGGAGTCCGAACGGAGTGTGAAGTGCTAGGAGTGGCTACAGGAGGAATTGTCCCATCCCCAGCTGCCTGACAAGTGGCCAACACTGGCATTACCCTCCCACTACCACAACCTGCAGTGGCAGGTGAGTGAGATGTTTGGGAGGGCTCTGCCAATGGGGCATCTTCAGATCCAAACAGGCATTGGCGTGTGGCCAGCACCTGAGTGTCAACACTTTGCCGATCCCGTTGATGCTGGTCTGCTAAACTTACCAAGCTGTTACGCATATCCTGTTGAACCTGTAACATATCCTGGTGAACCTGTACCATTGTTGCTACAGATTCCTGTATGAGCCCGAGCAGACGTACTGCCTCAGTAGATTGCTGAGTACGCCTCCTTAACTCATTTTGGACCTGATACTCATCAAGCAGCCTCTCGGCTACATCCAGCATAGATGGACGAAGTTGGGTAGGTGACAATCCCTCTGCATCTAAGGCTACCTGAAAGCAGAAGAAATAGACCAAATCATTATCAAACATCATGACTAAATATTTCAGATTAGTTTGACAACTTAACACCCCAAGCAGAACGTTGAAAAGTTTGATGTGCTTCTAATGAGTACTTGTTCATTGTAAGATTATCCAAGCTAGCAACACTTCTGATAATGGGTACATATTATATTGGTAGGACTAATATGACAAAGGCAAAAAAGATTCAACATGAAGGTGTTCCCAATTAACCCTGGTGTGGTAGGTTGTTTATGCTTTTGGTAAATCTGTTACTACACCAATGACTTTATACATCTACGTATGTTGTCTAAAATCTTGCCATCAATCGGCTAGAGGACAACCCAACCAAACGATACCCATGAATTTGGACCTGGAAAATCAAAGACGGGCCGGACTTTAAAGATCCTGGATGTTTTTGGAACATTAGTGGCACACCAAATTATAACATAATTCCCTGATGTTCAAGATAGAACTCTTGTTGTGCTGGTGCATCGTCAGAATGTCATAGCACTAATTTAACACACACAATGTAAGCCACATCTAGTCCAAAATCAATGCTACCATTGAAATGTTACATGTGCACCTTGTTCCCTTATATCACATACCACAGCACTGGATGCAGAATCGTCGCCAGCTCCTGATCCAACTCCAGCTGCAACGTCAAGAGGGGCCTGATGTTCTTTTAAAAAAAAAAAAAAAAAACATGTTTAGTACATAACCTTAGTCAGTAATGATTATGGCCAGATTGCCCTCCTAGCTTCATGAATGAAGCATTGAGGCCAAACATTCAAAAGTGCTTTCCTGGGCTCATAGGACACTTGCTAAACCCTCCCAAAGGTTAAGAAGGCTTGGTCTGCCTACTAATGACGGCACCCATTAATGCTGTCAACTGTGTTTTGCAGGGTAAACATCTAAAAGGCAACACTCTTTCCTAAGAAAAAACATGTGTGTTAATGGGGTTAATAAGATTCAAAAAAACATTATTTGACTAGACATACCAACACCTTCCTCCAGGCCTAGCTGCACTGGGTGTGTTCCCTGCTGCGGATCTTCTGTAAAGGACATAGCAATATGAGCTATCTTGGCCAAAAAAAAACATCTACATTGTTTGGCACAGTATGATATTGGACCTACCAGGAGGAGGGTCAGCACTGATGTCAACACCTGTGAGTCCGTCTGGTTCGCCAAGCTGCATGGGCTGTGGAGGGGCTGAGATCCGTGCTACAGATGAACAAATTGCAGGTTGGGGAAAACAAAAAAAGGACAATTGGAAGGGCAAGTATCACATTCTCTTAATGTCACACATAGGATAGTAGTTAATCTTTTCCAAACAACTCACACAATTGACATCCAAGATAATATCCTACCTCGGTGCAAAGCATCCGAATCTAAGTCCTCTCTGGGAAAGATGGTATCGGGTCCTATGATGTTCAAGAAAGGTAATTGATAATCCCAGAGAGAACTTCGTGCACGTTCATCCAGCCGACCTTGACGGTCATAAAGACCCTCCGCAGCCCATGCAATTAGCTTCTTCCGAACGGACCCACAGATGTCGTTGACCTTCTTCCGCACACTGTCACGGTGGCGAGGTGCTTCACCCAGTGCATTTACAGCATCCCGGATTTCATCCCACAATCTGTTCTTCTCTGTTACTGAGTAAGACGCGGCCCTGGTCCCATGTATCGCCTGATATCTGGCCATATAGGCGTGGACCAGGGCACAGCACTGATTGTGGGTGAAACGGGGAAGCCGGGTTAATGTGGACAAGCTGACTCTGGTGGACGGACCCGCTCCAGGACTACTGTCAGAAGAGCCAGCTTGTCCACTTGGTGTGTTAACACCTCCCCCGGCTTCCTCCTCCGGGATGGGGATGGTGGACTCCCTCATGGATACAGCTGGAGCCTCCCTCACACCAGAGCCAGACGATCTGCCCACCCTGCCCCCCCTGCCCCCCCTGGCCCCCCTGGCCCCCCTGGCCCCCCTGGCCCCCCTGGCCCTTCTCATCCTTCCAGTGGGTGGGGCCATGGGAGCACGAGGTGGGCAGAGAATCTGGCTGTCCAGCAGCAGCAAAGAGCCCCAAACTCCTAAATCTGAAATGACAAAAGAGAAAACAGAAAAAACAGGATTTGCAGATTGCTCTTCATATACAGTATAATTAGTGAACAGTTACAGAACACACTTACCTAATGGCACAAACAGACTTGGTCGTGGTGGTGGTGGTAGTAGTGGGCAAAGAGCAGAAGAGGCTGCAAAGAAAAGGAAAAAAAAAAAACACATAAGAAAACGCATATGGGTACAAATCACACGAGGCCCTCCAAACACTTACCTAATGGCACAAACACGGTGGTGGTGGTGGTGGTGGCAAAAAAAGCAGAAGAGGTTGCAAAGAAATGTACAAAAAAAACACATAAGAAAACGCATAGGGGTACAAATCACACGAGGCCCTCCAAACACTTACCTAATGGCACAAACACAGTGGTGGTGGTGGTGGTGGTGGTGGCAAAGAGCAGAAGAGGCTGCAAAGAAATGTAAAAAAAAAAACACATAAGAAAACTCATAGGGGTACAAATCACACGAGGCCCTCCAAACACTTACCTAATGGCACAAACACAGTGGTGGTGGTGGTGGTGGTGGTGGTGGTGGTGGTGGTGGTGGTGGCAAAGAGCAGAAGAGGCTGCAAAGAAATGTAAAAAAAAAACACATAAGAAAACTCATAGGGGTACAAATCACACGAGGCCCTCCAAACACTTACCTAATGGCACAAACACAGTGGTGGTGGTGGTGGTGGTGGTGGCAAAGAGCAGAAGAGGCTGCAAAGAAATGTAAAAAAAAAACACATAAGAAAACTCATAGGGGTACAAATCACACGAGGCCCTCCAAACACTTACCTAATGGCACAAACACAGTGGTGGTGGTGGTGGTGGTGGTGGTGGTGGTGGCAAAGAGCAGAAGAGGCTGCAAAGAAATGTAAAAAAAAAACACATAAGAAAACTCATAGGGGTACAAATCACACGAGGCCCTCCAAACACTTACCTAATGGCACAAACACAGTGGTGGTGGTGGTGGTGGTGGTGGTGGTGGTGGTGGTGGTGGTGGTGGTGGCAAAGAGCAGAAGAGGCTGCAAAGAAATGTAAAAAAAAAACACATAAGAAAACTCATAGGGGTACAAATCACACGAGGCCCTCCAAACACTTACCTAATGGCACAAACACAGTGGTGGTGGTGGTGGTGGTGGTGGTGGTGGCAAAGAGCAGAAGAGGCTGCAAAGAAATGTAAAAAAAAAACACATAAGAAAACTCATAGGGGTACAAATCACACGAGGCCCTCCAAACACTTACCTAATGGCACAAACACAGTGGTGGTGGTGGTGGTGGTGGTGGTGTTAAAGAGCAGAAGAGGCTGCAAAGAAATGTAAAAAAAAAACACATAAGAAAACGCATAGGGGTACAAATCACACGAGGCCCTCCAAACACTTACCTAATGTCACAAACACAGTGGTGGTGGTGGTGGTGGTGGTGTAATCCTTTATAGGCAAAAGGAGGCTGCAAACATTAAACATACATGAGAAATCGCATGACCTACATACGTGCACATAATAAATTACAGTTATCAGGAAAGCAAAAATGGTGTCTTTGGAAGCTGGGAAGGTAAGGGGGCAGGTTTAGATGCCAAATCTAGACTGCACACCTTTAACAAACATGAGAAAACACATGTCCAAACCACATGCACATGGGGCCAACTGCCAATGATTAAAAGACACTTGAGGGGTTCCCAAGCTATTGTGGGTTGGAGGGGATTCACCATAGACAACTTAAGCACACCCAAGATAAGTACAAATTGTCTCCTTCCTTTTTTTTGGGAGAGAGAGATACAATTGTCTTACCTCCAGATAATGTAGGTTGTGGGTCACAGGGTCTTGCTAGCACATAAGAAACATCGATCTATAACATCCAGCAGCCATATTGGCCATGTGCTCCTTTTATAGCTGGCTCACAGGTGTGATAATTAGCGGCCGTTTCTATATATATCTGCGCATTCGCGAATTTGCGCGTTCAAAATGGAGGACGATATCCCAGACGCATTAGATGGTGCAATGCTGGCATTTATTGGTGCCTTGTTTGAGGAGGCCCTGGCACAGGAGGCAGCAGAAGGTGGGGAAGCTGCAGCAGCAGCAGCAGCAGCACCTTCAGCAGCAGCACCTCCAGTCCGTGTGCCCTTACCTCGCCAGCCACGCATTTTTGCTCCAAGGATCTATTTGGACAAGCTGCGGGATTCTGATGTCAGGAGGAAGTTCCGGCTCGAGCGAGGAACTATTCTACACCTCTACCAGCTCATAGCAGAGAAAATTGACCCGGACACACAGCGCGGCCATGCGGTGCCCGGCATGGCCAGATTGCTGGCCACTTTGTATATTTTAGGGCGTGGCAGCTTCCAAGCCACTTCGGGAAGTATCATGGGCATTAGCCAGCCCACAGTTTCAAGGGTGTTCATGTTGGTCATTAATGCCATAGTGGATATAGTGCCCAATTTTATCCACTGGCCACAGAATGAAAATGAGTGGAATGAAGTCAAGTTGGGTTTCTACCGGCGGGCACACATGCCGCAAATCCTAGGGGCAATCGATGGCACCCACATAGCCATTAGGCCCCCAAGGAGCCACGAAAGTGAATACCGGAACCGCAAGCAGTACCACTCTGTGAACGTCCAATTAGTGTGTGACGCCAAACAGCGCATCATGAGTGTCAACACTGGTCACCCAGGGTCGTGCCATGATTCCAGTATGTTAAGAACAAGTACTCTGTACGAGGTGTTTGAAAGTGGACAAATGCCCGAAGGGTGGCTTATTGGTAAAGTATTTTGTCTTAACAACATAAACTGTAAGATTACATAGACATAGGAATAAGCTACATCGGTGTACACCCTGATTTAAGCAAAGCCTACCTAAAATGGATGTGTTATTAGTTGTCAGGCTGTTCACACACAACCAGATCAGCAGCTTAGCAGCTCACAAAAGAAAGATTTGCAAAGTTGTCTTTGAGTCCAATGAAGGTGGTTAACCAATGTGTAAATGGTGTCCTCTAGCCACCCAAAGAAAACCTACAAATGATTCCAATGGTATTGCCATATCCCCAAAGTACTTTGCATAAGTGAGTCAATATTGGTTTCCTCACTCTAGTTGCAGATATATTCCAGAAGTAAGACCTAGGCTAATGTAATAGGAACAGAATAGGGGCCAAGTTGTAACTTGCAAGAGAAACCCACCACTTTGTGTGTCCTTTTTCCCATTTGTATTAGTGATTTAGGCAGTTAGACAGAGTTGAGATGTTTCATATGATTTTTTGCAAACAGACGAGCAGGTTGTTTAGTAAAATGCCTAATTGTCTCCCATTTTGAGGAGTCATCTAAAGTCACATGATATGAATAACTAATGTATATTTTTCTTATTTTTCAGGGGATGCTGGTTACCCGCAGCTGACGTGGCTGATGGCTCCAATCAGGTACCCCCAGGGCCCAGCAGAGAGGAATTACAACAGGGCCTTGCGGAGAAGCCGGAGTATCATTGAGTTGACCATAGGTCTTCTCAAGTCCCGGTTTCTCTGCTTGGCCCGGCCTGGGGGTGAACTCCTGTACTCTCCTACAAAGGCTTCCAAGATCATCCTGGCGTGCTGCGTGTTGCACAACATGTGCGTTGCCCGGGATGATTCTTGGGAGCTGACGGAGGAGAGGGAGCCAGAGGTCCGTCAGCCGGCGGCCCCCAGGCGGCGGAGCACCGCTGCCGGTATGGCCACCCGGAATACCCTGGTTGCTAGCCACTTTACATGTAAGTACTGTAACCGGTCAAGATAGGGCATGTGTATTAATTAGCTAGTTAGCAGAGGTGCCACTCACAGGGAGACAGAGGGTGATTATCATCTGCCAATGACACTTGCCATTGTAGATAAAGTGTAGTCAACATTGGTAAAATTGTGTTACTTGAGCAAAAACATGCACCTCTAACCATAAACATGTTGGTATTGTGAATAGTGTAAAGGGCTGAGAAGAGCTGGCAGGTGTTTATTTGTGTCTATGCCACCTGTGTAGTTATTGATAACATGAACGGCTGCTTGGTATCTTATGGTGTTGTAATTTTCCAGAACATCAACATCTTGGAATCATGGCACGTACCATGGGAAGCCTGTGGTGATGGGCTGTCTGGCGTCACAGGTGTGTATTCAAATGTTTACATTAATGATTTCTGGTTTGTGTAAGTTGGCATAAAATGTGTTATTTCACTCGTGATGTCGAAATTAAATGAAGTTCAGAATGAAGCAAACAGGCATTAAGATGTGATTTTCATAATGAAATGTCTTATCCTTTGTTTTATTTTTCCAGGAGTGGTACTGCTTGCGGGTGTAGGTGGTAGAAACCCACCTTGATGGACTCCACTCATTTTCTTTTGTGGTCAGTGGATATTTGGTAAGGCACATGGCCAATGACCAACATGAACACCCTGGAACTTCGAAAGTGGCTTGGAAGCTGCCCAGCAACCTTGCCATGCCTGTCCCCTATGAGCTGGTAGAGGTGCAGAATGGATTCTGAACTCTGCCGGAAGTTGTGGAAGACATCAGAATCCCGTAGCCATGGAGCAAAGATCGTGGTCTGGCGCTGTAAAGGCACACGGACTGGAGAGTGACAATATTCTTTTGCTGCATCCCTCCTTCTGCTGTCATTCTCAAATAAATAAATACATTAGAATTGAACATGTGTTTTTTTGTTTTGTGTGGGTGCCTACAGACAAAAGGGCCATCCACACTGTAAGATTTAGAGAAGACTTTATCCTTCCGATTGACATTTTCTATGTAGTGCAAGGGCCTGCCTGATTGCATCCAAATTGAAAGTGTTGAGGTTTGAGCTTCTATTATATGGTTTGGTTAAGTCTACAGGAAAAAGTCTAGACAAATTGTTAGTGTATGGCCCATTAAGCTGCCAAGGCCGGAGTTTTGCACTTTGCATGCTGCTTGTACTGGTGATGTGAGGGGTTGTAATGTAGAGTAGGGATGTGACAGTGTTGTGTTGAGGTGTGAGGCAAATGTAGTGTTGGACTATGAGGGCCTGTGTTGTTGAAATATGGAGAGAGTCCAATATCAGACACCTATGTTTATTGGTCAAGAAATTGTAAGAACCATGGTAAATATGTAAAGAATTGCATCTCGATAAAACTAGGACCACACTCATAAAATCAAAATTGTGTTGTTTCCATTGATGTGCTTGAAATTTGGGTAGGACACCCCCCTCCCCCCCCAAATTCAAGATAGTTTAAAAAAACTGTTTAAAAAAATGAGAGTGAAAAGAGATCCCAAGTGTAGTGATGTGATTTGAACCCATGACGTTGTGAACTGCAGTGAAGTTGCAAAGCACTTAGCTATTGTGCAGAATAAAGCTGTATGGTGGAAAAAATGGAGTGTGTTAAGGCTAAAAAGCACATATAGCTAAAGAACTAAACATTGTATGGAATGTGGGAAGAAGACCATGGTAAAATTGTGAGGTTTCATCTTGCCCTGAAGTAGGGTAGGGGTTTGGTCACTTGCCTTTGGTACTTTCCTTCATAAGATCGATTCGACACACAGACAAGATCAAAAAAACACTTAAAATGGTGTAAGCTTGCAAGCGCTTCTGAGTGTAACATTATTTAGCAATATATATGATGTAATCCGTTCCATTTTAGCAATATAAACAAAAAAAGAAAATAAAAAAAGTAGGTGGAGATGGTAAGCCTCGAACCTACAGCAGAGGGAGATGAATTACAGACATGTGATGTGTGCACTAATCCACTAGCCCACATCGCTATGTGAAACTGCTATAAGCAGGAAGACATAAGTTTGCGAATTGGCGAAGCCGCGATCGTAAGTGAATCCCGCTGACGGCGGAATTCATTATTGCTGTTTTACTCGCCAATTCGCCGCAGCGCCAGTTAATTGATTTGAACGCGGCGAAACTGAAACACGTCATAGATGTTTGAAGCTGCAGTTTCTTTAAATCCGGCCCTGAGTGTCTACACTGTCCTTTTATCACTCATTACTATTTAAAGTATACGTAGTATGTGGTAGTGAGTATGAGCTGCTGGGAGAAGTTGGGACAAACCTGTTGCTTTCTCCTATATTAGAAAAGTACCGGTCTGCTTTAAGTTACAAAAAAATAAAAAAAAAAATAAAAAGTGCCTTCTGAAGTTCTATTGCAATTACGTAGCTGGCAGTTTTTTGTTCAATTGAAAGTTTATTAAATTTCATTTTGAGTGCTTTTAAGTGCTAATGTTCTGTCCATATGCCGATAAAAGGATTGGGTTAAATATCATCTTTTAATATTCTGTTACTAAAATTGTAATGTGTTTTTTCATATAATATAAATGAGAGATGCACAGATGCAGCTCTGAGAATAGAAGATCCTGGACAGGGCCGGCCTTTGGGGTGTGCGAGCTGTGCGGCCGCACAGGGCGCCATGGGCAACAGGGGCGCCGTGCGGCCATCACAGCTCGCAGATGATCAGGCCGCACAGCGGGAGGTAAGCGGCGACCGCGGCCTGGAGGTTCAGTGTGGGGGTCTCTGATGTAATGGGGCTCTGTGTGGGGGGGTCTCTGATGCAAGGGGAGCTCTGTGTGGGGGTCTCTGATGTAAGGGGGGCTCTGTGGGGGTCTCTAATGTAAGGGGGTCTTTGATGTAAGGGGGGGCTCTGTGTGGGGGTCTCTGATGTAAGGGGAGCTCTGTGTGGGGGTCTCTGATGTAAGGGGGGCTCTGTGGGGATCTCTAATGTAAAGGGGTATTTGATGTAAGGGGGATTCTGTGAGGGGTCGCTAATGTAAGGGGGGCTAAGTTATTAGTGATCATATTAAAGAAAAGTCAAATAAAGTGCAAAAAAGTGCAAGAAAATGTGCGGGGGGGGGGGGGGGGGGTCACGCGCACGGTGGGGGGGGGGGCTCCACAGGATTAGCTTGCACAGGGCGCCTGAACACTTAAGGCCGGCCCTGATCCTGGATGCTATTGCTGGCTTGTTTTTAAAGTGTATTTCTAGAAAAAGAAAACCAAAATAAAACTGTGGTCTATATATATAAAGCACGCTATGGGATATTTTTGTTCAAGATATTTTTCAAGATTTTTAAGATTTTCAGCAGAGTATAAAACACCACAAAGAAGAAATCAAATACAAAAAAAAAAAAAAAACGTTTTCAGGGGAAAATCCTGAGCATTGTGAAGTCATAAGGAAACAGAACATAGAGAAAAATATCCACACATAGAATGAGAACAGGTATAGCATATAATAAAAAGGTCTGACCTGTACAGGGATCGTCTTTCACCTTTATAAAAGCTGCAATTTGTAGTTTCTGTAAGAGTGGAATATAAAAAAAAAAAGAGATGACAGGGTGGGGGGAGGGAGGGGGAAACTCGATCAGAGATTCTTTCACAGTATCAGCATCAGGCTGACCTCAAGGGTGAAAGGTCCTCAGAGAAGGGAATTTCACTCTCCACGTGGTGGCATGTTGAAACTTCAGTGGTCAGGGACATGACTTGGATAGATGGCATAGGCGTGCGCATGGGGTGTGCCGGGTGTGCCTGGGCACACCCTAATGCCCAGGCACATCTGGCACACCCCAGGGCTTTTTTGCTGGCAGAATGTGTGGGATCTCTATTTCAGCACCTCTGCTAATGGATAATGGCAGCGCTTCGAGTGAGACTATTATTTAGTCGGCTGTGTACCTCTTATAAGTGAAGTCACTGACCGCGGATTAAGCAGGCAGACAGCCGCATTTTCCGATGCTACCTCTATAGTTCCAGCTACAGCATCACTGACAGCTGAATATCACTCCGCCACCTGCTGTCAGGTATGCTGTAGCCAGGTATAGATGTAGCACCAGCCACAGTGGCAAAACAATAGGGGGTGCTGCCCTCCCCCCTTACTGCCCCCTCTTGGCACACTATACCCCCACTGCTGCCCCCCCATACTGCCCCCTCCTGTTATTTTTTCCCCTCCATACTGTCCCCTCCCATCATGCTGCCCCCCATACTACCCCCTCCTGGCACACTCCCCCAATACTGGCCATTACGCTGTCCCCCTCCCATCATGTTGCCCCCCCATACTACCCCTCCTGGCACACTGTCTTCCAGTACTGCCCTCCACTGTCTCCTCCCATCGTGCTGCCCGCATATCATACTACCCCCTTCTGGCACACTGTTCCCCCATACTTCCCTCCACTGCCCCCCTCCCATCATGCTGCCCCCCATACTGCTCCCTCCTTTACACCAGAGTCCACAGTACTCTTTACATCCAATTTCCCAGTGTAAATTTGGATTAATTTGGATTTTATCTGATAGACCAACACAAAGTGGCACATAATTGTGAAGTGGAAATAAAATGATAAATGGTTTTCAAAATGTTTTACAAACAAATATCTGAAAAGTGTGGCGTGCATTTGTATACAGTCCCCCTGAGTCAATCCTTTGTAGAACCACCCTTTGCTGCAATTACAGCTGCAAGTGTTTTTGGGGATGTCTCTACCAGCTTTGCACATCTAGAGTTAAAGTTTTGCCCATTCTTCTTTGCAAAATAGTTCATGCTCTGGTCAGATTGGATGGAGAGTGCCTGTGTACAGCAGTGTTCAAGTCTTGCCACAGATTCTCAATTGGATTTAGATCTGGACTTCAAATGGGCCATTCTAACACATGAACATGTTTTGAATTAAACCATTCCATTGTAGCTCTGGCTGTATGTTTAGGGTCATTGTCCTGCTGGAAGGTGAACCTCCACCCCAGTCTCAAGTCTTTTGACAGGTTTTCTTCTAAGATTGCCCTGTATTTGGCTCTATTCACCTTCCCGTCAACTCCTACCAGCTTTCCTGTTCCTGCTGAGGAAAAACATCTCCACAACATGATGCTGCCACCACCATGTTTCATGGTGGGGAAGGTGTGTTTAGGGTGATGTGCAGTGTTCATTTTCCGCCACACATAGCATTTTGCTTTTAGGCCAAAAAATTACATTTTGGTCTCATCTGACCAGAGCACCTTCTTCCATAACCTTTGCTGCGTTCCCCACATGGCTTCTCGCAAACTGCAATCGGGACTTCTTATGGCTTTCTTTCAACAATGGCTTTATTCTTGCAACTCTTCCATAAAGGCCAGATTTGTGGAGTGCACGACTAATAGTTGTTCTGTGGACAGATTCTCCCACCTGAGCTGTGGATCCTTCAGAGTTATCATGGGCCTCTTGGCTGCTTCTCTGATTAATGCTCTCCCTGCCCAGCCTGTCAGTTTAGGTAGACGGCCATGTCTTGGTAGGTTTGTAGTTGTGCCATGCTCTTTTCATTTTCGTATAAAAGAATGAACAGTGCTTCATGAGATGTTCAAAACGAGGGATATTATTTTATAATCTAACTCTGCTGGTGTGTTCCTTGGCCTTCATGTTGCTGCTTGGTCACTAAGGTTCTCTAACAAACCTCTGAGGGTTTCACAGAACAGATGTATTTATACTGAGATGAAATTGCACACTCTATTTACTAATTAGGTAACTTCTGAAGGCAATTGGTTCCACTAGATTTTAGTTAGGGGTATCAGAGTACAGGGGGCTCAATACAAATACACACCACACTTTTCAGATATGTGTTTGTAAAATTTTGAAAACTGCTTATCATTTTCCTTCCACTTTATGTTGGTCTATCACATTAAATCTCAATAAAATACATTCATGTGTCTGGTTGTAAGTAACATGACAACATGTGGAACATTTCAAGGAGTATGAATACATTTTTAAGGCACTGTGCGTAGCAAAGATCAAGATAACAGTCTTGGTGCCTGAAACTCTAAAAATAAACCAGCAATGGCAGCTCCCATATTTTTGTCCTCGAAGGTACTCTTTATACAGTATGCTAGGGGCTGCACAGAAAGTTCCTTGGAACACTCTAAATCCATGGTATCCAACTTATGGTTCCTTTTATGTATGTCTGTTTCTGACAGTCCTCTGTAGCATTACTTATTCTTAATATTTTTTGAGACTCTTTCCCCCATAAGTTGATATCCACTGATCTAAATTACATGGCTTTTTTACATTCACAGATAAAGTCTGGTGTCAGTCTGACTGTAGTTACCAAACTCTGTTACAATCAATAAACCTACAAAATGCCTCAAAGGTGCGTCCAGTGAGGAATTGGAAGAATGCATCCATAGTGTACATTGACATGACCTTATACACCATCGTAGATTTGGTAAGATCTTCTTAAGCTTCTGTGTGTTTTGAATCAAATTCATAAAGGTACTTTACTTTTGCAAACAATAAAAAAATATTATCTCAAAGCCCTTGAAGGGGGGGGGGGGGGACTAGGGTTGGGGTACCCAGTTTGGAAGAGCTCATACAACAGTTCTAGTTGTGGTAAATTGTATTTGTTTTAACAATAATGAAATAATAGTATTTCAATATATTCAGTAGCAACTGTGAAAATGAATAGTTAGAAGCAGTTTTGCCTCCTCCCAAGTCACGCTGCTCCAATGTGTTTTACCCACTCATGGACTTAGCCCCGGTTCACACTTGTGCGTGTGCGGGGTTCGCATGTAATGTCGGAGCGCACTGCTCCGACATTACATGCGATCGGCTGTGCGGTGCGAGTTTAGCCATACAGTTTGTATGGCTAAATTCGCACCGCAGCCGCACCAAACACGCACAGGGACCCTTTTTGGCAGCCGCATCAGGATCGGATCGCACAGCGGTTCACACTTGTGCGATCCGATCCTGTGCGAACTGCACGATCGCACTGCGATATGCGATCAAACTGGGGGTGTCGTTAAGATTACATTGACACCCCCAGCGTATCGCATATGGCAGTGTGAACTGCCGGGGGTGCGTGTGCGATGCGGGAACAGGCTGCGGATTCGCAGCCTTCCCGCATCGCATAAATGTAAAACGAGGCTTAGTCATAGAGATCTTGGGGGCATGGATCTGTGAGGGGTAAAGTTGAAGCGGGAAGCACTCTGCAAGTTTGGAATCACTGGGTAATTTCAATGAAGAGGCACTCTGGGGTTTATTGGTTTTCAGTGATTACAATATAGCCTGGGCCTGTGTTGTCAGGGGATGGCTTTGCCTGGAGCGGTGACAGTATTCAGTATACTAGAACCTTTTATCTGCCTGTCTTAGTAAGACTGCCTATGCTGCACATACTGATGGCCCAAACAGGAGCATGCAGCAAGCTGCAACAGTCTGGGATTTAGAACACCTGGGCTGCAGAACAATGCATATAAAGTTCTGTGCAAGCACCCTTTTTGGTCTAAAATGCATTTCTGAAGCCTGTCAGTACAAAAAATATCTAAATTATATATCTACTGGGACAGGTATTCATGGGAAGGGGACCTCTTCACAAGCTAAGGCTCTTTAGTTTTTTATTACATACTGTTTTCAGACATACTTTTTTCCTGCAGGCTTCTAGCCATTTCAATGGCCTTGCAGGAGTGTCCTCTTCTCCCTCATTGGGAGTGGGTAAGGAGGGGGGGGGGTTAAGCAGCCAACAACCACTGGGCTCATTGAAACAAAGTGCTTTGCCAGGGAGGTCCCTCGTGGAAGGTCCCCCCCAATGTAAGGGAACATGGCCTGGCATTATTACGAAGGGCAGGGGCACATGCCCCCACTTTCCTGACCTGCCAGTCTGCATGATTGGATAAGGGTCTGGTATGGAAATGTGAGGGGAACACCATGCTCTTTTTTCTCTTTCTTTTTTTTTTTTGCGGGGAGTCCTACTTGAGATCCATACCAGGCCCTTATTAGGAATAAGATTCTGCTAGATATTTAATGGCAAACCCCACAGTGATTTTTTGTATGGGTCCTCCATTAATATCTATATCAGATCCTCATCTGGGTCTAGTATAAGTGAAGGGAATCCCCGGAAATGTACCCCCGCCAGGTTACAAACAGAAGTAAATTGGTTGAAGCTGTAATGTGCCGACAATTGAATCCGCATTTATTATTCTTTGTAAATGTAAATTTTTCTGTAGTAGGTTGAATACATTTTTTTTGCTTTGGTGCAGGTCTCCCAGGTCATTGCCCAGTCCCCCGTACAAATTGTTTGACAATCCTTTGTCTATTAGCCCAGAAAATGTCCATTATTGTTTTTTAACATTTTACTCCCTCAACGTCTGTGGAGTTCAGATTTGATGCCCGCACTTTGGTCATGTTCTCTGAACCTGCCTCGAACTGAAGCTGGCAACAGATGTATTAAAATTCAGTTGGTTCAGCAGGCACCTGCCAAATTTTTATCCATGTATGGCTGTCCCCGTTTGACAGAAGTTGATCTAATGATTGACTTCTTTTAAATGGAAATGTTGGAAATTAGCAGCTGCAGCCCCATTGTCACAATACATGTCAATCAACTGTATGGATAGAAGAAGCAATTCGTTTTCGTTTTTTTTTTTTTTCATAAGCCCTCCGGCTGATCGAAAAAAAGATCATCCGTGGCCACATTGAACCCAGGTATGTTTGCTTTCATCCCTAGTTGTCCATGCTGGAAGTAATAGCTGGTACAGCAAATAACAATCATTTAAAGCTTATCGTGAATTGAATTCACAGTCTTTGTTCTTATCTCACTCACTTTTCATTCCTTTAACATTCATCAAATCTTATTTGTTTCAGGATATGAGCATGCAAACTGCTACAATCTTTGTCTGGTTCTACATGGTAAGGTCTTATGGATTAAGTCAATTTAATGTACTGTAGCGCAGACCCCCTTTGATAGTCCCACTGTTAACCCAGGTTCTGATCCCTTAATGGAGCAAGCAGCCAGGTACAGGGTATTTTCAGTCAGGTGCATGAAATCTCACACAGTACTTAGACAGTAATCAGGCAGTTGTCTTTTTTTTTTGTTTGTTATTGTTTGGAAGAACTGGGATGGGGATTGGGAAAAGCTTTGGGATGCCCAAAACCAATCACCTGACACGGGGAGAAAAGTATCCCAGCGGCGCTGTACTGAAGGTATTTGGCACAATTATATTACAGAAACACACACATTGGAAATTGTATAAAACAGTAATAGAGTGGATACTAGGATGTTACAAACACTTTAAACTAGGGCTTATTTTGGGGGTAGGGCTTATATTGCAGCCCAAGATATAGAAGTAGGGAAACTACTGTGCTTACTAAAACAAAAATAAATTAATTGCCCAGCTGCTGGCACTACAACTATTTTGTTAAACCTGTAAAAACATAGAAAGTGCTGTGCTACAAATGTGAAAATAATTGGATGGATCCAATATATGTGTTAACCCGTGATTATATATATATAAAAATCAATAAAACCATGAGATATTACATCCCATATGGAAGGTGCAGCATGCAAACTTGTGCAAAAATATATGATATGAAATGCAAACACACTATAGCCTTTAAAGAAAGTGTAGAGTCCTCAAAGGTATAAAAGTTGTATAAGGTAAATGTCCACATATACGGTGAAATCCATCAGTGATCCAGTGAAGAAAAAGGAAAAAACACCAATAGTGCTTCCAACACCAAACAGGAAAATTTCAGGAGCGCTTACCAGAGATAATGGATTCTAATGCTGTTAACATAGAGTCATACACGCATAGGATATTAAAGCCTTAATGGGACACCCTTGGTATCAGATTCCTCCTACAATCTTTAAGGTGTGGAGATGATGGACTCCAATGTTTTTACCATAGAGTCGCATGAACATAGGATGAAAAGACCTTGCTGAAAACGACCCTTAGATTCCTCCTCCAGTCTTTAAAGTGCTCCAAAAAACAAAAATGCTCCACATAGTGTGATACCATCCAAAAAAATGACTTTATTTAAAAGTACACAACAGGCAATTCACATAAAAATCGCATGTAGTAGCAAATGGGCGCAATGTTAGAAATTAAGCTCACTCCACCCCGACATATGTTTCGTCCCACTGGACTTCATCTGGGGTATCATGGATACTCCAGATGAAGTCCAGTCACACTATGTGGAGCATTTTTGTTTTCTGGAGCACTTTAACCACTTGCCGTCTGCTCACTCGAGCACTACTGTGGCAAAGTGGTCTGTTATCGTCTGGCGACGTAGACCTACTGGCAATTGTCAGTTAAAGTCGCACAGTGCCGAATCGCAAAAAGTGGCCCAGACGTAAGACAGCAAAATCCTCTAGTGGTAAAGTGGTTAAAGACCAGAGGAGAAATCTGATACTAAGGGTTGTTTTCAGCAAGGTCTTATCACCCTATGTTCATGTAACTCTATGATAACAACATTGGAGTCCATCATCTCCACGCCTTAAAGATTGCAGGAGGAATCTGATACCAAGGGTGTCCCAGCAAGCCTTTAATAGCCTATGCCTGTATGACTCTATGTTAACAGCAATAGAGTCCATTATCTCTAGTAAGCACTTCTGCAATTTTCCTGTTTGGTGTTGGAAACACTATTGGTGTTTTTTTCCTTTTTCTTCACAGGATCACTGAAGATTGTCTTCATATTTATGGATTTCACCTTATATGTGGACATTTACCATATACAATATTTATACCTTTAAGGACTCTTTACACTTACTTTAAAGGCTATAGTGTGATTGCATTTCATATCATATACAGTGGGGATTGAAAGTTTGGGCACCCCAGGTAAAAATTTGTATTAATGTGCATAAAGAAGCCAAGGAAAGATGGAAAAATCTCCAAAAGGCATCAAATTACAGATTAGACATTCTTATAATATGTTAACAAAAGTTAGATTTTATTTCCATCATTGACACTTTCAAAGTTACAGAAAACAAAAAAATGGCATCTGCAAAAGTTTGGGCACCCTGCAGAATTTATAGCATGCACTGCCCCCTTTGCAAGTCTGAGACCTGCCAGTGTCATGGATTGTTCTCAATCATCGTCTGGGAAGACCAGGTGATGTCAATCTCAAAGGTTTTAAATGCCCAGACTTATCTGACCTTGCCCCAACAATCAGCACCATGGGATCTTCTAAGCAGTTGTCTAGAAAACTGAAACTGAAAATAGTTGATGCTCACAAAGCTGGAGAAGGCTATAAAAAGATAGCAAAGCGTTTTCAGATGTCAATATCCTCTGTTTGGAATGTAATTAAGAAATGGCAGTCATCAGAATCAGTGGAAGTTAAAGCAAGATCTGGAAGACCAAGAAAAATATCAGACAGAACAAGAACAGCTCACAGGATTGTGAGAAAAACAATTCAAAACCCACGTTTGACTGCACGATCCCTCCAGAAAGATCTGGCAGACACTGGAGTTGTGGTACACTATTCCACTATAAAGAGATACTTATACAAATATGGTCTTCATCAGAAGAAAACCTCTTCTACGTCCTCACCACAAAAAATCAGCGTTTGAACTTTGCAAATGAACATATAGACAAGCCTGATGCATTTTGGAAACAAGTCCTGTGGACCGATGAGGTTAAAATTGAACTTTTTGGCCAGAATGAGCAAAGGTACGTTTGGAGAAGAAGGGGCACAGAATTTAATGAAAAGAACCTCTGTCCAACTGTTAAGCATGGGGGTGGATCAATCATGCTTTGGGGTTGTATTGCAGCCAGTGGCACAGGGAACATCCTACAAGTAGAAGGAAAAATGGATTCAATAAAATTTCAGCACATTTTGGATGGTAAAATTAAGCCATCTGTGAAAAAGCTGAAGTTAAAGAGAGGATGGCTTCTACAAATGGATAATGATCCTAAACACACCTCGAAATCCACGGGGGATTACATCAAGAGGCGTAAACTGAAGGTTTTGCCATGGCCTTCACAATCTCCTGACCTCAACATAATTGAAAATCTATGGATAGACCTTAAAAGAGCAGTGCGTGACAGACAGCCCAGAAATCTCAAACAACTGGAAGACTTTTGTAAGAAAGAATGGGCAAAGATACCGCAAACAAGAATTGAAAGACTCGTGGCTGGCTACAAAAAGCGTTTACAAGCTGTGATACTTGCCAAAGGGGGCAGTACAAGATATTAACTCTGCAGGGTGCCCAAACTTTTGCAGATGCCATTTTTTTTGTTTTCTGTTATTTTGAAAGTGTAAATGATGGAAATAAAATCTTACTTTTGTTGACATATTATAAGAATAGGAAGGGTTATATACTACAAAACTTGCGTGTATATCCCTCGCGCCAATGGATGTTGTGCTAAATGATTAATTAATTAAATATAATTAAAGTGCAGCTGCTACAGGAAAAAAGGATTGGGATGAAAATAAGGCCACAAAAGTGTGGTCTGCTATATCGCTTGCTTAAAAAAGCCACCTCTGAAGACGTCATACGCATTGACGAAACGTGCGTAAGGTGGAAAGCACGCTGCCTATGTCACGGGTGCCTGAGTGGAACGCAAGCCGGTTTTCACCGCTCTCCACTCACAGGCACCATTTTGGCTGGCGATTTTTCAGTTTTTGCCATTTTCTATGTACTGCCTATTTATCTACCTCATTAAAGACTAATTTTAAAAGGTTTTACACTATCTGGAGCTTTTTTACTTTTATACCCTGACCGGACCCTGTGGATTAAGGCTATCCAGGAGAGGGACCCCGGACCAACATCGTACTACAAAGCCCAGCAGTATCCTCTCTGGCCCTGGTGGCCACAAAGCGCTTACAGGTCCTGATACCGTATGGTATTTAGGACCCACAACATCTGGTGAGTATATTCTCCTACTATTCCTCACGGTGACACCACAAGTATCAGCATTTGGATTATTGGAGGATTCAACACAGAGCACCTGCACAAAAATTTTTTTTTTCTATATTGCCACTCAAGATTTATTTGCATTTTCACCTGAGTCACTTATGAACTTTATATATGTGGACATTTTTTGCACATTTGCACATAAGGCACTTCCTTATTTTGTGACATTATTTATCTATTTGCTATATTGATTTACATCACTTTTAGCACCTTTCTCACTGTGATTATTATTATTATTGCTCATTTGTTGTGTATGAAGTTTGGAAATCTTAATATTGGACACACCTAGCACTTTATTTTCCTTGGGAATTTATTGATTCTTATTGCACTACCTTGAACTACCAGATTTTTATTGATTAATTTTATTGAATATATTGATGTATTTAATAGCACCCAGCACTTTATTTGAAACTCTCCATTATCCCACTGTGGTTACTGATAAATCATTGTCAATTTCTTAAGCAAGCGCTATAGCAGACCACACTTTTGTGGCCTTATTTTCATATTATAAGAATGTCTAATCTGTAATTTGATTCCTTTTGGAGATTTTTCCATCTTTCCTTGGCTTCTTTATGCACATTAATACAAATTTTTACCTGGGGTGCCCAAACTTTCGATCCCCACTGTATTTTTGCACAAGTTTGCACGTTGCACCTTCCATATGAGATGTAGTGACTCATGGTTTTCTTGATTTGTATATAGATTTTTTATATATATATATATAAAATCACGGGTTAACAAATACTGTATATTGGATCCATCCAATTATTTTCACATTTGTAACTGGCCACTTTCTATTTTTTTATATTGCAGCCCTCCCCGAAAATCACAGTAGGTCTTATTTTCTGGGTAGATCTTATTCGGTCTTATATTGGAGAAACCCGGTAATCATAAATGTTGTCTGGGAAGGAGATTTTCTCAAATTCAGATGATTATACAGCATACAGTATCTCACAATAGTGAGTACGCCCCTCATATTTTTGTAAATATTTTATTATATCTTTTCATGTGACAACACTGAAGAAATTACACTTTGCTACAATGTAAAGTAGTGAGTTTACAGCAGTGTAAATTTGCTGTCCCCGCAAAATAACTCAACACACAGCCATTAATGTCTAAACCGCTGGCAACAAAAGTGAGTAAACCCCCAAGTTAAAATGTCCAAATTGGGCCCAATTAGCCATTTTCCCTCCCCGGTGTCATCTGACTCGTTAGTGTTACAAGGTCTCAGGTGTGAATGGGGAGCAGGTGTGTTAAATTAGTTGTTATCGCTCTCACTCTCTCATGCTGGTCACTCGAAAGTTCAACATAGCACCTCATGGCAAAGAACTCTCTGAGGATCTGAAAAAGAGAATTGTTGCTCTACATAAAGATGACCTAAGCTATATGAAGATTGCCAAGACCCTAAAACTGAGCTGCAGCACGGTGGCCAAGACCATACAACAGATATACAGGACAGGTTCCGCTCAGAACAGACCTCGCCATGGTCAACCAAAGAAGTTGAGTGCAAGTGCTCAGCGTCATATCCAGGGGTTGTCTTTGGGAAAAAGACGTATGAGTGCTGCCAGCATTGCTGCAGAGGTTAAAGGGGTGGGGGTCAGCCTGTCAGTGCTCAGACCATACGCAGCACACTGCATCAAATTGGTCTGCATGGTTGTCGTCCCAGAAGGAAGCCTCTTCTAAAGATGATGCACAAGAAAGCCCACAAACAGTTTGCTGAAGACAAGCAGACTAAGGACATGGATTACTGGAACCATGTCCTGTGCTCTGATGAGACCAAGATAAACGTATTTGGTTCAGATGGTGTCAAGCATGTGTGGCGGCAACCAGGTGAGGAGTACAAAGACAAGTGTGTCTTTCCTACAGTCAAGCATGGTGGTGGGAGTTTCATGGTCTGGGGCTGCATGAGTGCTGCCGGCATTCGGGAGCTACAGTTCATTGAGGGAACCATGAATGCCAACATATACTGTGACATACTGAAGCAGAGCATGATCCCCTCCCTTCGGAGACTGGGCCACAGGGCAGTATTCCAACATGATAACATTGTAGCCAAGTGTCATTACTTCAGTGTTGTTACATGAAAAGATATAAAAAAAATATTTACATAAATGTGAGGGGTGTACTCACTTTTGTGAGATACTGTAGCTGTGAATACCCCACCCCAGGGAATAGGCATTCATTACACCAGCCGGTTGTTGCAATTTATGTATATTTGTTTTGTCTAGTCTTGTCTTCTGTTTTATGTCACAGCACCATTGTTTGATCAGTGTGTTTATAGCACATGCATGTATTTGTATCTGCACACTATTTTCCTAGAGGAACAATACATTTATTAGGAAATATTTAATTTGTCTCTCTGCCTATTTAAAACCAACTATATAACCACTTTTCCCATGTTCTGTGTGAGACATTTTTTGAAAATAATGAGCCAGTAAACATCTCATATTAGATCATTATGAAATACTTACCTTAGAATGAAGTCCCTGCAGTGGCGCCCGCACACCGCTGAAACGGCCGACATCCTCCCTGGTTTCTCTTCTAGGTTTGGGGGCTCCGACGCTGTGATTAGCCAGAGACGCAATGATGTTACTCCTGCGCATGCGTGTGGGAGGCGCCATTCACAGCACAGGGCTCTGAAGGAACGGCATGGGCGGCTGTTCCTTCAGAACGCATGTGCCTGTGATGTCATTGCCTGCATGCAATGTAAATATCTCCTAAACGGTGCACATTTAGGAGATATTTACAGTACCTATAGGTAAGCCTCAGCATAGGCTTACCTATAGCTACAAGTTACAGAGGGAGCTGTACTTCCTCTTTAAGGGCCTAGTAGCCCACATTATTAAAAGGGAAAAAATAAAACAAAAGTCCATCCAGGATTCCCACGCAAAGGTTTCAACTTCATTTAGCACACATACATGAAAAACATACTGGGCCACCTGGCTCTCTTCTCAGCAGTACCTCTGCTTTAAACGTAATGACCAGCGCTATGGAGCAATTAGTACAAATATGTACAGATATAGATATACAGGTGTTAGCTGCCACAAACCAACCCCTGCAAACCAGGGGTACAAATGTTTAAAAGAAGGAAAAAGTCTGTATAAGGCGCTACCTGTTTGAGCAGATTTTAGAAAATATTTCCCCCATAAACCATAAGCACTAGTGTTAAATAAACCAAATTTCCAGTGATAAATAAATAAATCAATAAAGTACTTGTGCCAAAGAAAATTAGTGGGGTGGGTGGGTTGGTGACCCCCCTATGGATAAAGTGCTCAGTGCAAACAAAATAAACACTGCTCATTCAGCAAAATCAATAGAAAAACAAAAGTGCACACTGTGTAATATATTTTATTGGTTAATCGCAGTGATAAGTGCCAGTGAAACCGTTTCTAAAACGAATATAGTGATGGTAATACAATGTTAGTGATAGTGTATTGGGATAAATAGATAAAAAGTTAAAACCATAAACCAGCTATTATGGTATAAAATGTCCAGTGTCTGTGACAAGTGGTATAAAATTAAGTGAAGGTGAGTGAGGTGCCTATACCAGTGCTGCCCACTAGGTATCGTACTCACCCTGTTTTCCTTTTCTCTTCTGGGCCAAATTAATGTAATCCACCACAGAATGAGAGATGATTGGTCCGGGGTTCTCTAAGGCTGTTATGAGCCAGGCCGGGGGGTAACCTTACCTCCAATGTCCACTGTCTAGGAGGCTCAAACAGATAATAAAAGACCCCAATGGCGTAGTATACAATTGCTATAGAAAGGCAAGCAAATAAAGACTCACACTTTGTACCTCTGCTTGCTCCCAACAGACTGCTTGAATCCTTCCAGCCCCCTGGACTCACTGGCTTCCTTAGTTTCCCAGACTTTCAAAGCTGGCCTCCCTTTCCCAGTCCCTGGACATAGCATTCCCCTTACACAAGCTGCAGTATGCCACAGGGCAGACAGTTTTCCTGACAGGCGTGAAAGCGGGGGAATTAGCGTGGCTGTATTATAGAGGGAATCATACTGCTCGGCATTGTATATTAAGTAACTTTAATTGCCGGATAAGCAGCAGTGGAAAATTATATTTACAAAAGTGGACTAAACAGATCTCTTGTTAGCATATAAGGCACAGATTCACAGTATATTCATTGGTCATGAGGAAACCTCAAATGCAGCTGAGTAAACCAGAACTGTAGTTATTCTTCCTCTCTTCAGGTACATCAGTGATGTACAAGGCACATATTAGTTACTTGCCATAGCCTGGTGTCCATAAGCAGGTTCCACCGATGCAGCAGAGATGATTTAACAGGAAGATACACTGTCTCTGGTGATCTATCACAAGCACAAAAGCAGTGTTGATAGGCAGGACACCTGAGGATACATCTTCTGTCCCTGCAGGCTGGAACACTCTCCCTGAGTAAAGCCTAGCTTTCCCTCACAAGCAGGGTATGAGAAATGAGTATGATACAATTGTAGTCCCACTTCTCCTCTCAGCCAGAAAGACTGTCCTGTTACAGTTAACTGTATGTGAGGAGGCTACCTACATCTCCCCCTCCACATAAAGAATGCAGTCCTCGGTATTCACCTAGGTAAAGGCACCTAAAGAGTGCAATAACATAACAAGCAGAAAAACAGTCAACAGTCATAACAGTTCAAGTAACATAATCAAAATACTTGACAGGTTTCAGCCCTCTGGTAGTGCGCCTGGGTAAGCGAGGCTCCGGAACTTGTAACTGTCCATCTCCCTCTGGGGAAACAGGGAACAGTTCCTCCTCTGCATCAGAATCAACAGGCGATGCTTCCTCTGAGGAAGAGGCTAAGCCTTGAAACATGTAAGCCTTCAAGCCTTAGAGGACGATACACCCTTTGGTTCCGATACTGATGGCAATATATCCATTTGATATGCTTGTACCAAGAACGTGTTTGTGAGTATTTTTACACCTTTTATCAAATAAAACCTTTGTGGAGGATAATGCACTAGGTCGGTGCGCCCTTGTGTTTGTTTTTAGATTTTAGTGGTGCCAGACTACCCTGGTCTTGAAAGGGGCTTCAAGGCCAAAGCATCCAAGAGAAGCCAAGTAGAAGGTCTTTGGTAGCTGCATGAGTGTGGCTGGATGTGGTTAGAAGATTACCTCTCAGAGCGCAGGAGATAGGTGCTTTGCACCAATTTTTTGGTTAATCCACAAGAGGCTCAGTTTCAACAGGAGTGGGAAAAGCCTAATTATCTGTAGCTCTCTAAGCTGAGGATAAATAAATGGTGGCAGAGGAGATAGGTACTGTAATGGTATCGTGCATTGGGACACTAGTTTGTCAGGCAGCCATTTCGTTTACAGCTGTCGCAAGCAACCATTTTGTGTTTCAGAGCGCAGCTGACAGTTTTCAGAACCAAAAAGGTCATTCCTTTACCCGCCCCTCACCCCAGCTCCTTTTGGCAGTGTTAATTAACTCCCGGGGTCACCGAACATTAGTATGCAAGCCTCAAAGCAGCCTTATCTTAACACATTCCGGCTGGGTCATAAACAAAGCAACCCTTATCAGCACAGATGTTCACTACGGCTGACCAGGCTGTTTGGAATTCCACAAGCCAAATTGATCATTAGGAAAATGACCACAGTTACACATAAACTTAATAACTTTATACACATATACACAAGCAAGATATGTTTCTAGAAAGTATATATTTGAATGCCACATAAAATACCGGGGTATCCCGTATTTAGTGTCTGTGAATAGTAGATTCAATACCGTACCATAAAATATCAGTTTCAAGAATGTAACCATTACATATTCGAGATATGAGTTCTGTTAATAATCTGTCTAAGCGGGAGGTGTCTTAGCAGTTTATGGCCCCAGTGCCTATTGGTCAAGTACATCTGGTGACAACCCCTGTGGGTCAGAGAAAAAGACAGGAGCTGATGGAGCTCTCAGTCTCAAGAACATCTATCCATTGGAGACCAATCACACATGTTCAGCTTCTGGAACTCTGATAATACAAGGACTTTTTGAATGCAAGTATTTCATTTCTAATTCTTATCTATTCTTCTAAATTGCTGAATTGTGTCTCTATTTCTTTGTAACCCATTTTCTGTAAATATTTTTATTTGCACCAATCTTAACCTTTCTTATAATTAAACCTTATTTTGAAAAGTGTTAATTTTGTCTCTAAGCTCTTAAATGCAAACTGACCCAAAGATCCTGTCTCCTGAAAGAGCGCTACTGTTTGGGATAAATCATCTGAACATTCCTGTCTGAGGTGACAGTGTGTGTTACAGATGGTTATTCTAAAGTCATAATTGGTATTTCTAAAATTACGAGCGTCCTCTGGGCTCATTATAACATAGAGGTGGTGGCAGAGAAAGGGTTAATTGTTAATTAGCCCGGTGACAATCGCTCTCAGTCTGCTGGCATCTAGATTGTGGTCCTGCAAGCTGGACAATCTGTGTGCCGGGTGCAGCTGAGAGTGTCATTGTTACGCAAGTGACGGCAGGGTGTGAGATTGCTTGGTCTTTGGTCACGAGTTGGATGAGAAGGCCAGGGGTCTGATACCCGCCACCGTCACAGGTACTACTCTGCAGAATAACTATTGAGAATCTCCTGGCTGCTGTCCCATCTGGTAAATGGAGGAAAATAAGGAACAGGTTAAGCCGACAGTAAAGCCCCGTACACACGTACCGATGGTCGGCATACAAATGTTCCTCTTTCCTCCCCGGGATGTCGGTGTCTGTTGAAAAGTGCAAAGACAGCACAAGGACAGCACAAGAATTTTGTCTGCAGACTTCAGCTGACTGCAGAAGTGATGTCATGTAATGGTTAACTTTCCCTGTGTTTTTAATTTTCTGAGCATGCCCAGTCTTGCAAATCTGCGGTCTGTTGGCCGAATTCTGTACTGACAGGCGAACAATCGTCCGTTCTGGTGTCCGCAGACAAAAATTTTCATGTTTGCAAGAAAGACTTTTGTCCGCGGATTGTGCGCAGACATCTGTCGGAGGCACCATACTAACACGCGTACAATCGGCAGATCTTTCGTCCGCCGACGTTTGTATGCCGACGATCGGTACGTGTGTACGGGCCTTTAATCAGCAGTGAACACACATGGACGAAGTAGGTTATGGTGCAGTCTCTTGCGATGCCCATTTGGCTTCTCTGAAACAGCATCATACACAGGCCGTCCAGGAAAAGGTTGCTTCTCAACCCGATATGGGCAGGGCTCCCACTTAGGCTCCAGCTTGCTGCCTCTAATTTGTCTGGGGTTGCACACCAAGACCCTGTCTCCTGGTTTTGACAATACTTTCGTCAGACAGAGCCTGATGCCTCCCCAGCACCATCTGTTTAGCTTGGGCTAGGCGATGCCAGTTGTCTTGGACCCACTCATCAGGGGTCCTGGATGTGATGGGCTCTGGAGTTTCAAAAAATAGGTCCACAGGTAAACAGCCGCAACGGCCAAACATCAAAAAATGGGGAGTATAACCAGTTGCTCTATACACTGTCTGATTAAAAGCCCAGACAACATCACTGACATACTGTGGCTATCTTTCTCGTTGCTCTTGCTCCAAGGTGCAAATCAATCCCAACAGCGTGCGATTAAAGCGCTCACAGACACCATTCCTTTGGGGATGATAGGGGGTGGAATGAGATTTTTGAATCCCACTAAGGCGACAGTTCAGAAAACACCTGAGACTCAAAGTTTGGGCCTTGGTCAGACAAAATCCTCTTTGGGCATCCATCAGGGGGCACCACATGTTTCCAGAACAGTTAAGCTGGGGTAATGGCAGTCTGATCCTTGGTTGGCATGACAATGGCGAACTTAGAAAAGTGGTCTACAAACACCAAGGCATAGCGGAACCCCAATGTTTCAGCCACTGTCAAAAAGTCCATAGTCAGTAATTCAAAGGGCTCTCCTGTGCTCACCACCAGAGGGGTGGTTTTCTCTGCTTTTACCTTGTGAGTGGCACAACTCTGACACTCTTGACACACCTTCAGCACCCACTTAGTCCAGGACAAAAAATGTACTTAAGAACAAAAGCCTCTGTCCATTCGGCACAAAAGTGTCCTCCAGTACGGTGACAGACCTGACAGACCCCTAGGGCCTCCGAATGAGGGATGATCAGTTGATAGATAATCAGTGGTTCTCCTGGTATGCGTGTTGTTCAGTCCAGGTTTTCCTAATATCTTTCCAACTTGTTCCACTGCTTAAGAAGCTGACACAAGTTTGAGGAGAGCCTTCTTCACTCTCTGTAGTCTGGTTTTCTATTCCTGTCCCAATATTTCATAAGACTAATGTCTGGGTCTTTCCACTGAAGTTTATTCCACTCTTGGGGAGTATGAATTTCTGGCCCTCTTTGTGGGATTTGGTCACTTTGCAGAGCTAAGGGCGCTCATTGCCCTCCTAGGTTGACCCTGGAGGGGACAACCTCATACTCTTCAAGCTGTTGATCTATATCCTCCTGCGGCTGGTCATGAGGAAACCTCGAGAGGGCGTCAGCATTGCCATTGGAGCACCCCTGCTTGTAGTGAATAGTATAGTTAAAACGAGCAAATGGGCCACCCATCATTGCTCCAAGGCCCAAGGTTTAATACTTGGGGAAGATTTTCCTTTTTGATGGGCAGGTTGACCATACAGCAATTGGGGGAGTGGGGCCGCAACACTAGCAAAGTTTCGGAATAAATCTGCGGTAATAACCCACAAGCCCCAAGAAGGAGCGAAGCTATGTCACCATTTTTGGCGTGGTCCAAGCCTGCACAGCCTGAATTTTATCTGGGTCTGGGGACACCCCCATGGCCTTGACCACATGCCCCAGATATTTGATTTTGGTCTTAATAAGATGATTTTTCTGGTTTGAGCTTAAGTCCATATTGAGCTAGCCGAGAGAGGACTTTGTCCAAATGCTTCAAATGGTCCTCAAAAATTTTGGAATGATTACATTCTCTCAGGGCCCTGAGGACTATGGTTGCACTACTGCTTTGGATCATCCAATCCACACTGGTGACACTGCTCTCATCCTTGAAAGGTATCGTAAAATACCCCCTGCCCTTTGTCAGGATGTTAAAGACCTATTACAAGGGATGCTACAAGGGGGGGGGGGATACGAGAGAGTCGCAGTCCTTGGGCTGCTCCCACAGTTCTTGTACAAAAGAAGGTTGGAAATTTATGTTTTTGTGTGGATTATCGCAGACCGAACTCATGTACTCATCGGGATGCTTACCCGCTGCCACGGGTCGAAAAATCCCTAATGGCCTTAGGCCAGGCTCAGTAATTTCTACTCTAGACAAGTACAGAGGATACTGGCAGGTCCCAGTAAAGGAAAACGACCATGGAAAAAACAGCCTTTATTACCCCTCTGGGACTGTACGAGTTTTATCGTATGCCTTTCGGCCTGACTAATGCCCCGAGCACTTTCCAAAGGCTAATGGAACTTTGCTTGGGAGACTTGAACTTTGACTCTGTCCTGATTTACTTGGATGACATGTGGGCCTAGTCAAAGGAAATCAAACAGTGCTCACAGGTAAGTGGGTCTCCTAATTGGGGCTGTGAACACTCATCCAACTATATTGTAGGGCTAAATCCAGTCAGTCTTGGATATCTAGGATACTCTTCTCACTTTAAATAATTCCTCCACAATCTCATTGGCAAGGGAAATATGCAAAGGATAACCTCAAAGTGTAGTAATTTAAAAGTATTATTTAAAGTAATAAAATCTGCACTCACATCAAGTTAGATAAAACGTGCATCAAAAGGAAAAGCAGGAATGCTGGTCAGATGTACACTGACGAAACATTGGGTTGAATTTCTTGAATATGTCACTTCCTGTTCATGGAACGCAGGTGGAATGAAAACCGGCATTCATGCTTTTCCTTTTGATGCTCCTTTTTTCTAACTTGATGTAAGTGGAGATTTTATAACTTTTACCACTTGGCGCCCGCACTATAGCTGAAAGACAGCTACAGCACAGGCTTCAAATGTCAGGAGGGCGTACATAGACATCCTCTCGTTCTTCGCACTCTGTCCTTGGGACTCGGCTGATCACTAATCATTGTAAAGGGCAAATCACAGCGGGCCCTTTACCACGTGATCAGCTGTCAGCCAATGACAGCTGATCATGAAAGTAAACAGAAGCTGGTTATCGGCTTTTTATTTTCCTCACACTGTCAGCGTAAGGAAAAGAAGAAAGCTGTAAAGCAGCTTCTGTTAGAAGGACATCGGTCCCCTTAGTACCCACCAGTGCTGCTAATCAGTGCCTCCAGTGCTGATAATCAGTGTCATCTATCATTGCCCATCAGTACTGCTAATCAGTGCCCACCAGTGCCACCTATCAGTGCCCATCAGTGCTGCCAATCAGTGCCTATCACTGCTCTATCATCAGTGTCACTTATCAGTGCCACATATCTGTGCCCCCTCTCCGTGCCACTCATCAGTGCAGCCTCATCAGTGCCTTCTGATCAGTGCCCATCAGTGCCACCTTATCAGTGACCATCAGTGAAGGAGACAAATTACCTGTTTGCAAAAGTTTATAACAAAATATGAAAAACATTTTGTTTGTTTAATCTAAAAATTCTGTCTTTTTGTGTTTGTTTAGCAAAAAATAAAAACCCAACCAAAAGAAAGCTCTATTTGTGTGAAAAAATGATAAAAATGTCATATGGGTACAGTGCTGCATGACTGCGCAATTGTCATTCAAAGTGTGGGAGCGCTGAAAGCTGAAAATTGGCCTGGTCAGGAAGGGAGTGCCCCAGTAGGCAAGTGGTTAAATAATTTTAAAATACTACACTATGAGGTTGTCTTTTCATTTTCCCCTTGCCAATGAGAATGTGGAGGAATTATTTAAAGTGAGGAGAGTATCCTAGATATCCAAGACTGATGGGTTTTAGCCCTTCCAATATACGGGATATCGTTGGAGTGATCACAGCCCCAATTAGGAGACCCATTTACCTGTGAGTGCTGTTTGACTTCCTTTTTAGAAAAGGGGTCAAATGTTTCTGGTAAGTGCAGGGTATTGTCACCTGGGAGCACTGTTTTGGTGGATTTGTTCGGCATCTAAGGCACCATATTGCACAACAAGCACTTTATTCTATTTGCAGCAAGCATTTTGATTAAACAGCAAGCACTTTATTGAAGGAAATTTTTGGACTTTTATAATTATTTATGTATTGTTTAGAACATTTATAAGGATATCACTGAGCACGTTTTGGTAGTCACATATGGTATTTTTCATAATTTATTAAGTACCATTTCGTTTTGGCAATTTTTGTCCATTTTCATTGTTAATATGTTTCAGCTTTATTATCTGTAAGGCACGCAGCTCCTATAATAGAGTACATAGAATATTGCGCAGGGACCGACCATCATTATATATAGTAAATGGGGGGTCAGGAGTAAAACATTCAATATATACCATATACAGTGCAGGGGTCAGGAGCATGGATGTCCGCAAGGGGGTGGGCGGCAAGTGCCCCCCCTGGAATCTCAACTTCCCCTTAAAGTGGTTGTTAAGCCATTTTATACCATCCTGTCTGGTCTATTTATTAACCACTTTAGCCCCGGAAGATTTAACCCTCTTCCTGACCAGGCCCTCTTTTGCAATTCGGCACTGCGTTACTTTAACGGACAATTGCGCAGTTGTGCGATGCAGTACCCAAACGAAATTAAATTTACATCCTTTTTTTCCCACTTTTGGTGGTACTTGATCACCTGTGCTATTTTTTTGCGCTATAAACAAAAAAAGAGCGACAATTTTGAAAAAATTTTCATATTTTAGGCCAATTTGTTTTCTGCTACATATTTTTGGTAAAAAAAATTGCAATAAGCTTATTTTGATTGGTTTGCGCAAAAGTTATCACGTCTAATAACTACGGGAAAGATTTATGTAATTTTTATTGTTTTTTTTTTTTTTATACTAGTAATGGCGGCGATCTGCGATTTTTAGCGGGACTGCGACATTGCGGCGGACAGATCGGACCCCTGACTGACATTTTTGACACTTTTGGGGGGACCAGTGACATTACTACAGTAGTCAGTGCTAAAAATATGCACTGCTACTGTAATAATGCCATTGGCAGGGAAGGAGTTAACCCTGTGGGTGATCAAGGGGTTAAATGTAAGCCTAGGGGAGTGATTCTAACTGTATGGGGGTTGGGCTTCTGAAATGATCACAGAGACATGGGATCCTGTATAGCAGTGTCACATAAGCTCTGTGATCATCCCAGGGAGAAGGACGGTCGGCTGTGTCGTCCTTCTCTGTCAGCGGGAACGATCTCAGGTGTCAGACGGCAATCGGACCCATGCATCGGCTTCCCCGCTGACGAGCGGGGGCGGGAGCGCGCTCGCCCCCCTGGACTCCCGAGAGCGAGCGTCCGTAAATGTACGGCGATTGCCTGGGAGCGGCTGCCTGCCGCAGTACATCTGCGGAGGGTGGTCGTAAACAGGTTAATCCTGTGTGCCTGTGCCCCTGTGTCTGTGTTTGTGTTTTAAAAGATAAGTTGCTCTTTACCAGTTTTAGGAGCGCAAATTGCCGCTTATGTGTCCCACTGGCTCTCTCCTCTCTCCATCTGACAGCTGCCTGCAGCGGGCAGGGCCGAGGATTCCCCGCTGACCTCATGACGAGTCGGGAGGGAAGGAGGAGAGGCCGAGAGGAGGAGAGAGGCGGCGGCCACGTGATCTGCAATCGGTGTTCTGAAAACTGGTGAAGAACGGCTTATTTTTATAAAACACAGACACAGGGGCAGACAGGATCATTAAACAGACTGTAGACAGGATATGAAACTTTAAATGAAACTACAGCAGCAGGAAGGGAGGGGGCAGGCTCTTTAAATCCATTGCTAGGAAGCGATGTATGACGTTGTTCCGGTCCTCCAAGGGCATAGAGTCGAGTGAGGGCCAACATGCCCTCATTCGACTTACTGCCTGAGGGAACAGCGCACCAGATCGTTTTCCCCGCTACCGATGAGTCCAGTTAGCGGGGAAAATGACCGGGATGCGGTGGTAGTGGGGGAGGGAGCACCTCTCCCACCGCCCATAGGGGTGATCCCGTGGCGAATCCGCCGCTGGGATCACCCTTATGTTAAAGCGGGCCGCCCGCCGTTTAAAAAAATATTGAGGTTATGGCAGCTATCTGCTGCCATAACCCCAGTATTTAATGTCAAAGTACTGACGTAAATACACGATGGGCGGTCCGTAAGTGGTTAAAATGTTGCCTCCCCTGAAAAAAGTTCTGTAGACGCCCAGGGTCAGAAGTCAAATGTACAACTTAGTGGATTCAGTGCAGGGGTCAGGAGTATATTGTACAACTTAGAGAATTCATTGTAGGGGTCAGAAGTTTAATGTACAATATAGTGAATACAGTGTTGGGGTTGGGAGAATAATGTATACAGTTTAAAGGTCAGAAGTATAATGTACAACATTGTGAATGCAGTGCAGGGGTCAGGAGTATAGGATACAACATAGTACATGCAGTGCAGGGGACAGGAATAAAATGTACAACAAAGTGAATGCAATTGTAACGCTCCTGCGTTTTATTATAGGCTGGATTTGCAGCTGCAAAATCTCCACTCAGTAGTCATGTAGAGATGTGTTGAATACCAGATACAACTCTCCAGGACTCATCACCGTGGGCCTGTCAGCTTCAACATACAGATATATACACACTCAATGAGATGTTCCTGAAGTGATAGGATGTATATGATAGTATGAAGGTGATGTGCTGAAGGGACAGGTGTGAACAGTGACAAGGATGGTAATCACTTTTTTGTATAGGAGAGTTCAAGATGGTATTTAGGAATGCAGATAGGTTAGTATCGAGTATGCTAACAGGTGGTGAGGACAGCAGATGACAAATACAGGATAGACTAACCCAGTGCAAGGATAGATAGTAGTAGACAGGAGAGCTAGCAATCTATGCAGCAGTGCAGATGATAGATGGTAGTAGGTTGAAGAGCTAGCAATCTATGTAACAGTGCAGATGATAGGATAGTATGGATAGGTAGTAACAGTCCTTAATGTGCATAGGTAGATAGTGCAATAAGGTTATGGAGGGTTCCCCTGCGGGGTACTTATCACTTGTAATGTTAGTAGTTTAGAGAGGTCCAGTAGATAAGGAATGATCCGGTAGCGAGATACAGGGATCAGTAGCGAGGTTCCGGTCTGCTCCACGTAAAGGGAATAGCTGGAGGTTCCGATCGAGAGACAGGCTTGAAAGCATGTGGATAACAAGGCAGGTTGAACGAACAATGTGAGTGAGACCGCCGGCGGTTGAAATAGCCGCTCTGCGGCGCTCAGCAGTGACATCATCGTTCTTAAAGGTATATGCGTACCACCTGAAGAGAAAGGTGGGACGCATTACAGAGAAAGTGGTGATTAAGGGTACCGGAGGTACCAGAATCTTACAGCAATGCAGGGTTCAGGAGTATAATATACAGCAGGGGTCTCCAGACTTTCTAAGTAAAGGTCCAGTTTACTGTCCTTCTGTCAGTTACCTTGGTGGAGGCCGAAGTGCTGAGAGGGCTTCCCTTGCAGCTCGGTGCGGATCACCCCTGGTGGTGAAACAGGAGATGACACGTCCCAAGGAGCACTGGATGCGGATGGATCCCGGATGGATGGATGGATGGTGATTTAGGACCGCTTCCAGGAGATCTATAGATGCTCAGAGAAAAGAGACAAGGTTAATGCCAGGCCGAGGGTCATACACAGTGAATCAGTCCGAGGAAATGGAGGTACAGAGGGGTAAGACAAGGAGAGAGTCCGTGGAATCCAGGCCGAGGTAGGTACACAGAATATCCAGCAGAGGTATGGTTCAGGCAAAGAGTCGTCAGGCAAGCCGAGGTCAAACAAGGAGAAGTGCAGATGGGTCAAGGAGCAAGCCGGGTCAAAAGCAGGAACGCAGATAAACAAACAGGTCACAGGTACTAGAGCTGATGATAAACCAGCACTGAAACACAGCCAGAGAGTGCTTTATATAGAGCCAGGGCTGGGGAGATGGGCGTGGTGACACACCTGATCTGCCTCCAGCGTTCTATTGTTGCTGAATGGTAATTCCTTTCCTGACACCTTCAGGCTTTAGGGGGGCCGGACTGTGGCCAGTGGGAATAAAAAATGCCCCAACATCAGTGCTTCATCATTGGTTTGAAAGGGAGAAATAGTGCCCCATGGTTGGTATCAATAAGAAGAGCAGTGTCCCAATGATGGTGCCAGTAGGAAGAATGGTGCCCACTTATTGGTGTCAGTTGGTGGAATAGAGCCCCGAGGGCCAGATAAAGGCAAGCAAAGGCCACATCTGGCCCCTGGGCCGCAGTTTGGAGACCACTGATATACAGCATAATAAACTCAATGCATGGGTCATGAGTATAATATACAATATAGTGATTGCAGTGCAAGGGTCCGGACTATGTAAAATTCAGCACTATGTACAGAGTGAAGTGGTCAGTAGTATTACTGCTGGTCAGTGACAGAAAATATGCTCCAAGGTTTGTATAAGAAAGTGGAATAATAGACCTCCTAATTCATATAACAAGCAGAAAAAAACCCTAATGTCCAGTCCCTCTTCTGCTGTCAGAAGGTTCCTTTCTAATTGTTGCTATGTCATGTCCTGTGTGAATAAGATTGCCTCTGTAATAAGAAGTTTAGCTCCCATTCAGGTAAGGCTGCACCAAGGTCACTAGTGACTGGAAACCACAAGAGCTGTGCGGCAGAAATAAAAAGACAAGGCACTGAGCAGTAAGCACAATGCCTTGATGAAGTAAGCTAACAAAAGTGAATAATAGTAGTAACGGTAAAATACACACTCACAAATGTCTCAGGATAAAGTTGCCTTTCAGGAAAGTCTCTGTATCCACCAGTTGATAGCAATCAGAAGTGTCAGGCTAAATCTAATAAGGACATACCTATATTACCCGGAATAGTGCATAAAAGTGGTTGTAAAACTTAGACATTAAATATGAACAAAGCATATCCCTCTATAGTGTGTACTTGTCTCAATTAGGAGCACTAAGTGTCATTCCTGTCTGCTGCTTCATCCCTCTGCTAAAAGTATAAGTCACTTCTGACGAGTTTTCCTGACACCAAGAGAAAAAAGATGACAGAGGAGAGAGCTCCAGCACACAGCTTGTGATTGACAGCCCCAGCTCGGTTGCTGTGTGCTGTGTGAAAGGGGTGTGTCCCTTCCTTCCAATTAGCTCTCAGAGCTCTCTTCACTAAGCTCTGCAGTCAGGGCCAATGATAGGGGGGGACCACCAGTCCTCCTGTAGGGGGCCCCAACCGCACGGGGAATCGGTGCAGTCAGGCAGAGGGGCAATTACAGAAGGAAGCCCTGTGTGGCTCTCTGCAGCAGCTAAAAGCCAGTTTCTCCCCTCCTGCCAGCTTTCAGCTGCTGCAGGGAGAGACACAGACACAGGGCATTGTTCCTGTAATTACTTCTCCAACACCGATACCCCTCCCTGTTGTGCCTGTTTCTGATTACCCCCCGTGTGCCCCCTTTTACTTTTGCTGCCGGCTTCCCTGTCCTGTAAAAAAATAACAAATTGTCCAAAAAAAATCTTTAAACATTGTAATAAATCATTTTAAAAAAAAAATGTAAAATAAAATAATTGTAAACATTTTTAACATTTTAAAAAAAATACATATTTTTTTTAAGTGTAAAAAATAATTAAGAAGGGTTAATTCATACAGGTTCTCTGTTAAGTTTGTGTCTGTTAATAAAGATTTTAGTGTATTTTTTGTGAAAATATTGTCTTGATATATTTGGGGGGGGGGGGACCTGCCAGGTAGGCTGTATAGGGGGCCCAGTGATTTTTAACAGCAACCCTGTCTGCAGGATGCAACGTTAGCTCTCCACCCCCTGTTTTCTGACCTCAAACAAGCTTTATAAATTCTGGATTTTTAACAGATGTAGAGAAGAAAAGACAGCAGATAAACAGGCACAGCATATGTAGAAGTATTTGTTTTATCCTTGTGTATTACCTGAGGCCAGTCAGTTCACTGAGTATTTGTAAAGGTTTAAACTCTAAAAGTCACAATTTAGATGTAGCAGGGTTCTCCCCTGTACAATGTTCATTAGAAGACTGTATGACATTTTGAAGGAACTCGGCTCCATCTAGTGGCCAAACTGCCACACCGCAGCTACTATCAGAAGTTTTTTTATACTACGATACCCACAATTCCGTTGGAATACCAGGGTGCATTGCTTCACCGCACAGCCTTTTGGGGGAGGCTTTATAAAGGAAGGGAGGAGCCAGGCTCTCTCTCTTGTCTCCTCACACAACACCTAGAAGGAAGCAAGTGCTGTGGGCTGATGCTGCAGACTAGGCCTGAAGCCTGGGCCTGAAGTGACTGAGTGGAAGCGTTTCATCTTCAGTAAAGGAGCCTTCCCAGAGAACCCATCGATTCATACACCCAATTACGCAGTAACATTGCGGGTGATTGTAACCTTTTTTTCTCACCCTTTTTCACTATATATCCTTACTTTGGAATTACAAATAGCTTGTGCACCAACGATTGCTAGCGAAGATTCCAAACCAAAAGGAAGGAACTGTGTGTTGGATTCCAATAGGTTCTGCCTACCTGATAGAAATAGAAGCGTGTAAAGTGTTGTCTGAATTGGGTAAAAGAAAGCTTATGAGTTATCTTTTAGTTGCATAAGTATACAAAAATAGCTATCTTAATCATATTGTTTATTATTGTGACACTAACTTTATCTTTCTTAGTTGACTCTTGTGATGTCTTATGGAGTCAACTTGTACTTTAATTCTCAGTAAAGCTACATATATCCTGAATTGTGTGCTCCTGTAGCCATTTGGTATTATAGTCCCATTTCGTGTCAGTTGTGCCTAGGAAAGGTTCGAGCCAATTCCAGGGGTTGGTAGGCAGGACGTAGCTCCTGTGGGGGTGGTGCTACACGTGGGGGCTCGTCTGGGATTTCTACGGTCCTGCAACAGTTCCCTCTCAGTGACAAAATCCCTGTTCGCACACAAATGGACCCTGCTGCTGCAGCCCGGTGGTGCAGAGAAGAAAATGTCCTTATCGGCCATGGTCTGGTGATTGGAATCAAAGGAGAGAACTGGACAGAGGAACAACTACTCTCAGTTCTGAGAACATACTCCAAGGACAGGAAACTTTGGGTGATGGACATGAGGACAGATACCACCAATCAACGCACCTACGCATTGTGTGAATGGAAGAAGCAGTTCGACTACCTCCTGTCCCAGTCTCACACGAAGCCCCTTCAACTTCTCAAGGGCACAGGCCAGTCACCAGATCTCAAATAGCATTTCCAGATGGAGGGGATGGAGATTCCACAAGTGTGGATATGGAAGATGATGAGGAGATACCTAGCTGGATGTGGTCATCGCAAACACTAGAACCCACGACAATTTGTCTGCCTTCACCTGATATGGTTGACCGTGTGGCCCTTCGGCCAGAAGCTCCTGAATTCATGCCTTTCCACATGCTTACAGAAGAAGTAGCTGATGGTGAAGATCCTGAGGAGGAGGTTGCACCTTTCTCTGAAGAAGAATTAACTGCTTCTGAAACCCCAGAGTCCAATGCGTTGGAACAAGAGGAGGAAGCTCTTGAAGAATCCCCAGGAGCGGCTGGTTCCAGCACTTCTAAGATTGTGACTCCCAAAGAACAGAGGGAAAGAAGAGTCATTTCACCCACCCAAAAGACTAACTTACGACCAATTGGGGGAATGCTCGGAAGAAAATGTCCTTACTTCTAAGAGAACTCTTGATCAGCCTAGTTCTTCCACTGCAGATTTAGTGGAGGACAACCCTAGCTCACCCCCAGGCACATCTGTACAAGCCACTCAAGTGTCGGGGGTTTGTGAACAGAACCACCCTCCCTCTCCCAACAATTGGTGGGAGGTTCCTTTGTCGAATCTGTGTTGTAATATGCAATTATTGAGTTTGAACTCTGCTTATAGAAGGGAAGATGATCCACTGTTATGCACATGTTAATGTTTTTTTGTGTACTGCCAACACATGTAACGGAGTACATGCTGTTGTCCTCTTTGGGGACCAAAGTTTCTAAAGTGGGGGGAGTGTGTAGCAGGGTTCTCCCCTGTACAATGTTCATTAGAAGACTGTATGACATTTTGAAGGAACTCGGCTCCATCTAGTGGCCAAACTGCCACACTGCAACTGCTATCAGAAGTTTTTTTATACTACGATACCCACAATTACGTTGGAATACCAGGGTGCATTGCTTCACCGCACAGCCTTTTGGGGGAGGCTTTATAAAGGAAGGGAGGAGCCAGGCTCTCTCTCTTGTCTCCTAACACAACACCTAGAAGGAAGCAAGTGCTGTGGGCTGATGCTGCAGACTAGGCCTGAAGCCTGGGCCTGAAGTGACTGAGTGGAAGCGTTTCATCTTCAGTAAAGGAGCCTTCCCAGAGAACCCATCGATGCTCTGCAGAGACTGGTGTCGCCCACATCTAACCACAAGCGCGGCTGGTGACAGAAATCGGAGGTGGAGTGCTCCTGAAGAAAGAGGCCGTTTGGTGAGCAGGGCACATGCCCAAATCTGATTCTTGCTTGGAAGAAATTAACTTTAGCCGGTGCTAACTATACTTCAGATAGTACGCAGTACACTCAGCGGCCTAGTGCACCTTCCAGGAGACTAAGCATTTAAACACAAGTACATAAGGTGTCAGGGGCCTATATATGCACCACTAAGAAGATTCATACACCCAATTACGCAGTAACATTGCGGGTGATTGTAACCTTTTTTTCTCACCCTTTTTGACTATATATCTTTACTTTTGGATTACAAATAGCTTGTGCACCAACGATTGCTAGTGAAGATTCCAAACCAAAAGGAAGGAACTGTGTGTGGGATTCCAATAGGTTCTGCCTACCTGATACAAGAGATGGACGCGTGTAAAGTGTAGTCTGAATTGGGTAAAAGAAAGCTTATGAGTTATCTTTTAGTTGCATAAGTATACAAAAATAGCTATCTTAATCATATTGTTTATTATTGTGACACTAACTTTATCTTTCTTAGTTGACTCTTGTGATGTCTTATGGAGTCAACTTGTACTTTAATTCTCAGTAAAGCTACTTTGGTTAAGCAAAAGTCTGTGTGTTGCACCTTGTGTCACCCAGAGGGACTGCGGCTGGAGAAAGGTAACAAGTTATTATTACTTATTGGGGTGATATATCCTGAATTGTGTTCTCCAGTAGCCATTTGGTATTATAGTCCCATTTCGTGTCAGTTGTGCCTAGGGAGGGTTCGAGCCAATTCCAGGGGTTGGTAGGCAGGACGTAGACCCAATAATCTAATCAGCAGCTCCTGCGGGGGTGGTGCTACATAGTCATATAAAAACAAACAGTTAAAAAATGACTTTCGAACACAGGGACTGTCCCAATTAATAAAGGTGTGGGATGTCTGGTGCTCCTCCACTCTCACCACCACTTATACAGTATGTAAGGGGAGTGCTATTTGTTATTGCTCTTTGTTTACCTAGGAGATTATTTCCATGTATTCGTTGTAGCTTTGCTAAACATTCAAACTGGTTGTATTGGATCAAAGAGGGATTGGTCACTGATCTTTGTTATGACTGTAAGCTTAAATACATACAAATGTAATTCTGTAACCATTATATCTGTGTGTACTAAACTTTTCCTTTTTTCTTTTCTCTTTATGCTCATGTTGAGCATGTTGGATGCTGTACCGATTTATCTTTTGCTCCTTTGTTAACCGGTTGCCAACCGCCCGCCGCAGTTATACTGTGGCAGGCAACCGCTCCTGCGCAAACGAACCTAGGTATACGTCGGTCGCGCGCCTGCAGCTAGGGGGCGAGCACGCGCCGCCGGCAGCACGTCCCGCTCGTCAGCACGTCCCGCTCGTCAGCGGGGAAGCCGATGCACGGGGCAGGTGGCTCCGATTGCCGCCTGACACCGCGATTGCTCCCCACTGAGAAAGAAAAATGGTTAGCTGTTGTAAACACAGCTGACCATTCTTCTCCCTGGAATGATCACAGGGTGCCTGTGATCCTTCTATATAAGAACACAGGTCTCTGTGATCATTTCACAAGCCACGCCCCACCACAGTTAGAAACACGCCCCTAGGTACACATTTAACCCCTTGATCACCCACACTGTTAACCCCTTCCCTGCCAGTGTCATTATTACAGTAACAGTGGATATTTTTAGCACTGATTACAGTAATGTCACTGGTCCTCCCAAAAGTGTAAAAAATGTCAGTCAGGGGTCCGATCCGTCCGCCACAATGTCGCAGTCCCGCAAAAAATCGCAGATCGCCGCCATTACTAGTAAAAAAAAAAAAAATATAAAAATGACATAAATCTTTCCCGTAGTTAGTAGACGCAATAACTTTTGCGCAAACCAATCAAAATACGCTTATTGTGATTTTTTTTTACCAGAAATATGTAGCAGAAAACAAATTGGCCTAACATGTTCAAAAAAATTTGATTTTTACTTTTTTTTGGGGGAATGTTATATAGCAGAATGTGAAAAATATTGTTTTTTTTTTCCAGAATTGTCGCTCTTATTTTGTTTATAGCGCAAAAAATAAAAATTGCACAGGTGATCAAATACCACCAAAAAAAGCTCTATTTGTTGTAAAAAAGGACATCAATTTTATTTTAGTAAAGCGTCGCACAACCTTGCAATTGTCCGTTAAAATAAATGCAGTACCGAATCGCAAAATATGGCCCGGTCATTAAGGGGGCAAATCCTTCCGGTCCAGAAGTGGTTAATAAAAAGAGTTTAAAAACAAGCAGTTCTACAAAGATGTAGAGGATGTAATATGTGCTCATCAAATGGTCTGTAAGGCAATCCTAGCCTGGCATGCACAGCATTTTTATACTAATAAACTATACATTTTTTGGACTATTCTGGTCTATATAGGTACCGGTATGTCTTCATTAGATTCAGTCTGACACTTCTGCTTGCTATTAGCTGATGGATACAGAGATTTACCTGAAAGGTGCCTCTATCATTTGTGAGTGCATATTTTACCATTACTACTATTATTTTTTCCCACAGTGCAGTGTGCAAAAACTAAACACCAAATGTGAACAAAAAAGTGCACTTAAGAATGTGTTGTGGTTTCATAAACAGTTTATTGAACAAAGAAAAAAGTTGAATATAACAAAAAGCTCGAAGTACAGCACAAACAATGAAAAGTAGGTGCAGTGTGTAAAAACAGAACTTCTGTAACAAAAGTAGGAAAGAATGTAAATGACACAAATGTATGACCTACACCACTCAATGAGGCTGAAGTCTGGACATTGTATAACATGAAAAACTGTTAAACACATAAATCAACGTAAACAGGAGATCGGTAAGCAGACAAAAGGTTGATAATATCCCCAAAACCATGGAACGAACCCACACCATGGTTCCTCCCCACCCTATGGCACCCTCACTAACCCAGGCAAGAGGGTGCCAAGGGAAAGAGGAGTCAGGGGGCCCACCCCTGTGCTAAAATTCCCCATTGAAAGGGTAGCATATCCCAAGTATAGCCTTTAGTGGGGGGAATGGGGGGGGTTAAGGTGTGCTTTTGGTCCCCTTCCCTGATTCCCCGGAGCACAAGGATACTGACAAGGGTAAGGCACACTCAGGTCAACCTAGCCAAAAAGCCTGGTGGACACCTCTTCACATATTCAGCTGAAGCTGACCACCGAGTACAAGGTGAGAGATGACCCAATGTCTGTCCGTGTTGCTGTTGGAGATTTACTGGAGAGTCCAAGATAGCAGTAAAATGTGACAGGCTGGACATAAACGTAGTCATTCCGCTAACAGCTTTGACCTAAGTGCTGTTCATAACATTGCTAAATATAATATTTTCTGAATGTTTGTGTGTAATGGTATTCCTATAGCACTATTTAATCAGAATAGATTTGCTGTGTTGTCTGTTACCACCAGCAGATGGCACTGCACTCCTAGTAATATCCAGGATATGTGAAGGTATAAAGGAGCACTAAGAAACAAAAGATGGTTGGTAGTACCCTGCGAGGCGCCTCCATTCCCATTGTACAAGCAAATGCATTGTATAGCCCATTGGGACTTCAGATGAAGCACCACACAGCCAGTAATAAAAAGATAGTACAGGTTTATTGAGTATATGGCAGCAATAAAAGTGGGAAAAGGTGGTATAATGCCAAACAGTTGGCCCAAATATACAAATTCATTACATGGTTACATACAGTAATCAAATAGTCTATGGTAAATGTGTCATAGCATCTATGGTGACCCAACACGTTTCGTGAGTTCAGTCTCACTCTTTAGGGGTTGATGCATAGACATAATCTATAAAGGTTCCATACTTACAAAGATGCCGGATGCTGCATGCCAAAATTCACCGGCAGCCAAGGGAGACGTTTGTGGGTAAAGGATCAGAAATGGGCCAGCAGCGCAAAACAGGACAGATGGAAAACGGAGGAACAGAACCATCCAACATGGCCTACCAGGATGGTGGCTAGAAAAAAGAGTGTATATGGGTGATGGTGTGCACAATAAATTAAAAATAAAAGTAAAACATGACGAAAAGATAAAAAAATTGGTGAGAAAATATTAAAATAATGACTGAATGGCCAAAGCAACCACATGGTACAATTAGGTGGCATGGTGAAAGTGACCTGCACAGCTGAATTGAATAAAAATCCACATGTGAAACTAAGTATATGTGTTATAGAGCATAAAGTATAAAATGCAACTTGGTGAGGCAGTGACACCAGTGCATGGGAATGCCCCAATAGTGCAAGGTCAAATCGGGTCAAAAAAGTAACAAAAGTGTGACAAGAGTGAGGGAGGGTTTTTACTTACCAAGATCAAAAAAATGCTGACCAAAAATAACGTGTGTCCAATAGGGATGATCAAACGTATCGGGTCGACCATCGGTTCGACCTGAACATTGACTGTTCGAAATTCGGCCGAATTCCGAACTTTTTGCGGTAAAAGTTCGGAATTCGGCACCAGAAACGCCCAAAATGCAATGGGACAGGAACTGGGCTTTAAAAGCCCGTGATTGGACCAGAAACATGAGTAAAAGCCAATTGAGGGGGCAGGAGTCTGCTAAGAATGTGATTGGAGTGACTAGGGGGTCCAGAGGCCAATCAGTAGTGAATACGCCCCCCAGTATATAACATAGCCCCGCCAAATCTCTAGCACTGTAATAGAGAGGCTTTGGAAGAGAGTGGAAGCAGTTCTGTTACTCCTGCTGCAAAAGTGTATTTTAGCAATTATTAGTGTGAGGAAAGGGATATGCAGTGTAGTTAGGGTACTATATACCACTATAGTTAGATTCAATAATCTAGTTTCTGTAGGGAAAGTGTTACGTGTCAGGGTGACCGTAGTGTAGTTTAGGGTGAACTGACTCTGACTGCTATGCCAGGGTGACAGAACTCATCCATGTCAGGGTGACCGCCAGAAGAAAAAGATAATTTTTCTTAGAATTATTAGTAGGGCAGGGATGGGGCTCCGCTCCTTTCACACATGGGCGTTTTTGTTTCAGGCGTGTTTTGGGCATTTTTTGGGTGTCTTTGGAGGCAGGCATGACATCTGAACTTCTGTATAGGGGTATACACACACACACACACACATATATATATACATAAACACACATATAGGTGTGAAAGGAGGGTAACACCATCCCTGCAAATAATTTCAGTAGCGCAGGGATAGGGTTTCGCTCCTTTCACACCTATATGTGTGTGTATATATATATATATATATATATATGTGTGTGTGTGTGTGTGTGTGTGTGTATATATACCCCTATACAGAAGTTCAGATGTCATGCCTGCCTACAATTTTTAAGAACTTTTTTGTGTGTGATTAATAGTCCCTGGGGCATGACCCAGAACACTAAGCACTTTTTAGGGGCATTTATTGTGTTTTAGGGCTTCAAAATTGTGTTTTTTGATTCCATATATATACACATATATATACACATATATATATATATATATATATATATATATATATATATATACCCATATACAGAAGTTCAGATGTCATGCCTGCTTTCAAAGACGCCCAAAAAATGCCCAATAAACGCCTGAAACAAAAACGCGCAGGTGTGAAAGAAGCGTAGCCCCATCCCTGCGCTATTGAAATTCTAAGATAAATTATCTTTTTTTTCTTGTTCTGGACATGCTACAGAGCTGAAACTTCACAGGTACACTTTTTAGACCCCCCAGACACTAAATCCAAAGAAATCCTATTTTTTTTTTTTCAATAATTTTTTCAATAATTGGCTCTCTATCAAAAACGACAATTTTTAAGAACTTTTTTTTGTGTGATTAATAGTCCCTGGGGCATGACCCAGAACCCTAGGCACTTTTTAGGGGCATTTTGGGGGGTTTTAGGGCTTCAAAATGGTGTTTTTTGATTACCGAAGTTCGGGTCCCATTGATTTCAATGGGGTTCTGGAATCCGGACCCGAATTTTCGGGAAGTTTGGGTGTTCTGGCCGAACCAAACTTTTCAAAAGTACGATCATCCCTAGTGTCCAACCACCTGGGAGGCATTGCATAGACTGGTGCACTACATTTCTATTCACCAATAGTATCATATCCTCAAATCCGAAATCCAGGCAGATATAAAAAAATAAAAATAATGCAGCTCTGTCTTCATTAATGCATTGTTAAATTTATTTTTTCTTGTTCAAGTGTTTTATTAACAAAATGAACAGGAGACATACGGAGGATATTTGCACATATGAATTAGCCCCTGAGAAGGGAGTCATAACAGGATGTACTGTATAAAGTGCAACAAATTGCCTGGGCAAAAATAGGGTGTGGCTGAGGTCGTATCTTATGTTTCTTAGAACGAGCTATCACAAATTAGGGGAGCTAGTACATAAGAGGACAGGTAGAAGAAAGGGTCCCCCTGTGGGACCATAATAAAGGGCCCCGCAATGAGAGTGGGAAGAGCCCCAAGCTTGAAGGGAAGGGCCCGGGCCAGGGGTCCGGGGATAAAGAGAGAATTCCACGCGAATGGATCTGGTTACTTGATTGGCTGCAGCCTACCCCAAAAATATAGTAAAACTATATCAGGATAATGGGAATTTTATAGGGTAATTGGCGCTGCCAATATTTGTAAAAAAATATATATATACAGGGGAGTAATGTATCTCACAAATGCAGGGTAAATATAGGTGATGAAAATATGATATCAATGGTATAAGTAATGGTCCTTATATATACCCATTGGTTCTGATGTTATGCCACAATATGTATTCTAACCAACAATTGATAAACTTATATCACTAGTAAATAATTAGTATCTAATAAATAATCCAATAAATAAGGTGAGACAACATAAATAAATAAAATGTGAACAGTGCCTGAAGGCAATAGATATACTCCAATTGATAAAAGATATGTGAGTCTAAAAGTAAATAATTAAGGTGACTCGTGTAATAAATAATGTAAACACTAGGTGGCAGTGCTGTTAAAAAATGATGATGTGGATATCCAAGTAAAACAATTATAAAGTGATAAAACGTGCCAAGTGGTGTATTAATATCAGGAGTAAAATGTCAATACCAAAAAACAAAGAAATCTTCCAATATAGTGAAATAATGGGTATCCAGGTGAAAATCAATATATAAAAAATGGTACTAAAAATTAAATATTGTGCCAAGTGAAATAAAAGTGTTTGGGATCTCCAAAAACACTTATAGGGATAAATATAATTGATATCTGGTGAATAAAATAAAGATACACAAAAAATTAAATAGTCCGTAATAAAAGTGAAGAAAGTCCACAAATTTGATCAATATAATGATCTTCCAAAAGTGTGCAGCAATCCGGGGGGCCCTTCATGGTTTCTTGCATTGGGGCCCTGAAGGTTCTAGTTATGCCTCTGCCTTGGGTGATTAGCTGGATATGCAGTTTGCTAAGGGATAGATACCAGAGTGTGGTTCTAAAAGGGATTCATTGGGAACAGAGACCAGTGATATAACTAAAGGTTTGTTGAGCAAGGTATGTCTTTTTTTCTGATAAAACAAAGGTGTGTAATAGGGTTGATATCCCTAGAGGTGACTGTAACATGGAACATGATTTGCCATTTCTGGAAGATTGGTTAAAGCAGTGGAAACTGCAGTTCAATGTTTTTAAATGTAAAATATGAGATTGTGCTTGTGATGTCATGGCGATCTCTTTCCCTATATCCATGGATTTGATGATTGACTATGTAGCGCTATTTTTAAGGGGATACATGTAAGCGTACATCTGTTTTTACAAATAAACATTTTGATACAGTTTATGATTATGTGTGGTTGCTTGCTGTTTCCTCCATACATGTTCAAGAATTGCTTACCAGTCTAATGTGGTTTGCCATGTGTCGGGAGCCTGCCTTCTGAAGGTTGAATCTTCCCATCCAATTCTGGGCTGGTGGATTTCCCTATCAACTATATGGGAGTGCGATTGGGGTGATTCCCCAAAACTGCGCGGTTGACTCAATACATACCAGTATATGAGTCCACACTTTCTGGAAAGCGTGCTGACTTTATATTACGGTGGTGGATCACACAGCGATGGTGAAGTTTGATCATATTTTGTCTCTTCACGGGTGACCTCTACTCAACTTATGGGATTTATTGCCTACGATGGACTACTACACATTAGGATCTTTTTGATTTACCTATAAACGTTGGTTTGCATTTTCTGCATTGTACCACACTATTTGCATTTGGTTTGATCTAGTTTTATTTATGATTCCTTTGAATGTTTTTGGTTACTACATCACTGGTATATTATTCAATGGACTCAATAAGTATTATGATTCAAGTCACTTTATAACTAGTGTTATCAGGAACTTATTCTTACATCAAGGTTTCATATTGCTTTTTTGTTCCACATATCACCTTGAGCACTGGACTATTGTTTATTTATGTTTTTGGCACTATACAGTGGGGATCGAAAGTTTGGGCATCCCAGGTAAAAATTTGTATTAATGTGCATAAAGAAGCCAAGGAAAGATGGAAAAATCTCCAAAAGGCATCAAATTACAGATTCGACATTCTTATAATATATCAACAAAAGTTAGATTTTATTTCCATCATTTACACTTTCAAAATAACAGAAAACAAAAAAATGGCGTCTGCAAAAGTTTGGGCACCCTGCAGAGTTAATACCTTGTACTGCCCCCTTTGGCAAGTATCACAGCTTGTAAACGCTTTTTGTAGCCAGCCAAAAGTATTTCAATTCTTGTTTGAGGTACCTTTGCCCATTCTTCCGTACAAAAGTCTTCCAGTTCTTTGAGATTTCTGGGCTGTCTGTCACGCACTGCTCTTTTAAGGTCTATCCATAGATTTTCAATTATGTTGAGGTCAGGAGATTGTGAAGGCCATGGCAAAACCTTCAGTTTACGCCTCTTGATGTAATCCCCCATGGATTTCGGGGTGTGTTTAGGATCATTATCCATTTGTAGAAGCCATCCTATCTTTAACTTCAGCTTTTTCACAGATGGCATCAAGTTACCATCCAAAATTTGCTCAATTTTATTGAATCCATGTTTCCTTCTACATGTGAGATGTTCCCTGTGCCACTGGCTGCAATACAACCCCAAAGCATGATTGATCCACCCCCATGCTTAACAGTTGGACAGAGGTTCTTTTCATTAAATTCTGTACCCCTTCTTCTCCAAACGTACCTTTGCTCATTCTGGCCAAAAGGTTCAATTTTAACCTCATTGGTCCACAGAACTTGTTTCCAAAATCCATCAGGCTTGTCTACAGTATATGTTCATTTGCAAAGTTCAAACACTGATTTTTGTGGTGAGGATGTAGAAGAGGTTTTCTTCTGATGACTCTTCCATGAAGACCAAATTTGTACAAGTATCTCTTTATAGTGGAATAGTGTACCACAACTGCAGTATCTGCCAGATCTTTCTGGAGGGATCGTGCAGTCAAATGTGGGTTTTGAATTGTTTTTCTCACAATCCTGCGTTCTGTTCTGTCTGATATTTTTCTTGGTCTTCCAGATCTTGCTTTAACTTCCACTGTTCCTGATGACTGCCATTTGTTAATTACATTCCGAACAGAGGATATTGACATCTGAAAACGTTTTGCTATCTTCTCATAGCCTTCTCCAGCTTTGTGAGCGTCAACTATTTTCAGTTTCAGTTTTCTAGACAACTGCTTAGAAGATCCCATGGTGCTGATTGTTGGGGCAAGGTCAGATGAGTCTGGGCATTTAAAACCTTTGAGATTGACATCACCTGGTTTTCCCAGACGATGATTGAGAACAATCCATGACACTGGCAAGTCTCAGCCTTGCATGCTATAAATTCTGCAAGGTGCCCAAACTTTTGCAGTTGCCATTTTTTTGTTTTCTGTAATTTTGAAAGTGTCAATGATGAAAATAAAATCTAACTTTTGTTGACATATTATAAGAATGTCTAATCTGTAATTTGATGCATTTTGGAGATTTTTCCATCTTTCCTTGGCTTCTTTATGCACATCAATACAAATTTTTACCTGGGATGCCCAAACTTTCGATCCCCACTGTATGTCTAGTAAAGTGCCAGCAGCTACATACAGTCTCTGAGCGCAGTTTTTATACTTACCATCATTTATTGGAATGAAGTTATATCTGGACCTCTTAGCAGTTGCATGACACTTCAATTTCCATTTTTGTTACAAGTGTGCTATGATGCCATTGGTGGGATTAGTGAAAGGCTGGTGTTCCCAAATGTAGTGCTTCTATGAGATTCCAGATACAAGGAAAAGGAGGTGTGAGCCTAAATATGTAACAATACTTTGTGAGGGGGAAGGTTTAACTGCGCTAGTGTCCATGGGACTGTTTTCTCTCCTCTAAAGACTACCATATAAGGATGAGATTAAGCAGGTATCCTGGGTAATTTATTTTTGCTTTTACCTTCCAGGCATGGAGAGATGAATACATTAGCTGGAATCCAAATGACTTTTGTGGAATAAGGAAACTGTTTGTTAACAGTGAATATTTCTGGAAACCAGACCTTTACATCTACGAAATGTAAGTGAGCTCAGTGTGATGGTTCTTATATGAAGTGACAGCTTCCAAGTATTGATAACGCACCAATATCTTACCCTACATTCTGGTTTGTCCAATTTCCGTGATTTGGGCAGACCAGAAACTTCAGTAGAAAAAGGGGATGTATTGCATTGAATATTACCAGGTCTCCAATATATGTAAAAATACTTCCTTGTTGAATTGGTCTTTCAAGATCATTATTAGGGATCAGCTTCGAGTCGAACTTAAGTTCCACTCGAACATTGGGCGTTCGTGCGTTCGCTGAACACACAAATAAATGGGGCGCTCAGCGGGAAGTTCGCCCACCGATGAGCACCCCATAATGCACTGCAGTGGTGCAGTGAATAAATTACTGATGATCTGATGATTGGCCAAAGCATGCACATGACCTATATGCTCTGGCCAATCACAGCACAATGTCCTGTCAGAACCATGATTGGCCAACGGCCTTTAGCCAATCATGGTTCAGGGGCTAAGTCCACGCCCCACACTATATAAAGCTGCTGCTTACATGGCAGCCATGTAGAGTGTTTTAGGGCGAGATAGGAGTGAGATTAGGCAGGTAGTTAGTGGATTGTGCGTTTTATCTAGTAATAGATCAGCTAGTGTAGTATGTATATATATTTTTTTCTGCTATTGCAGGATATCTCAGATAGTTGAGTATATACAGTATATTTATCAGTTATTGGTGTGTACTTTATATATCAAGCAGTGTAGTGTAGGGCTGATTCTTATGTTACACAGTGTATTACAGTCAGTTTACTGCTGTGCTGTGATTGTAGTGAGGCCACTGAAGTGTATTGTATGAAAATTGGTCTCGGCAGGAAGAGGTGAAAGTGCCCTGTATTTAAGTGGTTAAGGGGAACCCTATGACAGAATTAAAAAAGAAAAAACAGTGTGGGGTCCCCCCAAAAATCCATACCAAGAGCCTCTTCCGGATAACCCTGGGCTGTGGTTTTCAGGGTCTGCGGATGGGGGGCTTATCGGAACTTGGAAGCCTCCTTTAACAAGGGGGCCCCCAGATCCCGCCCCCTCATGTGAATGGATATCGGGTACATCGTACCCCTACCCATTCACCCAAAAAGTGTACAAAAAAAATAAAGACAAAAGCCAGTTTTTGACAAGTTCTTTATTAAAAAATAAAAAAACAGTGTCACCCGATGTAAATTCATCGTCAATCCTGTTGCCCGCCACACTCGAAAAAAAAGACGCTCCCGCCTCGTCACACGCCTCCCATGTAATGAGCTGTTTCAGCTGTGACAGCTCTTATATAGGAATCTGCGCTGGTGCAGAGAATAAATTACTGATGTCACATCCGAAGGGGCAGTGCTACTGGGTGATGCAACCGGGTGTCCCTGCCCCTTTCCTATAAAAAAGCTGTCACAGCTCAAACAGCTTATTACGCGGGAGGCGTGTGAAGAAGCGCGAGCGTCTTTTTTTTTTTTCTATTTTTCGGGTGCGACGGGTGACGTGATTGACGATGGATTTACATCAGGGGACGCTATCTTTTTATTTTTTGATAAAGGACTTGTCAAAAACTGGCTTTTGTCTTTATTTTTTTGTAGACTTTTTTGGCGTATAGGTAGGGGCACAATGTATCCGATATCCATTTACATAGTGGGGGGGGGGGGGGTGGCCCGGGTCTGGGAGCCTCCTTGTTAATGGGGGCTTTCAGATTTCGATAAGCCCCCCACTTGCAGACCCAGACAACCACAGCCCAGGGTTGTCCGGAAGAGGCTCTTGTCCCCATCAACGCAAGGGCAAGTGGCCTGGTATGGTTCAGGAGGGGGGGCGCTCGCTTGTCCCCCCCCCCATCTAGTCTAGGTCTAGTATAGATTTGGGGGGGGACCCCACATCGTTTTTTTTTTTTCTTTTCAATTTTGGCATGTTTTTTTATCTGTATTGCTGTGAGCCGACAATACATTACAGCCGAGAGAAAGTTTGAATGACATTTTTTCCTTTAGAAGTGTCAGTATTGCTGTAGCAGGCTACATACATCGCACAAATGTGCCACTTTACAGGCGCATTAAGGGGACCTCCCAGGCATGATATTTAAAGGAATTTTTCATTTTTATCGTTTCACTTTAAGCCTCATTAAAATCAACGCTCCTGTAAAAACTATTGTTTTTTTTTTAAAAATGTTTGCATTGGTACATAATCATATAAATCAATGTGTTTCGTGTCAACCAGTGCAAGTGCCTTTCTCCTATAATCGTATATATACACTTGGTGTTCCAGTATTAGTGAAAAACAGAAATTCTCATCAATCTCACCTCACTCAAGGCAGTGAGTGAGTTGGAGAGTCGAGGCAGAGGAGGACGAAGATGAGAGTTGAAGTTACCAAAATGATCCCGGAAGGACCCAAAAAGCCCCTATAGGAAGCCCACCCCAGGGAAAAGAGACAGACTGAGGCCAGGAGAGACTGAGATTCCCCAGGAAAGAACACGACTGTGTTGGGATAGCGAATTAAAGGAGCCACATCCACCATAGGTCTAATGATACAGGCGTATTATTGACCTCACTGAGGTGAGCATTTAGGACACCTAGAAGTGTGATCACTGAAAAAAACCCGTAATCACGGAAATTAAAGGCGGAGGAAGATAATCAGCACTGTGAATTACTTAATATATTTATATTTTTTTACAATTTTGTGATTGGACACTTTTATATTCATTTTTTGATGAGAATTTCTGTTTTTCACTAATACTGGAACACCAAGTGTATATATACGATTATAGGAGAAAGGCACTCGCACTGGTTGGCATTGAACACATTGATTTATATGATTATGCACGGATTTACTTTAAGCAATATAAGCACCTTTCAGTTATATTTATTTATATTGTGATTGTGACACCTAAGCACTTTATAGTATTTAATATTGTATTTTACTAATGTGATGAATTTGGATTAGTGATAATATTTTGCACATGTTTATGTAGTCATATGATATACACAGAGAAGCACTATATAGATTTATTTATCATATTTAGTGAATTTTAAGAGATCTATTAAAACACCCTTAAAGCGCAGTACAACCCCTCCCCCCCCCCCCCCCCCCAGACATGTTAAATAGGCCACTGGACGCCAAGTGTGCATACCCGTGTATGTACGCTATGTATATGCATGCGACAAACTGGAATAGTACATCTGACATTGCCACTTTGTTTGGAAAAATGACCATGTTTGCAATGCACATGTGCATAAGTACGAATACAACTCCACACTGGTTTTCTGGTACTAGGAATCTGGTTTATCTTACATATGCCCTCTTGGGACTCTTAGTCTATTGAGTACTAGAAGCCCATAACCCTCTGGTTCTGTGAATGGCTGAGTAGTGTCTGTGTCTTCTATGGTCAGGGGAATTGGGGGACCTTCTTGACTTTCCAGGAAGTGAATCTGGGTTCTAAATTCTGGAGCCTCGGGCCTGAGGGTTTTAGTATCTGTCTCACTGGCAGAAGGAGGAGTGTCAGTCTCTGGCAGTGTAGTTGGCCACAACCAGTCCATATAAACATCTTCCAACTCGCTGCTTTCCCCTTCCTCTACATCTGGCGGCAAAGTCTGAGAGTTTGAATCTGGTCACTGGGCGTGATCTTTGGGAGCCTGTTTGGGTAGTCTGTGAACATGGTTGTTGAAGCACCCAAACTGCTTCTGCTAGCAGTAAGGGGTGATTACAGTGCCAAGTCTTTCATGGAGCTGTTCTTCCTTCTGGGTAAATTTGGTATACTGGAAATCTGGGCAGCTGCTTGCAGATGTTGTAAGCTGATGCAAAATGATGGGCTCAAACAGCGGTAACGCTTAATGGGAGTGCAGAGCAGAACTCTCGGTGGTGATGGCGTAGTCCTGCACTCTTTAGTACTCTCTCTCTCTGTGGTCTTGTAATGACATGCTTGCGGCCCCAGCCCCACTACAACCAGATCTGTTTACCGGGATGTGTTTACCTCCATGTCTTCTCAGAAAAAGATTGCACAATTCCACAAGCACCCTGGGAAGATGCTGTTTCTTTCTCCTCCCCACTGCAAAAGCCCTCCTGAGAACTGTAGTCCATCGAGTAATAGGATAAATCAAGAATACAATCAGCGCAATCTTATCAAAGTGTTAACAAAATAAACATCCAAAAAGCTAATAAAGTGCATTGAAATCCGGTGTTCCGTGAGAATTACCTACCTGTGAGAAAAACCTACCCTCGTCACTTCCGGTGCCGAGCTGTACATCGTAACGCGGCGGTTACATTAAAACAGCTCGGATGAAATATGAGTCATCTTCACTCCTATCCCTGTCACTTCCCTGATCTGGGCTAGTTAATATAAAAGCGGCGGCGGCTGTATGAAAAGATAAATCACGGAGCCGAGAGCCGCTTTTATATTTACTAGCCAAGATCAGGGTAGTGACAGGGACAGGAGCGGAGATGACTCATAGTGCAGCACAGCTGTTTTAATGTAACCGCCGCGTGGGTAGGTTTTTCTCACGGTACACCGTGATTATTTCATACTAGTGCGCATGCGCACTAGTCAGCTCCTCATCTGTTCCATTACGTATCTGGGGCTGGGAGCATGCGCACTGCTGCGCGGCTCAGCTGTTCCTAGCCAGGAGTGACGAGGGTAGGTTTTTCTCACGGGTAGGTAATTCTCACGGAACACCGGCTGCTAACACAAATGTCTTTCACTCCACATCAACATACATGAATATCAAACAATGCTGCTCCAGAAAAAAAGTGCAAATAGTGCAATGTGCTAACAAATGTAAATCTTCAAAAACATTCAAATAGAATTAATCAAAAAATTGTATCAAAAAGTAAAGTGCAAAGTATAAATAAGTAAATTGGAGTTATCCCTAGTAGGGAACTGCTTATTCTGACCCGCTGGTGAAACAGGGTTAAGATAGTGAGGTGAGAGGCTCATCTACAAGGGTGATGGAGAAGCACAGAGCACTTTTGTTTGCGGTTTTTGCACTGAAGTATCACCCATGGTGAATTGATAATACACTGTATGTGTTTACAGGGACATTTTTTAATTTATACTTTGCAATTTACTTTTTGATACAATTTTTTTGATACAATGTTTTGATGAATTCTATTTGAATGTTTTTGAAGATTTACATTTGTTAGCACATTGCACTTTTTTCTGGCGCAGCATTGTTTGATATTTATTGAGTACTAGGAACCCATGGCAGGGGAGATCTTTGTACTAACATTGCACAGTTAGGACAGTGGCTACGACCTGAGCTGTCAGTTTTTTTTTGTTCAGCCCGCTGGATTGAATGAAAAAAAAAAAGCTTGGCTACAGGTAGTTTGGATCGTTTAGTTGAAATCTGAATGGGGTTGCTAAATGTGTACTTATCAAGTTCAAGCATGGCAAAGGTCTGCTTACTAAGATTACTGTTTATTCTCATCACTGCTATATGTTGGCTGCACTGACTGCTATTTTCAACTTTTAGTAATGGATTATATATGACGCTGTAACAGAGCTAACTTGGTGACCTTTGCTTGCTGACGAGAAATGAGTTGTGAAATTATCAGATTCATTTAAATATTATGCCAATTTAGTATCTTTTGAGGGAAATGAGTAGTGTGGTGTGAATATAGCTAGAGGTATCACACTTAAATTTGTCCCTCCTTTCTGATCTCAGAAATTTAGGAGGTGTGCATCAAAAGTGTATTCTGGGTTAAAATGCATTATCCGTATGATGAAATATTTGCATTATGCTTTGTAGCTAATCACATTTCCCATTCCATAGGACAGAAAATGATTATGCATCTCCAGAAATTCCATATTATATACTGTATAACGATGGGCAAATCATAAATGCAATGCCACTACGCATTATCAGCACCTGCAATTTGGACATTTTTAAGTTCCCTTTTGATACCCAGAAATGCAGTCTCTCCTTTGGCTCTTATGTTTACACAGGTATGCTTGTTGCATTGATCATGTGTTTGACATGTTTTTTATTGGAAAAGATCTTTGTTCTGTAATAAGTTCTGCTCTAAATACATGTATTTAATCTTTTAGGGCACAGTTTTGGTACTCATACCTACTGTATATCATCTGAATGGCAGCACTTAAAAAAAAAAAAAAAATATATATATATATATATATATATATATATATATATATATATATATATGCATAGCTATTTAACATTGTTAGTATAAAGGATAAACATTCAAGTAGATAAAATGGTCATTGCTGGTCTTTATAATATTTTTGCCAGTTCCAGTCTATGGATAGTGCCACGGAGCAACAATCAAGAGAACATTTGCGCACAGCTCCTTCTTAGGGCCCCTTAATAGCCTTAATATAGAGAGACATAAGTATAAATACTTGTATCTTGTAGCAGATTTCCCCTCACTTCCATTCTGGTGGAACTGCAGTCAGCAGAACAGGATGTTAGAGGAAATCTCTCTAATGACATCCTAGATAACAGTAAAACTGTTAGGAACTCTAATCCTTTCCCATTTTATCCAAAACTTAAAGTGGTCGTAAACCTCAGTCATGGAATCTGAACAAAGCACATATAGCTGCTGTGTTTACTTATCTCTCTCCAACGCTCTAAGTGTCGTTTCTCTCTGGTGCTTCATTTCTCTATTATCGGCAAAAGTCATTCTGAGAAGTTTTTCTGACACATGAGACAAAATTTGTGGCCGAAGGGAGGGGGAGTGAGAGCTCCAAACAGGGCTTGTCTAGTCACAACACATCTCTTCTGCTGTGAGGAGGGACATGTGTTTTTTTCCTCCAATCAGCCCTCATACACAGTAACTGCAGCCTATCAGCCCCCTCCTCTGTGCTCCTGACAAATGAAGAAAGATTTTTTACACAATCACTTTTGAAGGGTTATAGGGAATGGAAGACTGCAGATAAACAAGTAAAACCCATGTAGGAGGATTTGTTTCATCTCTGTGTATCATCTGAGGCTGTTCACTTCCCTGGGTATGTGTGAGGGTTTACAACCACTAAAGAAAACATTTTGACTGGATATACATTTTAAGGTAACAAAAAACCGTCCCTAATTTAGCCTGGGCCCCTCTGCCACGGTATGCTTGGCAAAGCTGAACATAAAAGTTTGTAAAACACTCTACGGGCGGTTTAGTTTGGGAGAAATTTAAGTCTAAGTTCACCTTTTCAGGCAGAATATCCCTTTTCATAATGAATAGAAGCCTCTTCTAATGTATATTCTGCCCCAGCCATCCCAATGTGCCTATCTCCCACTTACCTCATCCACAGCAGCTTTTAGTCCTTATGGTTCTTTTTGAAATTTTGAGTCCTCTTCCACTCCTCCATGAAGACAACACGGAGCTGGTGGATGTTAGAGACCTTGCACTCCTCCACCTTCCGTTTGATGATGCCCCACACATGCTCAATTTTAGGTCTGGAGACATGCTTGGCCAGTCCATCACCTTTACCCTCGGCTTCTTTAGCAAGACACTGGTCGTCTTGGAGTTGTAAATGTTGGAATGCCACTCTGTGGCTGAGAGGGGATCATGCTCTGCTTCAGTATGTCACAGTACATGTTAGCATTCATATGTCCCTCAATGAACTGTAGCTCCCCAGTGTCGGCAGCACTCATGCAGCCCCAGACTATAACACTCCCACCACCATACTTTACTGTAGGTAAGACACACTTGTCTTTGTACTCCTCACCTGGTTGCCGCCACATACTCTTGACACCATCTGAACCAAATAAGTTTATTTTGGTCTCATCAGATCACAGGACATGGTTCCAGTAATCCATGTCCTTAGTCTGATTGTCTTCAGCAAACTGTTTGCTGGCTTTCTTGTGCATCATCTTTAGAAGAGGCTTTCTTCTGGGACCACAGCCATGCAGCCAATTTGATGCAGTGAGCAGAGTATGGTCTGAGCACTGACAGGCTGACCCCCCACCCCTTCAACCTCTGCAGCAATGCTGGCAGCACTCATACATCTATTTCCCAAAGACAACCTCTGGATATGATGGTGAGCACGTGCACTCAAATTTTTTGGTCGACCATGGCGAGGCTGTTCTGATTGGAACCTGTCCTGTTAAACGGCTGTATGGTCTTGGCCACCGAACTGCAGCTCAGGCTCTGCAGTTTCAGGGTCTTGGCAATCTTCTTATAGCCTAGGCCAGGGGTACTCAAATGTAAACTTGAAAGGTCCATTCACCAATTTTCCATTCAGTCCGAGGTCCGGAAAAGTGACCGTCAAATTCCAAATACAGAACGCCAACAACAAAAAAAGGCATTCCTCAAAACTTTGGAACTATACACAAAAAAAATGACCTAACAAATACACAACCAATATGTGAAATATGACACTGTTTGATCCATAGATGCGAGAGACTGCAAACAGAATTTTGTGTCTTTTAGCTATTCTTCCCGTCAGCCTGATTTATAAATTCAGCTATTGTGCCGGCAATGATGGAAAACAAATATATATATATATATATATATATATATATATATATATATATATATATATGTGCATGTAAAATAAATCTATAATTTTAACTATACAGAAATGTTTTTAAAAAGATTAATGTATTTCACCTGCATATCCACTGAAAATACACAGCAAAAGATAGTTTGTACTACTGTAAGCCATAAAAATGAAGTCTCACTGCATTTTTATAGAATTATTTTCATATAATATAATGAAAATAATTATTTAAAAATGCAGTGAGACTTCATTTTTTATGGTTTACAGTAGTACAAACTATCTTTTGCTGTGTATTTTCAGTGGATATGCAGGTGAAATACATTAATCTTTTTAAAAACATTTCTGTAGTTCTGTATAGCTAAAAATTATAGATTTATTTTAGGTGCAAGCATTCAGCATTCCCGCACTTACTTGAGTGAGACAGAGAGAGAGGGGGTGTGAGGGGGAGAGAGAGATGGGGGGGGAGAGGGTGAAAGAGAGAGGGGGAAGAGAGACAGGGAGAGGGGGGAGAGAGAAGGGTGAGGTGAGAGAGAGCAGACAGAAAGAGGGGGTAAGGGTGAGAGAGAGGGGGTATGTCTGCTACTCACAATTATGGCCCCAGACTGCTCTCCCCTGGGCTCAGGCAGCCAGGATCTAGAGCTGCTGTGTGATCTATATTTCAATCGGGAGATCAGAGCTGCAGGGGAGGGGCGGGGCTTGCTATGCACGGCTCTCCTGCAGGGGTGTTCCCTGTTCTCAACTCCGCTCTGAATGCTGTCCACTCCTCTCATCAGGAAAAGAAGTCTGCGTGTGTGGGGAGCATGTACGGAGACCACTCTGCAACAAGTTAAATTGCGGAGACAGAACCTCCCACGGGGCCCGAATGGTCAGTCCTCCTCCTGTGAATGCCCAGCGGCAGGCGTGTGACATTACTGGTTGCTAGACGCCAGGCGGCCGGTGATCTAGCAACCAGTGATCTTGAAAACAAACAGGCAGCTGCTTCGGCACAGACCGCTTCGGCGGTCCAGATTTAAGCGTGCCTGGGTCCGGACGTGGCCCGGACTCCGCCTATTGAGGACCCCGGGCCTAGGCCATCTTTATGTAGAGCAACAATTCTTTTTTTTTAGATCCTCAGAGAGTTCTTTGTTATGAGCCGACATGTTGAACATCCAGTGACCAGTATGAGAGAGTGAAAGCGATACCACCAAATTTAACACACCTGCTCCCCATTCACACCTGAGAACTTGTAACAAAAACGAGTCACATGACATCGGGGAGAGAAAATGGCCAACTGGGCCCAATTTAGACATTTTGACTTATGGGTGTACTTACTTTTATTGTCAGCAGTTTTCACATTAATGGCTGTGTGTTGAGGTATTTTGAGGGGACAGCAAATTTACACTGTTATACAAGCTGTACACTCACTACTTTACATTGTAGCAAAGTGTCATTGCGTCAGTGTTGTCACATGAAAAGATATGATAAAATATTTACAAAAATGTGAATGTGAAATGTAGATACTATATATATATACAACAAAAGTCTATAAAAAAATCATAATATAAAAGAAACTTTAAAAAAAAAATTGTGAGAATTCATAAGTAAACATAAAAAAGGAATGAAAGGTAAAGGAAGGGAGGGGATGAGGGGGACAGGGTTAAGAGAAGGGAAAGCTAACTATACCCTTTGGCATTACCATACCAACATTAATTTCTGGCAGCAACAGATAAAGGGGTAAAATAAATAAACAGCAATAATTCCTGAAGTAAACTTAGTGGTACTTCCCCTAAAAATAATTGTAAAAAGTATTGATTAATGTTAATAATAAGACCCACAAACATCATATGCTGGTATTTTAGAGGCCCTAATTAACACAGAAATTATTTATCAGACTTAATTGATATTAGAAACATGAGATGACAATGTTATAGGATAGTATTGTTTTCCAATTCCTTGTTTTGGCCCCCTGGGGAAAGGGTGTCTAGCACATAAATACAGTAGGTCTCCAGTTGGCACAACCTGGAAAAACACTCCGCCTCTGGGAGACCCCTGGGCATGCCCTCAATTATCCACACTAGTCCTTTAGTGGATTTGTTGTGTACATCCAGAAAATAGCATGGCACACTATGCTTTTTATTGCCATCCTCAATGAAGCGTCAATGTTCACCGAACCTCTGCCTGAGGGGTCTGATGTTATGACCCACATGGGCATGTGAGGCAATATATCACAAATATTAGTGGAACAGTTGTAGAAGTTATCAATCTTGTAGGTCTTACCCTTAGTAGTGAATTGCTTTTGGCCGTGTTTCAAAGTCACAAATTTTGCATACTGCATTTCAACAATAGTACATACCCTTTAAGGGAATAAGATGTAAGGAGGCCCTAGTGGGATCAGGTCCAAGGGCTTTTAGCTTGCTTGGTGATACTTTGTTTTTAAGGGTAGGGGCTTTTCTATAAGTGACCTTAGGTTTATTTTTCAGGACAGACTGCAAGTGGGGGCCTGTAACAATATCCCCCAGTGTTTGGTGAGAATGTGCTCCATCTTCCGATGTTGGTTATGGTATCTGGTAATACATCAATGACTCCAGATAGCCCTTGTCAAGAAATGTAGTTGATGAATGCTCTGGGTGACATAATCACAATCTGTTTTACAATCTTGTCTTAACCTGCAGTATTGACCCTTGGGTATATTTCTAACCCACAGTGGGTGATGACAGCTTTCATAATGCCGATAAGAATTGCCCGCGATGGGCTTTGTTTAATTCCTAGCAACAATATGCCCATGTTCGTGGCCTAGTTCTAGATCCAAGAATGCCAAGTTCACCTTATCTCTGAAAGAGGTAAAGAATAGACCAAATGTATGAGAGTTACAAAGTGAGAAAAATTCATCAATCAAAGGAGAGGGGCTATCCCAGATCAGTAGAATGTTGTCAATCTGACGACCGTAAAAGATTAAATGGGATGCAAAGGGATTGTGTTACCAAATATACAGTGCATCCCTAATGACAACCTGAAAGAAATTTTTTTTACACCTTTGCAAATTTATTAAAAATAAAAAATGAAAAAATCTCACGTACATAAGTATTCACAGCATTTGCTCAATACTTTGTTGAAGCAACTTTGGCACCAATTACAGCTTCAAGTCTTTTTAAATATATAATGCTACAAGCTTGGCAAACCTTTTTTTGGGCAGTTTCTCCTATTCTTCTTTGCAGGACCTCTCAAGCTCCTTCAGGCTGGATGGGGAGCGTCGGTGCAGAGCCATTTTAAGATCTCAATTGATGTTCAAAGGGGATCAAGTCTGGGCTCCGGCTGGGCCACTCAAGGACATTCACAGAGTTGTCCTGTAGCCACTCCTTAGTTATCTTGGCTTGGAGTGCTTAGGGTCGTTGTCCCGTTCGAAGATTAACCTTCGCCACAGTCTGAGATCCAGAGTGCTCTGGAGCAGGTTTTCGTTTACAAAAGATTTTTATTTTAAAGGAATTTAGTGAATACAGTAAATCAACACAAATGAATACATCAGAATTATATGTATGAACAAAAAGGAATATAACAGTGCTCTGGAGCAGGTTTTCATCAAGGTTGTCTCTATACCTTGCTGCATTCATCTTTCCCCCTAGTCTCCCAGTTCCTGCCACTGAAAAACCTCACCATAACATTATGCTGCCACCACCATTCTTCATAATAGGGACGTATTAGCCAGGTGATGAGCGGTGCCTGATTTTCTCCAGACATGACGCTTGCCATTCAGGCCAAAAAGTTCAATCTTTGTTTCATCAGACCAGATAATTTAGTTTCTCATGTTCTGAGAGTACTTCAGGTGCCTTTTGGCAAACTCCAGGCTGTCATGTGCCTTTTACTTCCATCTGGCCACCCTACCATACAGGCCTGATTGGTGGAGTGCTGCAGAGATAGTTGTTCTTCTGGAAAGTTCTCCTCTCTCCACAGAGAAATGCTGGAGCTCTGTCAGAGTGTCCATCAGGTTCTTGGTCACCTCTCTGACTAAGGCCCTTCTCCCCCGATCGCTCAGTTCTAGGAAGAGTCCTGGGGTCCAAACTTCTTCCATTTACAGATGATGGAGCTTTGCTTATTGGAGCTGTGTTTATTGGGACCTTCAATACTGCAGAAGTTTTTCTGTAGGATTCCTCAGATCTGTGTCTCAATACAATCCTGTCTCTAGTGGAAACAGGATACACCTGAACTTAATTTTGAGTGTCATGGGAAAGGCTGTGAATACTTATGTACATGGGATTTTTTCCTTTTTTATTTTTAATAAATTGAAAAGATTTCAAACAAACTTATTTTACATTGTCATTATGGGGTATTGTTTGTAGAGTTTTGAGGAAAATAATGAATTTAATCCATTTTGGAATAAGGCTATAACATAAAAAATTTGGAAAAAGTGAAGTGCTGTGAATACTTTCTGGATGCACTGTATAGGGTTTCCCAATATCCCATCTTTAGAGTGCCGTGATGTGGTGCAAAGTTAACGCCCATCGCAGTCCCGTGAGTCTGCAGATAAAAATCGCTGTTAAAACTCAACTAATTGTAGGTAAGCCAAAAATATGTGGCATGAAGGACAAAGGCTGCCTGTTTAGGTATGTGATCTTGGATTAAGGCATGGAATTTCCATGAATTTAGATTTCGAGATACAAACTTACATTTTTTTTCTTTTTTTCACCCTACCTTTTACCTTTTATTCTTATTATATATATATATATATATATATATATATATATATATACAGTGCCTTGCGAAAGTATTCGCCCCTCTTGAACTTTGCAACCTTTTGCCACATTTCAGGCTTCAAACATAAAGATATAAAACTGTAATTTTTTGTGAAGAATCAACAACAAGTGGGACACAATCATGAAGAGGAACGAAATGTAATGGATATTTCAAACTTTGTTAACAAATAAAAAACTAAAAAATTGGGCGTGCAAAATTATTCAGCCCCTTTACTTTCAGTGCAGCAAACTCTCTCCAGAAGTTCAGTGAGGATCTCTGAATGATCCAATGTTGACCCAAATGACTAATGATGATAAATACAATCCACCTGTGTGTAATTAAGTTTCCGTATAAATGCACCTGCACTGTTATAGTCTCAGAGGTCAGTTTAAAGCACAGAGAGCATCATGAAGAACAAGAAACACGCCAGGTAGGTCCGAGATACTGTTGTGGAGAAGTTTAAAGCCGGATTTGGATACAAAAAGATTTCCCAAGCTTTAAACATCCCAAGGAGCACTGTGCAAGCGATAATATTGAAATGGAAGGAGTATCAGACCACTGTAAATCTACGAAGACCTGGCCGTCCCTCTAAACTTTCAGCTCATACAAGGAGAAGACTGATCAGAGATGCAGCCAAGAGGCCCATGATCACTCTGGATGAACTGCAGAGATCTACGGCTGAGGTGGGAGACTCTGTCCATAGGACAACAATCAGTCGTATACTGCATAAATCTGGCCTTTATGGAAGAGTGGCAAGAAGAAAGCCATTTCTTAAAGATATCCATAAAAAGTGTTGTTTAAAGTTTGCCACAAGCCACCTGGGAGACACACCAAACATGTGGAAGAAGGGGCTCTGTAACGCTCCTGCGTTTTTGTTATAGGCTGGATTTGCAGCTGCAAAATCTCCACTCAGTAGTCATGTAGAGATGTGTTGAATACCAGATCCAACTCTCCAGGACTCATCACCGTGGGCCTGTCAGCTTCAACATACAGATATATACACACTCAATGAGATGTTCCTGGAGTGATAGGATGTATATGATAGTATGAAGGTGATGTGCTGAAGGGACAGGTGTGAACAGTGACAAGGATGGTAAGCACTTGATAGGTTTGTACAGGAGAGTTCAAGATGGTATTTAGGAATGCAGATAGGTTAGTATCGAGTATGCTAACAGGTGGTGAGGACAGCAGATGACAAATACAGGATAGACTAACCCAGTGCAAGGATAGATAGTAGTAGACAGGAGAGCTAGCAATCTATGCAGCAGTGCAGATGATAGATGGTAGTAATCTCAAGAGCTAGCAATCTATGTAACAGTGCAGATGATAGGATAGTATGGATAGGTAGTAACAGTCCTTAATGCAATAGTAGTAGTGTAAGTTATGGAGGTTTCCCCTGCGGGGTACTTATCACTATAGTATAGTAGTAGAAGGGTCCGGTGAGGAGGAAGTGATCCAGTAGCGAGATACAGGGATCAGTAGCGAGGTTCGGGTCTGAGGAAGTGATCCTGGTAGCGAGATACAGGGATCTGTAGTGAGGTTCCACAACGAGACACGCTTGTGAGCATAGATGCAAGGCAGGTTGAACGAACGTGTGAGTGAGAACGGCGGCGGTTGAAATAGCCGCTCTGCGGCGCTCAGTGATGACAGCATCGGTCTTAAAGGTGTATGCGCACCTACCAGAAGAGAATGGTGGGACGCATACATGGAATGCAAAGTGGAATAAGGGTACCAGAGGTACCAGAACATTACAGGCTCTAGTCAGATGAAACCAAAATAGAACTTTTTGGCAACAATGCAAAACGTTATGTTTGGCGTAAAAGCAACACAGCTCATCACCCTGACCACACCATCCCCACTGTCAAACATGGTGGTGGCAGCATCATGGTTTGGGCCTGCTTTTCTTCAGCAGGGACAGGGAAGATGGTTAAAATTGATGGGAAGATGGATGGAGCCAAATACAGGACCATTCTGGAAGAAAACCTGATGGAGTCTGCAAAAGACCTGAGACTGGGACGGAGATTTGTTTCCAACAAGACAATGATCCAAAACAAAGCAAAATCTACAATGGAATGGTTCACAAATAAACATATCCAGGTGTTAGAATGGCCAAGTCAAAGTCCAGACCTGAATCCAATCAAGAATCTGTGGAAAGAACTGAAAACTGCTGTTCACAAACACTCTCCATCCAACCTCACTGAGCTCGAGCTGTTTTGCAAGGAGGAATGGGCAAAAATTTCAGTCTATAGATGTGCAAAACTGATAGAGACATCCCCCAAGCGACTTACAGCTGTAATCGCAGCAAAAGGTGGCGCTACAAAGTATTAACTTAAGGGGGCTGAATAATTTTGCACGCCCAATTTTCCAGTTTTTTATTTGTTAAAAAAGTTTGAAATATCCAATAAATTTCGTTCCACTTCATGATTGTGTCCCACTTGTTGATTCTTCACAAAAAATTACAGTTTTATATCTTTATGTTTGAAGCCTGAAATGTGCAAAAGGTCGAAAAGTGCAAGAGGGCCGAATACTTTCACAAAGCACTGTATATATATATATATATATATATATATATTGTAACAGGAAGTCAGCTAAATCTGGGAATGTAGTCACAGGAAGGAGATACATTTCCAGCTGACTTAGAAAGTCCATTAATTAATTTAGGGTGTTGGCTACAGAGCTAGCCAGCAGGAAGTTGAAAGGCCTTCAGCTGTTCAGAATGAGGAGATCAAGGCCTCTATAATTTGTCCAGAGAAAATCTATTGAGTGCTGCCTCCTGTCGCCGTGTAGGCTGGGAGAGGAGGACAGACATACGTGTACCTCCCGAAGCTGGTGGGCATGGGAGAAGGACTGCTGCCTCCTGTCGCCGTGTAGGCTGGGAGAGGGGGACAGTCGGATGTGTGCCTCCCGACAAGCTGGTGAGCATGGGAGAAGACCCCCTACAGCGATGTGAAGCTAAGGAGGGTAACCACGAGTGAAGATGTCTCAAAGGTGAGAAGACAAAGTGTTCCATGTGAAGAGTGTGAAGAGTAAAGGATCCTGTTATAAATGGACATGTGCTGTGTGAAAGAAAACAAAGGGACATGTTCAATGGACAATGTTTGTGCTGTGTGAAAAGCAAACAAATGGACATTTGAGTGTCTGCTGTAGGATCAGCAGTGTCGGCCCAACAGTAGGTTGGAAAGACTTCTTAGGTAGGTTCCAGTTGTGAGAAGGTAGCCGCCCACAGAGGCAAGGATTTATTTTGTTTTATTTTATTTTGGATGTTTTGCTGCATGCACTTGTTTGAAGAATAAACCTGTTGTTTGCAAGCACTTTTGGGCTATCTCTCTGTGAAAACGCACCCCCAAAGGGGTCATCCACGCCTACCACCGAGCTAATCCCTTACATATGGTGGAGGTATGCAGTGGGCATAAGCAGAGATCCCTGCAATGGAGTGCATATGTTTGATGAACTTTGTCTGGTGCATGAGATTGCACAATCTATGTGTGCAGGAGAGAAGATCCTGACAGAAAAAAAAAAAAAAAGTGTTTTAAAGAGACAGCGGTCTCAAAATTATTTGATGAACTTTGTTGTGTCTGGTGCAAGTGACTGCACAAACTGTGTGTGCAGGAAAAGAGATCCTGCAAGAGAGAGAAAAACTACATGTGTTGAAGAGACAGTGGTCTGAAAATTGTTTGCTGGACTGTGAAAAATTTGTTTGTGGAGTTATTGAAGATGGGGCGGTCCAAACGCCTGAAAAATGCAAAGATAGATGAAATGAGAGACCGGATTCTATGGATGGAGGGGATGTTGCCGTCTGAACCAGCCCCATCCATGCCTAAAGAGAGTCTACTAAAGAGGAAGGTTGTTGTCCCTAGCAACACTGATGAAACTGCTATGGAGACGCAGTGTGCTCAGATGAAAAGTAAACTCAAAATGGAGGAGATGTTGAAACATCTGATTATATCAAATGCAGCTCAACAGCAAGCAAATGCAGCTCAACAGCAGGCAAATGCGGATTTTCAGCAGAGCTTTGCAGCTCAACAAAAGGCTCATCAAGAGAGCATGGCAGGCTGGAAACAGAGACGCCAGCAGCCAATGGAGGCCATCGGTTTGGAGGAAACCGAGTATGTGTGCAGGGCTGAGTTGGATGCCTTGCAACGGAAAATGGAAGAAAAGGAACAAGCCTTGGAATTGCTTAAAATGGAGCATAGAAACTTGCAGGAAATGAATGAACTACTCAAGTCTCATGTGTTACAGTGGGAAGAATCCACTGCTCTTCTTTTGGTCGAGTTGCAAAAATGTCAAGACACTATAAAGGAGAAAGATACCATCCTCATGGAAAAGGAAATTGAAATTCAGACTTTGCAGAAGCAAAGTATGTGTGAAATGTTGGAGTTGCGTAATCAGCTGGAAAAAAGTCTTCAGTGTTTGGAAGTTACAAAAATAGACCTGCAGGAGTCGCAGGAACAGAATGTTGCTCTGAAAGCGACATTGTCTCTCAGCGACAAAGAGAAAAGTGAAAGAGAGGCTAAATTACTGAGTACTGTGTATGAGCTCACCACTTTGAGCAATGTGGTAGATGAATTACGTGCAGACTGTGAAAGTTGGAAAGGTGAAGCCCAACGTTTCCAGCAGCAGTTAAAGGAGAAAGAAGCCTGTGTGGCAGAATTACAGTCTCATTCCCAGAAACTAGCCAATGAGGTGAAGGCTCTTATGCAGGGAAAAGAAGATTGTGAACATAAGAGGGAAAAAGTAGAGGCACAGCTTCTGGAATCGCAAGTCAAGGTGTCAGAAGGTGACCGATTGTGTGCTAAGCTGTCAGAGAAGGCAAACCGACTGCAGGTTGAGTTGGACAATGTTACAAATCAGCTTTCTCAAGCAGACAGCAAATCTAGAGAAATTGCGGAAGATTTTTCTATCTTGGAATCGCAGCTGCAAGACACGCAGGAACTCTTACAGGAAGAGAGGTGTCAAAGGCTGAGTTTTAGCACAAAGCTCAAACAAATGGAAGATGAGAAAAATGGCTTCCTGGAACAATTAAAAGAGGAGGCGGAAGCAAAGAAAAACCTATCAGAGCAAGTCGCAACATTGCAAGCTCAGATAGCGGATATGAAAAAACGCATGGAAGAAAGCGTTGGTTCATTACAGTGTGTTGAAGATGTGAAAAAGAAGTTTGATCAGATGCTTGGTGAAGAGAAGACTGTGTCTGCAAAATATGCAGAAGAACGCGACCGCGCAGAAGCGGAGGCGCGTGATAACGAGAGCAAAGCCCTGTTCTTGGCTCGCTCTTTGGAGGAAGCTCTAGAGTGTAATGTTAAACTAGAAAGAGTTAACAAACAGCTGTGTACAGAGATGGAAGATTTGGTCAGCTCCAAGGATGATGTTGTGAAAAGAGTTCAGGAGCTAGAAAAGTCTAAGCGAGCCTTAGAACAGCAAGTAGAAGAGATGAAGATTCCGCTGCAGGAACTGGAAGAGGAATTCCAGGCAACAGAGGATCTGTCCCAAAGAGGGGATAGTGTGCCTGATGCAGTTTTTAAAAGGATCAGTGTTTTGGGGTCTGTCCTGAGTGAGCCTCAGAAATGTGATGACACGTGGCTTGAATCACCCCTTTGGAATAAACCGTTCCTTCAAAAACTTCAAGCATTGGAAAATGTATCATTAGAACTTCAGCAAATAAAGGAGTTGTGTAAGAAATGTGATGATTTCTCAGTTCAGGCTGAAAACCTAGTGGAGAAAACTAAAGCGGAGAAAACTAAAGCAAGTGATATAAATCTGGGAGGAAAAAGCAAACGCCACCTAGTGGAGAAAACTAAGGCTGTTGGTGAAAACGTGAAGCAAATGAATTTCAAGTGCCTTTCAGAGAATATTTCTAAAATGAAACTGGTAAAAGACGGGTGGCAGAAGTTTGATCGTGATCTTGAGATGCATTCCATGTGGAATTCAGATAGAGAAAAAGAACTAGGTGACCTTGAGCGGTCAAATAGTTCAGCAGAAAGTGCATTGAAGAAACCTGTAAAAGAATGTGTTGCAGTTCCATGCTTCTTCACTGATGCAGAGAGGAGGTCTATAATGGATACCACCCAGATCGCTGGGTTCAACTGTGTTGTTGCCTTTGACCCCTATGTTGGTGGAAGGAAAGTTGATGATGTTCTGGTTGGCTTCTTCTGTGAAGAGTTTGGCAAGAAATATAAACTGAATATCAAATCAAATAGTAGGCCTTTACTGCGACTCGCTCAGGAGGGCGAAAAGTTTAAGAAGTTGATGAGTGCAAATGCTTCAGATCTGCCTATGAATATGAAATGTTTGAATGATATTGATATCTCTGGGAAAAGGAACAGGGGTCACTTTGAAGAAATGTGTGACAGCCTGTTGTCTCAATTGGAAAATCCTCTGCACAGCATCTTAGAGCAAGCAAAGCTCAAGAAGGAAGATCATTCCCTTTTACAACAAAAAGTCAATGATTGTGTACAGATGTATGGAGAGGCAACTCAAGTCACAGAGGGATGTCAAGAGTCCCTACTTGGAACAAAGCTTAGTGAAGCAAAGGTTCTCAAAGTTTTGTGGAAAACATTTATGGATTGCAGAGAGAGGCGTCTTAAGAATGTTGAAGACATTAAGACTAGCCCAATTGAGTTGCCTATGGATCACGGTCCTCCATGGTGGATTGGACAGACGGTTATGAGGGACAAGCTGTCTGACATTTATGAGAAAGCTGTCAATGAAGATGACAGAAACGAGAAGGAGCAAAATGATGCCAAAAATGCAGTTGAAGAATGTGTATATGAGATGAGAGACAAACTGTGTGGCATTTATGAGAAATCCGTCAATGAAGATGACAAAACAGTTTCATCCGGAAGCTTGAGGATAATAGGAGGCTTATCAGTGAGTCAGCAGTGCTTGACACATGCGTGCCTGGAAATCTGTGTCCCAACCCTAGGGTTGAAACAAGAGGGGGGGGTATGTAACAGGAAGTCAGCTAAATCTGGGAATGTAGTCACAGGAAGGAGATACATTTCCAGCTGACTTAGAAAGTCCATTAATTAATTTAGGGTGTTGGCTACAGAGCTAGCCAGCAGGAAGTTGAAAGGCCTTCAGCTGTTCAGAATGAGGAGATCAAGGCCTCTATAATTTGTCCAGAGAAAATCTATTGAGTGCTGCCTCCTGTCGCCGTGTAGGCTGGGAGAGGAGGACAGACATACGTGTACCTCCCGAAGCTGGTGGGCATGGGAGAAGGACTGCTGCCTCCTGTCGCCGTGTAGGCTGGGAGAGGGGGACAGTCGGATGTGTGCCTCCCGACAAGCTGGTGAGCATGGGAGAAGACCCCCTACAGCGATGTGAAGCTAAGGAGGGTAACCACGAGTGAAGATGTCTCAAAGGTGAGAAGACAAAGTGTTCCATGTGAAGAGTGTGAAGAGTAAAGGATCCTGTTATAAATGGACATGTGCTGTGTGAAAGAAAACAAAGGGACATGTTCAATGGACAATGTTTGTGCTGTGTGAAAAGCAAACAAATGGACATTTGAGTGTCTGCTGTAGGATCAGCAGTGTCGGCCCAACAGTAGGTTGGAAAGACTTCTTAGGTAGGTTCCAGTTGTGAGAAGGTAGCCGCCCACAGAGGCAAGGATTTATTTTGTTTTATTTTATTTTGGATGTTTTGCTGCATGCACTTGTTTGAAGAATAAACCTGTTGTTTGCAAGCACTTTTGGGCTATCTCTCTGTGAAAACGCACCCCCAAAGGGGTCATCCACGCCTACCACCGAGCTAATCCCTTACAATATATATGCTTAAATATAATTTATACATATCGCTATATCGCTATTGATGCAGTTATATAATGAGGTTATTATTTGGTTAAGGAATTTATTATTTTTAACTCTGTTTAATCGTGTTAATTAATTATATTATGTACATAAGGAAATATTTGTTGCTTTTCCTCCCGGATAGATGAAATTGTGGCTGTTGTATCATCTACATTCATTATCCATCCAAATCCATCCAGGCTTTAAAGACAATTTACCACAAGCTATTATTTACCCTCCTGTTACATTCTGGAGTGAGGCTCGGAGCTATAGCAGTGGAGCAGCATCCACTGACAAGTGGGATAGGTAAACAAGTAGGTCACCCTGGCCGATGACATGGGTTTACCTGAGGTGCGGGGTCCCAGTACCAACCAGTATTCACCAGAGCTCCTGATGGTGGAGATGGGTTATGCTGTGTGTTAGCACCAGGTCGTTGTCCTCAGGTTCGCCCCACCAGGAGGTAAACCTGCAGGGGTCCAGTAGCAGATATAGTAGGTAAAGATCAAGCAGAAGCGTAGTTGATAAACAAGCCAAAGGTCAGTAACAAATAGTTGCAGGTTAGGATTAGACAGAAGCGTAGTTGAGGAACAAGCCAAAGGTCAGTAACGAATGGTAGTGAAGATACGAATGGCAGCAGGAGAGACAAAAGCGAGATATTGGCTGGAGAGGGCACAATAATATGGCAAACAGGAAGTGCAGAGACATGGCTTTAATCAGGAAGTTCATGGGAGGAGCAAAGATTTCAAGGCTCAAGACAAACAAGATTCAAGGCAGGAAAGGAGGCAGGGAAGGATTAAAGTAATTGTCGAGGGAACTGTCCAGCATTCCAGGTGGCTTAGCAAGCCAGACACAGCAGAGGTTCCAGGCCCTGACAGTACTCCCCTTCCTCTCTGAATGTCTTAGGGCCAGGTTTATGCAGAAACCTCTGGTGAAATTCCCTTGTTAATCTAGGGTCATGAACATTCTCCTCAGGCTCCCAAGAATTTTCTTTTGGCCCATAACCTTCCCATTGAACCAGATAGGGTAATTTGTTTCTAAAGATCCTGGAGTCAAACATTTTCTACAAATTCTTCTTTACCCTGTACCTCGATAGGTTGAGGAGGTGGATGAATTCTTCCAGAAAAAGGATTTTCATTAAATGGTTTGAGTAGCGATACATGAAAAACAGGGTGAATCTTTATACTGTAAGGAAGTTTTAGGCCAAAGGTGACCCGGCTGGCTTAAGCAGAAATCTGAAAAGGTCCCACAAACTTCTGACCTAACTTAGCAGATGGAACATGAACCTTCAAATTTTTGGTATATAACCAAATGTTGTCATCCACAATAAAAGCAGGAATTGATCTACGATGTATGTCATCGGCCTTCTTGTAATATTCCTGAGCCTCATTCAATGTATCAATAGACTTCTCCTGAATCTCCTGTAATCTAGGTAATCTGTGTGTAACAGCAGAAATTGGAGTTGAGACAGGGAGATCAGGAATAAAAACTGGATGATACCCAGTATTTAAGGAAAAGGGTCTTTGGGAAGTGGAGCTACTTTTAGATTTATTATAAGTAAAATCTGGCGTAGGAAGGTAGGCCACCCAATCATCCTCAAGATAACTCACAAAACATCAAAGATATTGGGCCAGAGTTTGATTAGCTCCCTCGGTCTGAGCAATAGACTGAGGATGGAAAGTTGAGGACAGAATAATTGTTACCCCCAAAGCTGAGCAAAAGATTCTCTAAAATTTTGAAGTAAACTACTCCTCTGTCAGACACCACATCATCATGAATTTCATGTAGTTGAAAAAAAATTCTCGAACCATTTCCTCTGCTCTTTGTTTAGTTAATGGCATAAAATGAGCCATCTTAGTGAGACAGTCAACAACTACCAGGATAGTGGGCATCCCTTTTGAGGGGAAAGATCGGCTACAAAATCCATAGAAATTGATCATAATGGAACAGACAGTGGTTGGAATAACCCCAGGGGGATTGATCAGGGTGTTTTATTGCAAACACAGGTTAGACATGAGGCCACATAACTTTTGACATCTTTCTTATACCCAGACCACCAAAAGAAACATGATAAGAGTTCTTCTGTCTTGAAAATCCCAAAATGACCAGCAAGTTTAGAGTCATAAACAAACCTAAGGGCTTCTACCCCAACTCATTCAGGCACATAGAGGTGATGCACTTTAGTCCAAAATGTCCTTATGAGGATTAGAAAATGGGATTCGGAAAACATGGACTTTACTGGCACAGATAAATAAAACATAACACTTATTGGTAACAGATTAAAATGTGAAACAAGTAAATGGCAAACAAATGCAGACACATACAAATAATCAAACAAAACAAAAAAAGGAAAAAGTACAAAGAAAACAAACGTAATTCCAAACTACCACATTATAAAAAGCATGTAAATATACATAGACTCTGTGACATTGTTCATATTATAAGTATCCCCCAAAGGGAGGCATATAGATTCCACTTCCCCTCTCGAGGATCTTTAGATAGGATTGTAACAGATGTCAAAGGTAGACAGAGTGTGAGCTAGGCTGACATGTTTCGCAAATACGCTTCATCTGGAGCTCTGGTTCATCACTCTGTAAAGGTGCTTACACGAGGGTAAGTCGGAGGAGCCAGCAAAGTTAAATCAGGATATAATTGCTAAAAATATCTAAGAACATTGGTCCTTGTCCAACTGGGGCTGTGATTAGATGGTATAGATGATTGGCCATGTGTGGCCTCCAAACAAAAGGCTCAACGTTCCGATCCCCCCCTGGTGGTGGTGGTACTTCCCCATCCTTGGGTGGTGATGGGAACGTTGAGCCTTTTGTACGGAGGCCCCACATAGATGATAGAGGATATATGGTTTAGATGCACCCAGTCAGCCGCAATCTGGTGGTGCATTTTTTTGCTTCTCATAACTATTTAGTCCTTAGGAGGATGATTGAGAAGTGGGTCATTCTCATATCCCTCCTTGAGAAGGTTGAAAGATGTCTTAGAACTTGTGGCCCCTAGAAAGTTCTTTTAAGGCAGGATCATACATTCAGAGTTGCTTTCCTGGAGAGGCCCAGAGGATGCACGATAGGGCATCAGCCTTACCATTCTTTGAACCAGGGTGGTACAAAATAACTAAATTGAACCTAGAGAAGAATAGGGTCCAACGTGCTTGCCTAGATGACGACCCTTTGGCAGAGCGAATAAGCTCAAATTGTTTATGATCTGTGAGAACGGTTACAAGATGCGTTAGCCCCTTCCAGCAGATGCCTCCACCCAGAAAATGCTTCCTTTATTGCCAGCAACTCCTTCTTTGCCATTTCATAATTCTTCTCGGCTGAAGACAATAACCTTCCTGGCGGTCTGATTATGTCCAGATTTCTGTGCTAAAAGCGGTACATTCTTTTGCATGGAAAACTGTGGTTTTACATTTTAAAACTCACCTTCCCCTGCAATCCCCCAACATCCTCCCACTGTCCTCCCACTGTGTGCTCAGCCGATGCTGGCACCTGTCTTCCAGTTCCCTTCCCTGCGAGCGTTGCGACGCAGGGGGGTGGAACCGGCGGCAATTTAAAAAAATGGAAATACACTAAATGACATGATACGAAGTTGTGATCCTAACGGATTACACTGTATCATGTCATTTCACCACAGGATTGCACCTGGTGACTTTTACAGTACCCTGCCTGTGCTTTTCCAGTTCTTTGTGCCTGTACAATTGAGAACGACCATGGCGTCCAAAAAGCATTCTTTTTGCGCAAAAGTGCTTTTAGACGAACTGGAAAACAGCGACACCGAAACTGAGTTACTTGAAGAACTGAGCAATAGCGATTCGTGGGAAAATTCGTCATCAGGTAGGGAAAGTGACGGCAGCGACGATTCTGATGTCTCTTTCTGGCACATAGCTCCGTTGGAAATTCTGAAGAATCATTTGATATACTTCCCAAATTCCACAAGCTATGTGCCAGAAAGAGACATCAGAATCGTCGCTGTCGTCACTTTCCGTACCTGATGACGAATTTTTCCACGAATCGCTATCGCTCAGTTCTTCAAGTAACTCCGTATCACTGTCCCTGTTTTCCAGTTCGCCTAAAAGCGCTTTTGCACAAAAAGAACGCTTTTTGGACGCCACGGTCGTTCAAAACTTTCCAGGCACAAAGCACTGGAAAAGCACCGGCAGGTCACTGGAAAAGTCACCAGGTGCAATCCTGTGCTGAAATGGCATGATACAGTGTAATCCATTAGGATCACAGCTTTGTATCATGTCATTTGTGTATTTACACTTTTGAATTTGCCGTCAGTTCCACCCCCCTGCGTCGCAACGCTCGCAGGGAAGGGAACCCTGAAGGCAAGTTCCGGCAATCGGCCATGCACAGAGCGGGGAAAGAGCGTGAGGACGGCGGGGAGGATGGCGGGGGATCGCAGGGAAGGTGAGTAACATTCTGGGGTAATCCCGAGTGTGGCTCGTTAGTTACCGTATTTGGTACTGAAAGTTAACCCCGAGCCACACTCGGTAATAGTCGAGAGAAATAAGCACAAGGATGAAAACTGCATCTTTTCTCCAATTCACTGAGAAAGGATCACTCTCACTGCAGAATCTGAAGCATAAACTTCTACATTGAAAAGTAGTTCAGGATCTGAATGTACCAGTATTGGTGCAGAAGTGAAAAGTGTTTTTGGTTTACTAAAGGCAGCCTGTGCCTTGGTTGACCACAAAAAGGGCATCACTTTCTTTGTCAGCTGTGTAATTGGAGCAATTACCTTCTGTAAATCTTCAGAATCTTCTGTAAAAGTTAGTAAACCCAACAAATCATTGTATTTCCTTAACATTCCTAGGGACAGGCCAATCTACGACTGCTTTGATCTTATACTCACTCGTTCAGGAGAAAGGATGTATCCCAAGAACTGGATCTGAGCTTGTTCAAATTCGCATTTCTCTAGTTTGGTGTAAAGCTGACTCTGTCTTAGTCTCCCAAAAACAGTACATACATGCTTGCGGTGTTCCTCAAAATTATCTGACAAAATGAGATCATCTAAATATGCTATTACAAACTGGTCCAACAAATCTCACAAAACATCATTAATGGAATCATGAAAATTTGCAGTAGCATCGCAAAGTCCAAAGGGCATAACTCCAAATGTCCACATCTGCATCTGAAAGCAGTTTTCTATTCATCTCCGGGACGAATGCGGACAAGATTGTATGGCCCCTATAAATCTTATTTGGTAAAGGGGTAAAGAGCCTGGCGGAGCAGAGTCTCTAAAGCATTTCTGGAATCAGTGGGAGTAGATAGCGATTTTTAATTGTGATGCTGTTTAAATCTCTGTAGTCGATACTGAAGCAGGGTGGGATCCTTTTTCTCCATTAAAAAATAAGGCTGCCTTACCAGGAGAGGTTGAGTGTCTGATAAAACCCTTCCCTAAATTCTCATCAAGCCACTTCCTGAGCACCTTCAGTTCGAAAACTGATAGAGAATAAAGACATTGGGTTCCCCGTAAAATCCATACCAGACCTGAAGGGTAGGAGGTAGGAGAAAGAGCGCAGTGTTTGGGATTGGAAGACAGGTATTTTACCCACTGCAGTCCCAAGCCATTTTTTAACATTTTTTAACATGTTTTAAAAATCATTTTAGGCCTGAGAATTACTTAAAACCCACAAAGAACATAATTCTTAAATTGCTTGGCCTAGGACAAAATTATGTCGTACATCCCAGGAGTCTCCATACGCATTTCTTTTCTATCATTTGAAGGAGAGGCTTTCTCAGCTAAGCACACCAACCTGCCTGCATGCTTGAGCTAAGGGCAGATGGATTCCAGAGAAGATTCCAGTGCTACATGAATCATGTGTCATTACTCAAGATGGCTGTGACTAGAAATGCTAGCAGGGTGTTTTTCAAAGTGTTTTCTTTTCTTTTTTTTTTTTGCATAAAGGTTTTATTAAACAAGCAACAACATTTCTTGTAAGGAAGCAGGGGTGAATAAACAGAACCACAAAAAATAAAAAAAAAAGATCTGCATCATGTAATGTTGCAAAAATTTGGGAATGCGTACTTGAGTATCATATAGTGGAACAGACCTGTGGGTGAAGGAATTACATAAAACAGAGGAGCCGATATTTAGGTCTCAAAGTCTCCCAAGCTCTACAAATAGCCATCTTAATCCCCTCCCTTCGAGTCTTTATACCCCAAAAGCAAATAGGGCCTAGGAAGCAAGGGAATAAGAGAGCTCACGCCTACATCAAAAGTCCCCAGTGAGGGAACCTTTTTTCTGCAGAGCTGTAGAAAAAAAAAGGGAATTTAGAAATATTGTCCTGAGAAGTGTGGATGAGGGCCTTCATCTCTGCTGTACGAGTAATGCATTGAAGCCATTCCTTGATAGGAGAAGGACAGATTGACTTCCAACGGTAATCATATGTACAGCAACCAATTTGTGATATAATCCTAGAAGAATAAAGAGGATATTGTGCTGGAGAAAACTCCAATAGGAGCAAGAAAACAGACATTGTCGTGTCATGACCCTTACATAAGAAAGCTGGAGCCCCAGACAAGACCACCAAACACGGAGAAAGGTACCCACTTCCTGGCACACCTCCAGCAAGGATCAGAGACTGTAGGCTTGATATTGTGGAGCAGAGATGGCGTTTTGTACCAATGAGTTTTTATCTTATAACCCTTCTCCTGAATGGAGAAGTTCAAGGATCCCTTACGGATAAATAAATGAACACGCTCCCAACCCTCATCATCTATATCTATGCCAAGTTCAGTCTCCCAGGGGGTACAGTCAAAGCACAAGCTAGCTGGAGGATCACTAAACAGAGAAGCATTTAGAGTCGAGATTACATGACTCTGGGGGGTGGTTCGGGAGCCCAGAGACTCCAACACTGTAAGTGACCTATTAAAGGCATTCCCTAAAGGCCCGTACACACGTACCGATCGTCGGCATACAAACGTCGGTGGACGAAGGATCTGCCGATTGTACGCGTGTTAGTATGGTGCCTCCGACAGATGTCTGCGCACAATCCGCGGACAAAAGTCTTTCGTGCAAACATGAAAATATTTGTATGCCGACACCAGAACGGACGATTGTTCGCCTGTCAGTACACAATTCGGCCGACAGACCGCAGATTTGCAAGACTGGGCATGCTCAGAAAATAGAAAACACAGGGAAAGTTAACCATTACATGACATCACTTCTGCAGTCGGCGGACAAAATTCTTGTGCTGTCCTTGTGCTGTCTTTGCACTTTTCAGCAGACACCGACATCCCGGGGAGAAAAGAGGAACATTTGTAAGCCGACCATCGGTACGTGTGTACGGGGCTTTAGGGACGGGTTGTCTAAGAAATGTTTAAGTTGGAGATAAGACCACAACGATGCAGAATTGGAAATCTCTGCCAGTTCAGTGAGCCTCAAAGTGTTTTCTTAACAAAATAAAGCAAGGACACATGGATGGATGGGTGAGTTTGCTTTGAATTTTAAAAATGAATAAATAATGTATTCAGTTGGCGTTGTTATAGTTTAATTCTGCTTAAGGTTATAAAGTTAGGAAGTATGATGTATAGGGAAATAAATGTGATCTACGGTGTGGACATTAAAAAGACAAAAAGAAAAGCGCTCTAAGTGCAGACAAATTTATTGTAAAATAAGAACAATAGCTGTAGCTACTCACAAGATGCCACGGTATTCAGGCTTTTTTGCATCAAATATGATATGAAGCTCTTCTAGATGGTGCCATCTATCCACACTACAGGCACCACCTAGAAGAGCTTCATATCATATTACAGCTATTGTTCTAATTTTACAATAAATTTGTCTGCACTTAGAGCCCTCTTCTTTTTGTCTTTTTCTGCTTCAGAGTCTTCCTCACTTCTGAGAAGAGCTGCTCAGTGCCATTGGACATCCAGATTTGGGACTTTTATTCATTATCTACTGGTATTTATTTTATGTAGAAGTCCCTTTTTTTTTCTTTGAGATTTCCCATTCCCCTTCCATCTCCCCAGTCTGGTAGTTTTTCATTCACCCTTCATATGCCAGTGGTTTTTTTGCGCTCTACATTTGTGTGTTTACGGTGTGGACATTAGCGTCTTTCTAAATCCAAAAGGACTGGATTGGACTGGATCAACTCTCATCAGGTATATATGCAGTAGGGGATAAAAAACGGGACAAGCCCATAGCGTGATACCGCTAAAATCACAATTTTATTGTAACAAATACAAGTTTTAAATAGCCGATGGAAAACAGGCAATCGGCTATTTAAAGAGGTGTGACGCCGACGTTGGTTACGCCCCCTTGACAACATCCTATTGACGAAAAGCTTCGGGAGGAGCGAACCCACGTCATTCGTCACACCCAGAAACCGGAAGTGTCCGCTCCGCTTTGATGTTTCCCAATAGCTACAGGCTTTTTTTGTTCACCTGTGGGTGAGTGCAACTTGTATTTTTTACAATAAAATTGTGATTTTAGTGGTATTACGCTATGGGCTTGTCACGTTTTTTATCCCCTACTTCATATATACCTGATGAGAGTTGATCCAGTCCAATCCAGTCCTTTTGGAGGTTGATCTGTGGTGGTGTACTCCCTGTGGCTGACTTACCGGAGCTGCTATGCTGGATATAGGTGGTAGTAGTCCTTAACTACTCACTGCGTATCACCTTTCCTCCTCTGGTAAGAGGCTCTATGTGGTGGAGGGATTCACAAAGTTGTTTATGTCATCCTAATTATTCACCAGGGTGGAAATCTCTCATCGCATCAAATTATATGAACAGTTGTAGAACTTTTGAGCTGAGAATGGACTATGCAGCCTTATTCTATTGCTAATGCTATATGTTTTTGTCCTGTGCTATGCTTTTCCATTGAGAGGTTTATTACTTTATGATGTAATTGGCCAGTCCAATTTTAGCGCGACTCCATCCATTTTACATTCCTACCATACATTCCAGGTGTTTTTGAGTTCGCTGCATTATAAGGGCGCGGGTATATTTCAATTTTATATACTTTATTGCTAATATCTTGCCAAAAGATGTGCTTTTACATTCACCTACAATTTTACTGGTTCATCTATAGTTACATTAGAATGTTCATTAGAATAAATAGTTACTAGCAGCAGTGTTGCTCTTTGTAGTTTCAGATATTATTATGTGGCCAAAAAGCAACTCTTCAGTTGTCAACCAAAATGCAAAAAATGTGTTTGCCACTAAAGATGAATGGGTGCTGCAGTCGGTAGCGGTGTACAACACGACCTATAAGACCACGGATGTGGAGTACAGCCAAGTCGTCTACAGTGTAAGAAATGACAGTTCATGTTACCTACATGACATCCATTCACTTTTCTCACTGTATTTTGCTATGTATCTTATTACAATTTTTAAGAATATTCTTTTGCATTACATTTTGGGTCTATTCCATGTTTTGGTATATAAAGTAAAGCCACACATATGCCCAACATGAATACTTGCGCAGTGGGACACTTACTGCTGCCCTGCAAGCTAAATCTATAAATTTGCTAATAATCTGTTATTTTGACTTTGCATCTGTGAAAAAAACAGCATACCAGTGCATTCACTGATTCAGGCTCTGTCCTGCAATGCAGTCTTAAGCCATAGCGACAGCTCATACGTTGTTAGGGTACGGACCTGTCCAAAAGAAATCTGGCTGCATTGGATTTCATAAAACCTAAATGACTGTAAACCAAGTGGATTTCCTAGCACAGATGCAAATGTCACTGTTTACCACTATTAGTTAACTTGTTTCCTGGAGTTTTCATTTAAAGAAAACCTGTAAAAAAAATCACATGGAGATGATTGCTTAGTGACCTTCTGAAATTGTTCATTGTCTGGCTGTCTCTAATCCAAAACTTGATTTTCTAATCTAATGACCTGGAACAAGCATGCTAACTATTAAAGTCAGAGTTACGTCAGAACTCCCAAACAGTATGCTTGTTTTAGGTCATTAAAGGAGAAAATATGTATCAGGATGACAGCCAGGCAACTGCATTTGTAGGAGCATAGATAGGCAATGGCAGTCTCTATATCTCCGTCATCAAAGTTTCATCATTTTAAAGGGTTGATTCTCGTGAAGTGACAATTCAGTTATTTTAAGGTGTATCTAAAGCAGGGTAGGAAATGGTTAATGTGTCCCATCAGAAAGTTTTCCCTTTACTTTCTGTCCCAGAGACACAATAGGAATTTAGAAGTGTTTTCCTTAAAGCACCAGAACGGGTTTTTTCCTTTGGAAGATTTCCCCCACTCTCCCTAGGACCAATAGAGAAGGTGAATTTCATAGACAGCATTAAAAATCTGTGAGCATGGGATCGAAGAAAAAAAAGTTTATCTTAAGTGTAAGCGAACAAACAAAATCCATGATGAAAAAGAAAAAAATAATATATATTCAAAATGATTAACTAATAATGTATTATTATTCAAAATGATTTTTTATCTTTAGAGTTTTTTATCAAAATTATTTGAATAAATTATTATTATTATCATAATATCTTTTTCTCATTGATTTTGGTTTTTAGTTTACTGTGTGTCAATAGGCCTTTTTTTTCTTAGTTCTCATGTTCACATAATTGTTTTTGAAAGGTAAGATCTTTCCACATTTTAACAAAAACGAAAAAAATAAAAAAAATCAATAATAAATGAAAGGTACTACAATATTTCAAACATAAAGTGCCATGTATAAGACAAAATGACATAAATCAAACATGTGATCATCTAACATCACACAATTGTTAATATTTAATCAAAGTCCTAGAAGTCCACAAAGTGCAAAGCATGTGCCAAAAAGTATAGAAATCATCGAATAGAGGTTGGAAGGAGCACTGGAGTCACTTTATGCAGAGAAGCACTTCTGTTACTTTTTTATCTGATATCACTTGTCAATATACCGCTCTTGGGTGATTTCTATACTTTTTGGCACATGGACTTCTAGGACTTTGAATATATATATTAGAAATGTGCATGATGTTAAATGGTTACATGTTTGATTTTATATTAGAAATTTGCATGATGTTAGATGGTCACATGTTTAATTTATGTAATTTTGACTTATACATGGCACTTTATGTTTGAAATATTGTAGTGCTGCACTTTATATTTATCACTGAGTTTTATCATCGGGTTGATCACCTTTGTGCTAGCAGCTTCACCTCTTAAGTGCTCACTGTGTTTTATTGAGGTAAAAAAAAAAAAAAAAATGCTGGCTTAATATACACTTTAAATCCACATCCTACTGTATACCTGACCTTTTGCTTGCAGTCTTCCTAGAAATACTGAGGATACTTTACAAGAATTAAAATATGGTGTCGTTTCCTGGTAAACCCATCTAGTTCTGCCATATCTTTCCAGTGGAGTAATAAGAGGGAAGGTGCTGTACTCCCTATGTTTCTGAAATCTAGTCACATCATAGGGTTATGTTGGAAAGAGGCCTATAGCATGAAAAAAATGAGGTTGAAGGATTATAAGAGGTGCATAGAAGTCAGCCAGCCCCCAGTCTGATGTACTCACCCTCCAGTCTGTCAGTACATCAGACTGGGGGCTGGCTGACTTCCATGCACCTCTTATAATCTTTCAACCTCATTTTTTTCTTGATACAGGGATGGAGACGCCGGGCACTACCTGCTGGGGTCTCACTTAAAGTCCCACCTAGCCTATTGTGTTTAAGCAACCAGGGTAGGAGACGCCTTGCCTACAGCTTGGTGCCTCATATAAAGTCCGACCGTGCGATTTTCATGCGTTTTTGGTGGATGCAGTCTGATTTGACCTTAGTTGTTCCGTATACAGGGATGGAGACCAATAGCATGACCTGCTTGTCTCACACAAAGTCCCAAATAGGAAATTAGGGATTGAAAGGCATTGTGCTTTACAGGCCATGCCCCACATATAAAATCCCAATCTGTCTTTATACTGCATCCACCAAGGGGATGGAGGTGTAATGCTTCTCAGCTGGTCCTTTCCAGTCTGTACCATCGTTACAACTTAGTTATTTGAGTTTTGAGACAACAGACCAGTCATGGATGGGGGTGGGTTGGGGGAGGTTTGGGCTGTCTCCCACCCACCTGTTTCCCCATCCATCCATTAGCAGCCATGTGCTCCCAGTGTGGACACACTAAATTAGGAAGTGTTAGGACTGCAGATAAAACAGGGTGCCGTGAAGTGGCTCTGCAGCTTACACATGCGTTTGCAAATGTGTGTCAACTAAACCCCTGTTCTTTGTATCATGAGACAGGTCTACTTGGTTGGTGACAGACTGGAGGGTGAGTACATCAGACTGGGGGCTGGCTGATTTCCATGCACCTCTTATAATCCTTCAACCTCATTTTTTTCTTGATACAGGGATGGAGACGCCGGGCACTACCTGCTGGGGTCTCACTTAAAGTCCCACCTAGCCTGTTGTGTTTAAGAGACCTATAGCATTACCTCCAGCATCTTCCTTCATATCTCTATTGCATTGGGGTTGATTTACTAAAAGCAAATAGACTGTGCACTTTGCAAGGGCATTTGGAGGTTAGTGCTCTGCTGACTTTTATCACCCAATCATGTGCGAGCAGAAATCCTCTTTTTTTTCCCTTGCATGTGATTGGGTATTCTTTGCAAAGTGTGGCTTCACCTCATTCACTAAACTCTGAAGCAACTGCACCTGCTGAGTGCACAGTCTATTTGCCTTCAGTAAATCAACCCCATCGTTTGCTCCATATACTTGCAGAAACAGAATATAATCTTTGTTGGTGTCTGTGTATAAGTTTTTTGCTGACAGAATGTGCAAAATATTTATGTATTATTTCCATATGATTTTTTTTCCATAGATTTCTATAAAAAGAGTTTCTGTTATATACGTTTTAAACCTCATTATACCCGCCTGTTTCTTGGTTTTCCTGGATATTGCAAGTATGTTCATCCAGAAGTACACAAGTAGACTTGATTTCAAGATCACTGTTGTTCTGGGTTTCTCCGTGATGCTGCTAATTCTGAATGGCTTGCTGCCCAATTCTGATAACCCTCCCATGTTAGGTATGTTATATGATAATAGAATTAAATCTACAATTCAGTGAAATGTAACATGGGTTTTAAAGAAAACCTGGCATGAGAGCACCTGCTAAATGTTTGGCTGTCAGAACAATTATGCTATTAGTACTTAACAATAGGTGTTTTTTTTCTTAATTTTTAATGTAATTTTACATTTGTATCTCTTTGTTGCTTCTCCCTGGGGACTCAAAGCACTTATTTTACCTTTCAGCCTACTGTATCTCCCTAGTACCTTTATATGCCCCCTCCCCCAAGCAATGACCTGAAGTTCAATGTCATCACTGGCTTCAGGATGATCTGCACCACTTCCTCAATCTTCTGGGTTGTGGAGGAAGGTACTGAATATAGCAGACTCAAAGACTTCTGCTGTCATCAGTCCAGTTGTTTGGAGAAGGTATTGATTATCCTTGCTGGGTGCTATGGTTATCTATGGATGAACACAGCACTGGTAATTGGATTGCGCACCCTTCCCCGCCATATCCAAAACTTGATACAGAAATACTTACACGATAAATATAAGATTGCGCTAAACTAAAACCACTGTGATAGTAATGAAACAATCGTGCAAAATACAATAAAGTGCATATTCAACATAAAATCATGTTGTAATAAAGTATCCATGAATAGTCCATATAATTATAAGAGCGGATAAATGAATATGGATAAACACTTGATAAACTTGTTGTATAGCACCATACACCTCCACCAAATCACCACAGGTAGTGTATGCGCTAACCAGAGATCGTGGACCCCTTGTTATAGGGGGTCAAACAGGCATATCAGATCAAATACCGGACATCAGAAACAGGCACCGTCTCCTCACATTCACTGGAGATCCCAATGTGTTTACCTAGGCAATGGGCTTCCAAACAGCATTTCCAAGGGAAAACAAAAATGGACTCGATAGTGAAGTAAGCTTGAACTTGGAGTTTATTAAAAAGATTAGGTGCACTTACATTTAGTAGGTCAAAAACGAGCATAAAGTCACATATTGCGGTTTCCGGTTCTCAAAAACGCCTTCCGCGTTCCACAAGTATGTAAACCGGAAGCCGGAAGTTGACCGGAGGTTGGGTCGGCGTAGCGTCCTAGGACCAGTGACTACGCCGACCCAATCTCCGGTCAACTTCCGGCTTCCGGTTTACATATTCGTGGAACGCGGAAGGCGTTTTTGAGAACCGGAGACCGCAATATGTGACTTTATGCTCGTTTTTGACCTACTAAATGTAAGTGCACCTAATATTTTTAATAAACTCCAAGTTCAAGCTTACTTCACTATCGAGTCAATTTTTGTTTTCCCTTGCTGTTTGGAAGCCCATTGCCTAGGTAAACACATTGGGATCTCCAGTGAATGTGAGGAGACGGTGCCTGTTTCTGATGTCCGGTATTTGATCTGATATGCCTGTTTGACCCCCTATAACAAGGGGTCCACGATCTCTGGTTAGCGCATACACTACCTGTGGTGATTTGGTGGAGGTGTATGGTGCTATACAACAAGTTTATCAAGTGTTTATCCATATTCATTTATCTGCTCTTATAATTATATGGACTATTCATGGACACTTTATTACAACATGATTTTATGTTGAATATGCACTTTATTGTATTTTGCACGATTGTTTCATTACTATCACAGTGGTTTTAGTTTAGCGCAATCTTATATTTATCGTATAAGTATTTCTGTATCAATTTCTCACATTTTTTGTGTGCTGATTGCTGCTTCTAATTTGGGTTTTCCCACACTATTAATAGTATTATTTATTATCAAATATATTTAATCGGTGTTTCACATTCTTACTCATTTGCGCAGGTTTAGGGTTTATCACCTTATTTAATTTTTACATATCCAAAACTTAACTAATCTAAAACATTTTCTGAAATACCTCAAACAGAAAACATTTTGGCCATTAGATGGAGCTGAGGATCATAGGAAGTCATAATATTAGACAAAATGCCCTCATGTAGATACTATTATGACAACATGTAAACAATACTGAAATGTGTCTGATCTTGTATGGCACATGTGGGATTAGGGGCAGATTTAATTGGTTGGCTGGCAGAGAAGAAGTAAAGAAAAAAGGAAGGTGCTAGTAAAAATTCTATTATCTAATTTATTGCATTAGTGTGGTCAAGCTAGTTAAGAGGTTGGGGATGGGGGGGAAAGGTCTGATTTAATGAATTGAAAATAAGTATGTAATATAACACCTTTTAACATGATGAAAAAAAAATGATATGGGAATAATCCCATGCAAGACATTTTCCAATGGGAGGGCTTTAGTGAATCAAGCAAAGTTAGTAAAAGCACACTGACCATGACTTTCTTGCATGTTGTTTACAACTCCTGGAAAAAAGTATGGAATCACCACTCTTGAAAAATGTTTATTCAAATTTTTAATTGCCTAGACAAAAACTAATTACAGACATGCCTCAAAACAATTTTCATTTAAATCCCATTACATTCCAACCTTCTGGCTTAAAGAAACACTTTAAAAAAGGAAAGACAGAAAGAGAGAAAGAAAGAAAGAAAGAAAGAAAGAAAGAAAGAAAGAAAGAAAGAAAGAAAGAAAGAAAGAAAGAAAGAAAGAAAGAAAGAAAGAAAGAAAGAAAGAAAGAAAGAAAGAAAGAAAGAAAGAAAGAAAGAAAGAAAGAAAGAAAGAAAACTGTAGTCAATTGCAACTTTTTTTGTAGATCAAGCAGAGAAAAAAAATATGTAATCACTCAATTCTGAGGAAAATATTATGGAATTACCATGTACTTTGCAGTTCTAAAGCAAACATATGCATCAGACTACATCTGCAAATTAGTCTGCAGTTAAAAAAAGAATGCTTGCACACCTTGGTGAGCTGTTGCACTAACCTGATTGACATGAATAATGGCTCCAACATGAGAAATGTCAGTTGAAACAAAGGAGAGGATTATAAAACTGCTTCAAGAAGGTAAATCATCACAGAATGTTGCAAAAGTTGTTGGTTGTTCCCAGTCAGTTGTGTCTAAAATCTGGACAAAGTACAAATCAAATAGGAAGGTTGTTAAAGGGAAGTGTGCTGTGATGAATCACAAATCTTCATTTGGCAGGGTGATGACGCTGGAACTTTTGTTTGGTGTCGTTCCAATGAAATGTATGAAGACGACTGCTTGAAGAAAACATGCACATTTTCAAAATTATGGATGATATGGGGTTGCATGTCAGGTAAAGGTACGGGGGAGATGACAGTCATTAAAGCTTCAGTAAATGCACAGGTTTGTAATGAGATTTTGGACACTTTTCTTATTCCAATAATTAAAAAGATGTTTGGTGACGATGACATCATTTTTCAGCATGATAATGCATCTTGCCATGGGGAAAAAGCCATGAAAACTTTCCTTCAAGAAAGACATATAGGGGTTTATTTCATAATCTAGGTAGTGCAAAATTAGTCACAATTCTGCAGAGAAATCAATCAGCTTCTAACATCAGCTTCTTTATTTAAGCTTCAGCAGTAATACCTGGAAGCTGATTGGTTTCTCTGCAGAATTATGACTAATTTTGCCCTCTCTAGCTTTAGTAAAAAAATCATATTATCAATGGCATGAACTGAAAATAGTCCGAACCTCAATCCAATTGAAAAATCTATGGGGGAAATGAAAGAAAATGGTCCATGACAAGGCTTCAACCTGCAAAGCTGATCTGGCAACTGCAATAAGAGAAAGTTGGAGCTGGATTGATGAAGAATACTGTTTGTCAATTAGTTAAATCTATACCTCAGAGAATTCAAGCTGCCGTAAAAGCCAGAGGTGGTACAACAAAGTACTAGTGATGTACTGTAGTGGTTTTTTTTTTTTGTTTTTTTTTCAAGATTCCATAATATTTTCCCTTGACTTGAGTGATTCCATATATTTTTCTTCTGCTTGATCTGAAAAAAACAGTTGCAATTGACCACAGTATTCTTTCTTTTTTTCTTATAAGTGTTTCTTAAGCCAGAAGGTTGGGATGCTAAATGAAAATAGTTTTGAGGCATGTATGTGATTGTTTTTTTTCCCTACACAATTAAACAATTGAATGAACATTTTTCAGAGTGGTGAGAGTTTGTAGTAGAACTTTAAGAACTTGTTTAGAAAAACTTTAAATGGTGTGTCTAAAATATAATGCTGTAAAATATACAGGGGCAATTTAACCTTTTAAAAGCCAAACCTACAAAAAATAAATCTGCATGGCTTTGTAAATTCAGCACCATTTTGGTTTTCCGTAACTTTTAGATATAAGATGTCCTCATTGGAATTAACAAGTCCACCTAATTGTTGTGGCCATTACCAAACCAAAGTATGATTCTGTCCCCATGGATTGTCCATAACGTACAGTTGACTTATACACAATCTGCAAAAGAAATTTAAAAAAACGAAGACACAATCTGCTTTGGAGAAAACTTGCAACTTGTGGCACTAAGGTTCCATTCACACTTGTACAACTCCAAAGTTGCACCGACTTTGGAGTGCAACTTTGGATGGGTGTAACTTGGGTACAATTTTGGCTCTAACCGGTGATAATGGAAAACTGTTGCACACAAGTTGCATTGTATAACATTCAGGTATGACTTTCATGCAACTTCAGAGGGTTAATATTGAAGTCAATGGCCGTCAAGTTGCATTAAAGTCGGACCAAAGTCGTTCATGAACTACTTTGAAGCTGCTGCAACTTTAGGTCATGCATATGAATGGTTATTATTGGAAAACATGGGGAACGACTTATGCAACTCTGATGTCCAAAATTGCATGAAAAAGTTGCACAAGTGTGAATGGAGCCTTAGAGATACCATAGGTGATTCATCAGCTCTCCAGTGCTTATCCAAAATTTAAATATGACCTCTGTATGCAGCTGAAAATATTTATTACTATATTATTTTTATGGGGTAACAAATAAGGCTAATCTTTTTTTAGGTATTTTCTTTTGCATTTGTATGGCCATGATGGTTCTCAGCATCATTGGAACAATAGCTACTTCCTATATGACAGAGAATTCTACAACCAACTCGCAGGTCCCTGTATGGGTCAAGATACTGATCTTGAAGCATCTGGCGCGTATTATGTTCTTTAAAAATGTTTCTGCCAAAGATGAATTGGTTACACCAGTCACAGCAGACAATGGTAAATGTCCACTACAAGATTTTTCTTTTTTTACCTACCTTTGCCTATCCTCTTTTTAAAAGGCTTCATTTTGTTTTCCAGATCCTGAAAATGCTAAAAAATCAGAAACAAATGAAGATATTTCATTAGAGAGGAGAGCACTAGAGAATGATTCAAATGTTAGGAAAGAGGTTAAGCTGTTAAAAAGAATCTTGTTAGAAATTTTAAGGATCCATCGTGAACTGATACTTGATATGCAGCAGAAGGATGCAAAAAAAGAATGGTCACTAGTAGCCCAGATTGTAGACCGACTAGTCCTTATTCTGTATCTTATCACTGTAACTTTGGTGTTTATCATTATGATCTGTGTTTGGGCCACTTAGGGTTCGTTTTGACATAACTAAATGTCCTGAGAGTCAGCTAGAGGATGTTTTGTACAGCAGAACAAGAACCTTCAGATGTTTATAAATTGTAAATTCGGATGTGCAGAGTCAACCAAGGGTGGGCTGTATGCTAAATTGGTTCAAATGGGAAAGCATAGATAGTAGCCACACAAAATAAAGAAGTCTTTGTATAACTCAAACTCTCAAACTCTGGCATAATCAAACAGTATTTTCCTTTGAAGAAATTAACATGGCACAACCTGCACTCCCCGCCCCTTTAAATTTACATTTACAATATGAGCCATTTTTATGCCGAACAATGAGATATGATAGAATCAGAGGCCTTTACCCTCCTCTATGGGGGAGCTGTGAAGGCCACAGGGAACTACAATGCTTATTAGGACAGAACTACAGTACAGATGTAGACCATTCATTGACTTCAATCTATTCACTTCTGTAATCTACAAAACAAGAGGAAATGTCACTCACAGACTCTCATTTCATTTTTATTGCAAAACCAAAACATACGTATGAGATGTATACTGTATATTAGGGATTGACCGATTATCGGCAATGCTGATATATTGGGGGCCGATATGCACTTTCCCCGATATATCGGAATCGGCCCAGGAGGTTACTGATATTGACGATATTTAGGGAAAGTGCTGTACCAGAGTGATGCCTGCAGCTAGAGGCATCACCCCGGTACCGGCATCCATAGCCGACCGTTGGCTGTCTTGTAATGACAACCGATGCGGCTGAGAAGTCGCTCAGCTGTCATTATAAGGAGCGGGAGGGGACGTCTCCCCCCTCCCGCCACCTTCCGCGGCTCGCCTGGGTCTCCTGTCCCACCGGGAGACCCGGGCATCCTACCTGCATGGCCACCGAACAGAAGACCCAAACAAAGCCACATTCGTCTCTGATTGGGTCTCCATGTAAAAAAAAACGGAAGTGATGTCATGACATCACTTCCGGGAACTTGGCGGCAAATTAAAAAAATGCGAGCATTCAAAACAGCCAAACTTGGCGTTTTAGACCCCCAGATCTCTCCACCAGAGTACCTGTAAAAAAAACCTTTTCTTTAAATGTCTGAAAATATCGGCCAATATTGGCCGATACCGATATCCGATGACCAAAATATCGGTAGAACAAAATATGTGTTTTGTTTAGTTTCCTATTCATTCATTAAGGCTAGGTTTACACTGGTGTGATGCGGGAACCACAGCGATTTCTGTGTGAGTGCCCGCACCGCATCAGAATCGCAGGAAGTTCACACTGCACTCTGCGTACCGCTGTTGGTGTCATTATACTGTAAATGACGCCCCCAAATCGGTTCTCAGAACACAGTGAGAACTGTGGAATCAGGTTGCATGGGTATGAACACGCTTGCAATCCGATTCCAGTTTGGACAAAAAAATGGGTCCTGTACCATTTTGGGGCAAATGCAATGCAATTTATGCCATACGAACATCATGTGATGTGCACAGGAATGCGGTTGGAATTACATGCTATGTCTGCAATCACACCAGTGTGAACCCAGCCTAAAGGGGAAGTTTACTTTCTCAATCAACATTGACTATTTTGAATCCCTATGCTGCTAGGGTTAGTAAATAGATAGGAAAGTATTTCATATTTACTTGTTTTCAATTATTTTGTTACTTCCTAGTTTTCATACCTAGGCAAATAATAACATACATCCCAAAAGTCTTGAGGAGAGCAGGTGTTTTCTCAGCTAAGCACACCCTCCTGTCTGCATGTCTGAGCTAAGGGCAGATGGATTTCGTGAAGTAAATGCTACATGAATCATTTGCCCTTACTCAAGATAGCCACGGCCATAAATGCTAGGGTGGTGTTTTTCAAAAAGATTTCTCAACTAAATAAAGCATGGCGACAAAGGAATGGATTGGTGAGTTTGTTCTGAATATTACAAATAAATTAAACAGCGCTTTTGGTTTGTGGTGCTCAGATACAATGTTATTCCACTATAAGTTAATAATTTGGTTTTTTAATATTTGTTTTGTTAGAATGATTCCTTTTGGAATTTGTTTCATATATGCGGATTCATTTTGTATATTTGCTGTTCTGAACTGATTTGTTTTTTTCAGGTTGTTTCGAAAGTTTGGCTATATTCGTTTTAACGTGTTAATTTGTTATTTCGGGAGATTTTTTATGCACTCTGATTCATCCCTGCTAGTCCAACCTACAAAGAGAAATGGAATGAGCTGAATGAACAATATAGTTATGATTTGGAGATTCTGATGGATCCACCTCCATCCAACCTAAACTCAATAATTAGGATTCAGCATCTTATTTCACTTATATACCTTACTGTATTTATTGCAATAAGTTTCCATTTCATATGTAGCAGATTTTTTATATTAATGAAAAATGTTAATGCAAAAAGAATTGGCTGAATATCCAAAATTCAAAGACTTTCAAGCTGCTCTCATTTGAATAAAACAAAAGGATCCAAACCAATTTTGATTATTCTTTATGTCGTTAAGGTATTTTGGATACTTCAAACGTTAAAAAAAGGCCCAAACTATTGTGTAATGCCATCTGAATGAAACCATGAAATATGAATGAAAAAATTTTGATTTCCAACAAAACGAATCACATGTCACACTTGTGAGATTTCAGATGCAACTTGAGTACAGATTGATTTGACAAGGGAAATCACATTGTTTTCAAAGGTGCCTGTTCACATTAATGCAACTCAGCACAGTGCAATTTTGGAAAAGGTTCCTGTACTACTTTGCTGAGAAATGTGAGTGTGCTGAATCAGCTGTTTGGCTGAGTGAGGGGAAGGGGGATCACACAGACAGAGTGTAGAGAGACTGACAGGGGGAGGCTGCAGGATCTTCCATCAGACAAGGACAGACCAGGGCAGACAAGCAGTAGATCTGACAGCACCTTGATACCTGCAAGTACCTGGGACCACCGAACGGCGGCGGAGGACAGCCAGGGGGGCTGAAGGTCTGGGAGTGAGCTGGTGACCCAGAACAGCAGCATGTGCGTAGGTGACCGATCAGCTGTTTGGCAGCTGGTGGGGGGGGGGGAACCAGAGGGGAATAGCTAGGGACTGTAGGCGACTGACTGCTCTGCGACTGAACGGCTCTGCGACTAACTGGGCTGGGCGACTGACCGGGCTGTGTGACTGTAAGTGTTGTGCGACTGACAGGGCTGTGCGACTGACCTGGTAGTGCAACTGTGAGTGTTGTGCAACTGACCGGGCTGTGCGACTGAGAGTGGTGTGTGACTGAGAGTGTTGTGGGACTGAGAGTGTTGTGCGTTTGACCGGGCTGTGCGTCTGAGAGTGTTGTGTGACTGAGAGTGTTGTGTGACTGAGAGTGTTGTGCGACTGAGAGTGTTCTGCGTCTGACCGGGCTGTGCGACTGAGAGTGTTGTGCGACTGAGAGTGTTCTGCGTCTGACGGGGCTGTGCGACTAAGAGTGTTGTGCAACTGAGAGTGTTGTGCGTCTGACCGGGCTGTGCGACTGAGAGTGTTGTGCGACTGAGAGTGTTGTGCGTCTGACCGGGCTGTGCGACTGAGAGTGTTGTGCGACTGACCGGGCTGTTCGACTGAGAGTGTTGTGAGACTGAGAGTGTTGTGCGACTGAGAGTGTTGTGCGACTGACCGGGCTGTGCGACTGAGAGTGTTGTGCTGGAAAAGAGAAATGGACAGAGGGCGCACCAGCCTAGCGCATTATCTTTAAAACAATTTATTGTAATAGACATGTATACACATTATACTCACAAAACGATTATGAAACACGGGCAATAAGCAATGAGGGACCACCAGGGGTCTCCACTGGGCATCCTCAGCTGCCGCAGGCCATGGAAGGATGTAGACCTCCAAAAAACCGCTTACGCGTTTCGGGGTGTTCCCCCTTCATCAGTAGCTCTGATGAAGAGGGAACACCCCGAAACGCGTAAACCAAGGTCAAGAACGGCACTTTATTTGCCCCTCCTTGGGCTTTATTATCAGCTTTTCTCAAAAAGACGCTTTTCCCCTCTTGAACCAGAACCAGCTTAAGATGTAGATTGCATGCAAGAAAAATAGGACTGATAGCGATCTCTGAATAAATGATACTTTATTAAATACCAAGGTAAAAAAATGCACTCACTTTTAATAAGCACACTAAGTTCAATAATGCAAGCTTCATAAAAACTCAGGCTCATCTATCCACATCCTTCACACCACATAGACTCACCTAACCCTTTAGATGACGCTCTCCAAAAGAACCGGCGTAGCTCTGCCCCATACGCGTTCCGCCCACTCTCTGTACTTCTTTAGGAAGGGTGCACAATAGTACTTAAATTGAGAGAGGGAGGGGGGCGTCCATATAGCTGTTTGTCTGGAGTTCACCTTTACAAAATGTAATACAAAAGATAATTTTTTTTTTGTAAACAGATAATGTTACTGTGCTTTTAGTGCTAAAAATTCATCCATCAGTCAGCCAAAGTATGTATAGTATACTGTGAATGTGTTTAGAAAATTTCTTTAACATCAGAGGATATTGAACTCTTTAGAACCAGGTGTACGCAGTGCTTTCATTGCTACAAGTAAATCAGTGCTAGACAATATCTGATAACTATCAGTGATAACAACAATGATAACCAGCCAGGAACTGACATGTTTGGCTTTACTGTGACTAGGGCATGTCTAACTACACATAGATATGAGATAATCACGGCCTGATCTGGCTGATAATGATTGGTCAGGAAATGATAGTATGTCTGTGAAAACTTTGCCCTCTGCAGACACTCCCCATCTCAACCAATGTCGGGTGAAAAACCATTCATTTGGATATAAAATATATTAAAGCGGAGTTCCTGCCACAAAATCAACATAATCGATTTTGTGGCCATCCGCTTGCTTTTCATCACCTGAAAAGGAAATGGATACTTACGATTTTTTTTTTTTTACTTACCTTGTTATTGTAGAAAAATATACTCACCTTTCTTCCACTTACTCCCTCGGCGGCCACGGCCCGCGCCATCACTTCCGGTTTGCAATGATTCCTGGGAGCTGAATGTCATCGCTCCCAGGAATCAATGCGAGGGCACCGGCCCCGCTCGTCACTTCCTGTGCAACGCCGCACCGGAAGTGACGAGAGGGGCCGGTGCAGGCACATTCTGGGAGAAGAGAATGCAGAAGGGGATCGCGCTGGCTTCAGCTGCCCACATCAGAGATGGCAACGCTGGAGAAGAAATTTTAAAAGTGAGTATTTCTTCTTGCAGGTAAGTGCGAACCGGGACAGATCAGAGGCTATCCATTGTGGAATGTACTAGCCCTGACTGTCCCGGGGGTATTTTCATTGAAAATATTTTTTTGTGGCCGGAACTCCACTTTAAATGATTGCTATTGCCTCTTTAAGATAAGACCAATGCAGCACATATTTTTAATGGGAGGCCATAGTACTACTTTAAGTCAAGGGTACATTTAAAGGATAACTCCATACTAGTGGAAAAAAATATAGCATATTAACCACTTACCGCCCGCCCGCCGTCATATGACGGCGGGACGGTGCGGCTATTATCCTGGGCGGACGTCATATGACGTGACCCAGTAAATGCACGGCAGGCGCGCGATCGCGGGCGCGCCGCCGTGCACTGCCGGTGTCGGCGTGTCCCCGGGACACAGCCGGTCACCGGCAGGGGGGAAACAGCCAATAGGCATGGCTGTTTCCCACGTGATCGGCTGTGTTCCAATGACACAGCCGATCACAATGGAGGCGCCCGGGAGATGACCGCGCATGCGCGATCGGGAGCGCGCAGCGCGGTCATGTCGGTGGCACTGTGTTCCGTAGGAACACAGCTGTCACCGGCGGTAGTAAACAGTCACTGACAGTGACTGTTTACTATGTGATCGGCTGTGAATCCATTCACAGCCGATCACAAAATGTAAACAAAGAGCAGTAACTCAGTGTTACTAGCTCTTCTCTCCTCATACAGCTTCCAGTATGAGGGGAGAAGAGCTAGAAATAGTGAGTTACTGCTCTGTGTACCTGTAAAAAGTAAAAAGCACACAAATAAAGGTCCCCCACACACAGTCCTCAGCCCCCCCCAATGTCCCCTGTCACCCAACAGTCACCTCATCAGTGCCCAGAAATTGACACCCATAAGGCTACATTCACATGTGAGAGTAGCGATCGCCTGCCGAATCGCGGTAACATCGCGCAAACATCGCATGATACCCAAAAAAGGTACAAGAGTTTCTTTGGGGCGTCATGCGTTGTTTGCGCGATGTTACCGCGATTCGGCAGGCGGAAATCGCTGCAACATCGCACAGCGTTTGGGGTGCTATTGCAAATCACAGGCAACGCACAGGCGTCCCGCGATTTGCAATGATTTCTGGATCACGGGCAGAATCGCAGTGATTCTGCCCGTGATCGCTACGCTCACATGTGAATGTAGCCTAAAATTCACCGGTCACCAGAGACTGCCATCAGTACCGCCGTGCACCATCGCCCGTCACCTGTCACCCATCAGTGACCATCACCCGTCACCTGTCACCCCATCAATCACCGTCACCTGTCACCCCATCAAACATCGTCACCTGTCACCCCATCAGTCACCGTCATCTATCACCCTATCAATCATCGTCATTTGACACCCCATCAGTGATCGTCACTTGTCACCCCATCAATCATCGTCACATGTCACCCCGTCAGTGATTGTCATTTGTCACCCCATCAATCATCGTCACTTGTCACCTCATCAATCATCGTCGCCTGTCACCTCATCAGTCATCGTCACCTGTCACCCCATCAGTCATCGTCACCTGTCACCCCATCAGTCATTGTCACCTGTCACCCCATCAGTCATCGTCACCTGTCACCCCATCAGTCATCGTCACCTGTTTGTCATATACATGCAATCACTTACTGACCGCCTAACGACTATATGCGTCGGCCATTAAAAGCTAAATACTGGAGTTATGGCAGCAGATAGCCCCCATAACCCCGGTATTTTTTGAAACGGCGGGCGGTCGGCTTTCAGATAAGGGTGGTCCCAGTGGCGGATTCGCCGCGGAATTACCCTTACGGTGCAGGGGAAGAGGTGCCCCCCCCCCCTCCTGCCGCGTCCCAGACGTTTTCCCAGCTTACCGGACCCGCCGGCAGCGGGGAAAACTATCCGGTCCCGGATCCTCAGAGACAGGAAGTCGAGTGAGGGCAAGATGGCCCTCACTCAACTCTATGGTCTTGGAGGACCGGAGCTACGTCAAAAGACGTTGCCTAGCAACCGGTTTAAAGGGCCGCTTTTTTTTTTGCTTTTTTTTTTTTTCCTCTTTCAACAATTTTTTTTTTTTTTCTTTTTTAGTGTAGTTGTGAGGTGTGAGGTCTTTTTGACCCCAGATCTCACAATAAAGAGGACCTGTCATGCCTATTTCTATTACAAGGGATGTTTACATTCCTTGTAATAGCAATAAAAATGATCAAAACATTTTTTTTTTTTAAACTGTGTAAAAATAAAAAAATAATAAATAAAATAAATAGGAAAAAAAAAAAAAATTAAAGTGCCCTGCCTCCGTTAGCTCGCGCGCAGAAGCAAACGCATACGCAAGTCCCGCCCACATATGTAAACGGTGTTCAAACCATACATGTGAGGTATCGCCGCGATCGTTTGAGCGAGAGCAATAATTTGAGCCATAGACCTCCTCTGTAACTCTAAGCTAGTAACCTGCAGAAATTTTTAAAATGTTGCCTATGGGGATTTTTAAGTACCAATGTTTGGCGCCATTCTGTGAGCATGCACAATTTTGAAGCATGACATGTTGGGTATCTAATTACTCGGCGTAACATTATCTTTCATATTATGGAAAAAAAATGTGCTAAATTTACTGTTTTCTTATGTTTTAGTTCAAAAAAGTGAATTTTTTTAAAAAAAAAATCGCATTTGGAAGACTGCTGCGCAAATATGGTGTGATAAAAAATATTGCAACGATCTCCATTTTATTCTCTAGGGTCTCTGCTAAAAAAAAATATATAATGTTTGGGGGTTCTAAGTAGTTTTCTAGCAAAAAAAAATGATTTTAGTTTGTAAACACCAAGTGTCAAAAATAGGCCCAGTCTTAAAGTGGATAAATGGACAACTTTGTGTAAAGCGCTACTTGGATGTTAGGCCTATGTATGTGGCCAGGCTGTGAAAAAGTGTTACACATGTGGTATCGCCATACTCAGGAGGAATAGCAGAATGTATTTTGGGGTGCAATTTTTGCTATGTACATGCTATGTGTTAGAAATATTGCATAAATGGACAGCTTTGTGTAAAAAAAATGTGTTTTCATTTTCTTTCCACATTTTCCAAAAACTTGTGGAAAAAAATGACATATTCAAAAGACTCATTATGCCTCAAAAATTATACGTTGGGCTGTTTGCTTTCCAAAATGGGGTAATTTTATGGGGGTTTCCATTGTCCTGGTGCTCCAGGGCCTTCAAAAGTGCGATAGGTTGTCAGGAAATTATATGTGTAATTTGTGCTCCTAGAATGCCGGACGGGGCTACTTGGATGCTAGGCCTCTGTATGTGGCCAGGCTGTGAAAAAGTCTCACACATGTGGTATCTCCATACTCAGGAGGAGTAATAGAATGTGTTTTGGGGTGTAGTTGCAAGTATACATGTGCTGTGTGAGAGAAATAACCTGTTAATACGGCAATTTGTAAAAAAAAAAAAAAAAAAAATCTTCATTTTGCAAAGCATTGTGGGAAAAAATTACAACTTCAAAAAACTCACCATGCCCCTTATTAAATACCTTGGAATGTCTACTTTCCAAAAAGGGGTCATTTGGGGGGTATTTGTACTTTCCTGACTTTTTAGTGTCTCAAGAAATGAGATAGGCCTTCAGTACATCAGGTGTGATCAAGTGTGATCAATTTTCAATGATTCGCACCATAGCTTGTGGACTCTATAACTTTCACAAAGACCAAATAATATACACTTACTTGGGTTATTTTTACCAAAGATAAGTAGCAGTATAAATTTTGGCCAAAATTTGTGAAGAAAAATTACTAATTTGCAAAATTTTATGACAGAAACAAAGAAAAATGCGTTTTTTCACAATATTTTCAGTCTTTTTTTATTTATAGCACAAAAAATAAAAAACCCAGTATTGATCAAATACCATCAAAAGAAAGCTCTATTTGTGTGAAAAAAAGGACACAATTTTTGTATGGGTACAGTGTTGCATGACTGAGTAATTCTCAGTCAAAGTGTGAGAGCGCTGAAAGCTGAAAATCGGTCTGGGCAGGAAGGGGGTGAAAGTGCACTGTAGGCAAGTGGTTAAAAAATCGATTACTGTACCTGCGAATGATCAGCTCTGGATGCTGAGTGTCTGCAAGTGCCCATGATTAGCTGCTGAAGCTGTCAACCTCCTATTGCATTTAATGGAGCATCCACTCGCAGCTAATTGCCACAAACCCCTGCCTGGTCACCTGCATAAAATCGCTAATGGCCCTATTCGCAAATGTAAATGGGGGCCAAAAACTTCTGAAGAGATGCAGACACTGCAGCTTTACTCATTAGAACACTGAACGTGAACCAGCTGATTGTTTTCAAAAAGACAATCCTAGTCAAAATCAGTACAGAAAGAACATGGTGAAACAAACAGCCATTTCTTCAGAGCGACAAAACCCAGAGGGAATTGCTTTTTCTCAGCAAAAGTATAGATACTCTTTAAGTACAATTACTTTCTAATAGAAGGGTGCTAATGGAGCCCCCACAGCTCAAATATTGTCAGATTCAACAGGAATCAGCCAAACTTTGTGCTTTTATGGCAACAATTATCGGTCCCTGCCCCTTCAAGATCGCTGTTTACAGGGGCATGCTTCAGTAGACTCCCACCTGGGTTCTTCTTCTTCTACCTAGGCATGCCTCAGTTTTCATCTAGTTTATTGCAGAAGCTCTTCTTTATTGGGATGAATAGTGTACAGTCTTTCCATAGAAATAAAGGGGCACACATACATAAAAAAAGAATGGCCCAGCTGGGAGATTTCTAAAGCAGCAACACTGCTAATATCTGGGAGGAACAAGGAAATTCAAATAAAAAACTTGGGAGAAATTGTCAGGGAAGGAGAAGGAACTTTTAAAGCAACCCTGCTTAAGTTAACAAACCAGTAGAAGTATCTGTAAAGAAGATGATCTTGTTGCCCGCTTTGCCGAATGTCGTTGCGTTCAAGGGAAACTTTCCATCCAGATGTGCCAATCTTCTGTATCCCGCACTGTGTCCTAAGATTCCTCCAGCTGACCTCAACATCACTACAAGAGAGAGTTGTCATGTGAAGGTTGAAGGGGGGACCCCCTAAAGGTAGAGGTTAGTATTAATAATCTTATTTCTAGTTACGGCTTTTACTGGCACAACAACTGAAAATCTGCTGATTGCAGCCATTCCTTAAAAAAATGGGATTTTTAATTTTTTATTAAAACTTTTTCTTATACAACATTTATCCAACTATACATGGCAGCGTGTTGCTGTGCGTTATAAATGTGTTGTGTTAAAATAAAATATACGCCTGCATAATTTTTGCGCCATGCACATTAAAGCTTACATCAGTTGCTTCTTTACATTTAGGCTCCATTCACACTTGCGTGACTTGTCATGCAACTTTGGAAATCAAAGTTGCATGACAAGTCGTTCCCCATGTTTTCCAATGATAACCATTCATATATGCGCAAATTAAAGTTGCAGCAACTTCAGAGTAGTTCATGCACTACTTTGGTCCAATTTCATGCAAATTGAGGGCCAAAGAGTTCAATGTTAACCCTTAAAAGTTGCATGAAAGTCATACCTGAATGTTATACAATGCAGCAGTTGTCTATTATCACTGGTCAAAGCCAAAGTCTTATCCAAGTTGCACCCATCCTAAGTTGCTTCAAAGTTGTATCAAAGTTGCGTCAAAGTTGCACCAAAGTTGCACTCCAAAGTCTTTGGAATGAATGAAGCGTGAATGGAGCCTTATGCCTAATTTTGATTTTCACTGCTTCTCAAAAAAGCATATATAAAAATGTTATTTATTAGCTTAATACAGTCTTATCTTAGGCTTGTTCACACTAGTGGGATTCAGATGCAACTTGAGTCACACAAAATCACATAATAAGAAAAATCACATTATTTTCAATAGCGCCCATTCACTCCATACGATGAAATTTTGTAAAAGGTTTCTGTGCTACTTTGGTGTGATTTGCACTGCAATTTGGCCCCATAGAGTATGCAAACCACATTTGAAAACGCAACCAAAGTCATACTACATAATCGCATTGCAAGTAAAAATTGCATCACAGTAGTGTGAACTGAGCCTCATGGTTTAGATTTAGTAGGAAATGTACGTTACAGTATGCTGTGTTTGCGTGTGCCAACAATAATTTTAGTGTATTTTTATCGAAAATATTGTTTCAATAAAAATGTGCTTAACTATTACAGAACCTACAAAAAAATCAGTGGTATCTAGGGATATGTTGAGATAGTAATAAATGTTTCTTAAACATTTCCCAGACATCTAATGGAGTGGCTGTACCAGTATTAGAACTAAAGAAAAACTTCCATTCGTTGGCCAATTTATTGATATCGGGAAATATATTAAGCCAGAATGGGTTCAACCTCCAGTTTGGGCTGGGGGGGGGGGTAGTCTAGTAAACAAATGGCTTACCGCAGTCTGGGGTTCAGCTGTTGGGAGAGTAAAATAAGATCAATATGAGACATGGCAGAGTGAGGGTGGAAAAACATGAGAAGGCCTTATGGTTAGGGTAAAGATGTCTTCATATATCAATCAGAAGGAAATCTGCCAGGCAACTAAATATAGTCTCATGATCAGACTGTGGTGTTCTGGATTCCAATCCCATTCTATCCAGACTGGGTTTGGTGACCATATTAAAGTCCCCTAACCAAATTGCTGGGACAGAGGGGTGACAAGACAAGGAGAATCACTTGCTTAAAATAGTAGAATATTAATAGTAAAATTGCTGCGCTAAAATCATATAAAATATGCACCAATAAAATAAATCAATATATGCAATAAAACAATGTATAAAATTCAATCATAGATAAGCTGCTGACACAAACAGATAGAAAAACAATATCTACAAGATGATTTTATAGGATGGTGTCGCGCTAGTCTATGATCAACAGTGCTAATGAGCAAACTGATGAATATAAGAAAGTAAGTCCCAACGTGCTGGCAAAGTCCACATCTACTAAATTGATGGAAAATGTGAAGCAGAGAAAGACCACCACCGAGCAGAGTGACCGGGTACTCTTACCAGCTGCATAGACCCTTGAGGGTCAAACCGAGCCCAAATAAAGATGCTGACACTGACAGGGAAGACCGCTTCCAAAAGCCTCTTTCCAATACTCTTACACCCGGGTTCCCCCGACTCCTCCTTTGGGTACTCGGAAGATACAAAAGACAAATTCCCTCATGGTATAGTATATTCAGCAAACATTTATTTTAAATGGTAAAAAAGCAGCTTACATTCTCCATAAGGATAACATCATACATCGGTAGCGTGGGTTTTTAACCAACAAGATGGCCGCCGCGTCCCTCGTCTGCGCATGCGTCTCAGCACCAGCCAATCGTGACGCGTTTCGTCATAGGATGACGTCGTCAGGGGTGTGGCCTGGCCCGAGACGCTCGCCAATAAATAGCAGAGGGAGGCGGGATGATCGGGCATTGTTCGGAAGTCCGCCCATCACAGGAACCTAATGGCAACCGGACGTGACAATTAACCCGGAAGTGGACGCCTCTCATAGGCATCATAGAGGCCCGATATCACTACCAGCTGTCTGCAACCTATGTATACCCCCGAAAGGCATACAAATACGAGTGAAAAAGGATAATGACAATATTTTCCCATATATCGGTCCTCTTATAATATTATCAGATAGACAAAACGTCATAAATTGAATTAGGAATAATTTCTTTATAATACAAAGGCACAAACCTGGGAGGCAGCTCCATCTTGTGGCCAAAAAAACATTTGCATCGCTACTTTAAAAGCACAAAATACATGTATTACATATTAAAAAATAATAATTAATATGTTATAAAATTATCAGAATGACAAAATTACAATATGTTATAAAATTATCAAAATGACATCCCAATGGCCTGAGGCCAGTAAACAATAGATTTAGGTGCCTAAATAACTAGCACACTATCTTGGTGTCATAATGCTCAACCTAAAACCACAATAACTCTACATATGTTAATATTCTATGGAGGAACATATACACAAGGAGGTATTAAAAAGAAAAACTAAAATTACACCGGAGTAGGAGATGCTATGAGTTATTAATGAAAGCATTCAAATCCCACTCTATGTTCAAACCGAAAGGGACATAGCACTTCATACTGTAAATCCAGGAGGTTTCAAGCTTAGAAACACCTCTCGTCTTATTGCCACCTCTCCAATTCGCCTCAAAACGATCGATCCCCAGAAACAGTGTACCTCTAGGATCCCGATTATGACACAAGTCATAATGACGGGATACACTGTGTTTCGGGAACCCTTTGGCTATGTTCGCAACATGCTCTTGTAAGCGAACATGAAGCTGGCGAATGGTATGGCCTATATAATCTTTACCGCATGGACACCTTAATAGGTATACTACATGCGTAGTACAACAGGAAATAAACGGTCTTATTTTATGAGATTCCTGCGTAGTTGATGATTGAAAGGACTCAATTCTTCTGCCACCTGCAATATTTATTTTACAAATGTTACAATTCCTGCAGGGATAATATCCTCCCCTCTCCTGGAAAAAGGAAACCCTTTTGGGTGGGTTTTGGATGTTTGGCGCTATCTGCAAACGCAACCCCTCTAAACACCACCGGGGGTGCCTCAGGAAGGGAGGGGCCCAAAACACTATCATTGCGTAAGACTTGCCAGTGTCTCCTAAGGATCTTCTTGACAGAGTAATGTTGTACCGAATACAAGGAAAAAAAATGCATGCTGGAAAGCATCATTCTTAGCCTTCGGTCTCGGTCTCAACAAATCAGACCTTTCTCTCTGATCTGCCTTAAGAAAGGCTTTATCCAACTCCTCCTGGCAGTATCCTTTCTCCAAGAATCGCTCGCGGAGGATCACAGACTCATTGAGGAAATCACTCCTCGTTGAGCAATTCCGCTTCAACCTAAGGAATTGACTGACAGGAACGGACTTCAACCACGCCGCATGGTGGCAGCTGGTTGTTTCAATAAATCCGTTCCTGTCAGTCTCCTTAAAAAAGGTCGAATAAGAGGTGGCAATAAGACGAGAGGTGTTTCTAAGCTTGAAACCTCCTGGATTTACAGGATGAAGTGCTATGTCCCTTTCGGTTTGAACATCGAGTGGGATTTGAATGCTTTCATTAATAACTCATAGCATCTCCTACTCCGGTGTAATTTTAGTTTTTGTTTTTAATACCTCCTTGTGTATATGTTCCTCCATAGAATATTAACATATGTAGAGTTATTGTGGTTTTAGGTTGAGCATTATGACACCAAGATAGTGTGCTAGTTATTTAGGCACCAAAATCTATTGTTTACAGGCCTCAGGCCATTGGTATGTAATTTTGATAATTTTATAACATATTGTCATTTTGTCATTCTGATAATTTTATAACATATTAATTATTATTTTTTAATATGTAATACATGTATTTTGTGCTTTTAAAGTAGCGATGCAAATGTTTTTTTGGCCACAAGATGGAGCTGCCTCCCAGGTTTGTGCCTTTGTATTATAAAGAAATTATTCCTAATTCAATTTATGACGTTTTGTCTATCTGATAATATTATAAGAGGACCAATATATGGGAAAATATTGTCATTATCCTTTTTCACTCGTATTTGTATGCCTTTCGGGGGTATACATAGGTTGCAGACAGCTGGTAGTGATATCCGGCCTCTATGATGCCTATGAGAGGCGTCCACTTCCGGGTTAATTGTCACGTCCGGTTGCCATTAGGTTCCTGTGATGGGCGGACTTCCGAACAATGCCCGATCATCCCGCCTCCCTCTGCTATTTATTGGCGAGCGGCTCGGGCCAGGCCACACCCCTGACGACGTCATCCTATGACGAAACGCGTCGGGATTGGCTGGTGCCGAGACGCATGCGCAGACGAGGGACGTGGCGGCCATCTTGTTGGTTAGAAACCCACGCTACCGATGTATGATGTTATCCTTATGGAGAATGTAAGCTGCTTTTTTACCATTTAAAATAAATGTTTGCTGAATATACTACACCATGAGGGGATTTGTCTATTGTATCTTCCGAGTACCCAAAGGAGGAGTCGGGGGAACCCGGGTGTAAGAGTATTGGAAAGAGGCTTTTGGAAGCGGTCTTCCCTGTCAGTGTCAGCATCTTTATTTGGGCTCGGTTGACCCTCAAGGGTCTATGCAGCTGGTAAGAGCACCCGGTCACTCAGCTCGGTGGTGGTCTTTCTCTGCTTCACATTTTCCATCAATTTAGTAGATGTGGACTTTGCCAGCACGTTGGGACTTACTTTCTTATATTCATCAGTTTGCTCATTAGCACTGTTGATCATAGACTAGCGCGACACCATCCTATAAAATTAAAATAGTAGAGTTATATGGAGAAGGCATATACCAAACTAACAGCAGCAGAGGGTTACCAGGAATATTAGCTAACAAAAAACGTATTTGTCCTGGAGATCCAGCTCCACCGACCGTATCTCAAAAGCCACAGATTTGGCAATAAGAATAGACACCCCCTGGAATAACTGGTATAGCTAGAGTGAAACACCCAGCCAATTCATGGTCTCTTCAATGCACACTGTAAGGAGCCCATGACATGTTTTTCCACCAGCACAATAATGTAGGCATGTTGATCTTTCAGAAATGATAAAACTGCGGTGCGCTTCACTCTCTAAGGCTGCGATCATTCTAGGTTAATAACTTTAGAGGGGCCATCAAGAAGGTAGAAAGTAATAAAGGATTTTGGCTGAGATGGATACCCCATACAGTACATTCATATGCATGTCAAACAGTAAAAAAATATGCAAGAGAAGAGCATAAGTAAATCTTAGTGCAAACTCAATACAGTTCCAGTTTCCATGTTGTACGTATAGATACGTCCATAGTAAAATAAGAAAAAAACCCTAACCCACACAGCTCTACATACACACCCCAACTTGTGTGAGCATACATCCCAAAATATAGAATATCCACAACAGTAAACATCATTCGCCATGAGGCACCATACTTAAAAAGGAAAAATGTTAAGTGTTATATAAGTTTCCTATACAATTACACTTTTCTACTTATTTTGCCAGGACATGATTGTGCTGTGACCTTCGGGTGGTGGGCGGCCCTTCCTCTGGAAGCACAGTTTGTTCCCATTGGGGTGCCCTGGGGGCGAGGGGGCCGGATCTGCCCGGGGGTTGTCGTTTGGTACATGAGCGTTAGCCCTTCATGGATGGAAACATTGCCAGATATTTCTTTTTCCTTTTATTAATGTCGCACTGTTGGCTATACCCTGTTATATGATAATTGTTGTCTTCATTTTTTTTTTCTCTATGTGACAATCTTGAATAAAAATTATTGACATTAAAAAGGAAAAAGGGAGAAAAAAAAAACAGTTTTGAGCTGAAAGGAAAAACAGGAAAACAATAAGTCCAGACCAGCAACTACTTCTCTGAGAAATGCTGGGGAATATAAGACCACTCTGTGATCGGTAATCCTGAACGTTTGGTAGTAGAAGAGGCTCACAGATAGTCAGTAGAAACAGGTAGTTTGGAAAAAGAAACAGGTAGCAATCATGTTCCCATATCTGAGTTCCAAAAAAGTGGATATCTCCCCTCGACATTATATAAGGTTCAGGGTAATCAATCAGAAGTATTGATGCAACATCACAGGCCTACTAATAAGTCCTGAGTCAAGTGTAATTGGCCACAAAATATAACAAGTAGCATCAGACAAGGGATGCATCAAACTGGGGCAGAATTTCTCACGTACCACCATTTAAACAGAAACAAGTCAGGTAGGACGATCCTGACAGTCAATGCACAGTAAAGCCATAACAGGGTCCTCAAAAAAATGAGCGGGACCATTTTCTTCCACTCGCAGACGAGCAGGATACAACATAGTGTATTTTAGATGCACAGCACGCAATCGTTTCTTTACATCCTGGAACCAGGATCTTTGCCGTTGGACCTCGTTGGAGAAATCAGGAAACATCGCCACATGTCCTTGTTGGAAAGGAATATTACCCTTTTCTCTGGAGACAAAGGATTTTGTCTCGATCTCTAAAACTGAGGAATTTGAAAATGTATGAGCCTCCTGGAGGAGGAGTTTGTGCGGGAATGCAGTGTGCGTGTTCCACTGCAAACAGCACAGAGAAGGCTTCAAACCTGTAGGACTTGGTAAGAAGAAAAACCTGGGCCCTCTTCTCTGCTTTCTCAGGAAGACCAATGAATCTTAGGTTGCAACTGCGGAGCTGGTTCTCCATATCATCCTATTTGGAGTTAAGTTGTTGTATTTGGTGTTGCATTTCCTCCGTGGTATGCCGCACGGGATGTAAGATATCTTCAGCTCTACTTATGCCGGTTTCAGCTTCATTCACCCGGTCATACAGTTTTTACATTTCCTGTCGTATGAGTGAGACATCTTTTTTCACTTCTATTTTGGTCGTTAAAGTACTTTGGCAGACTGCTATTGCCTCCAGTACCTTCATTGTCTCAGTTGTGGCACGTGTCATGCCTTCAGCTTGAAAATAATTAATTCCATTGGAACTTGTAATACCAATCTTGTCCACAAGATGCCACTGTGACATAGACTGTTATGCAGCACTATATGGTACTTCCTGTTTTCTATTGCTGAATCAGTTCCTCCCCTCTCTGAGGAGAATCTCGTTTAGATTTACCTCAGAAAAGAGCAGACAGAATCTGAGGTTCCTGTGGGAAGATTCCTGAACCCCTTTTGAAGCATCCCTGGTATGCCTATGAACTGTTGGTTATATACTCAATGCATATACTGTTAATGTTTGTATACTGATTGTATGCCTTTATATGTTTATTTACAGTTTCACCTATTCACAATCCTATTCGCATTTCCATCTGACTTGTAACCTGTTCATGTGACTACTATTCGTTCACTGGAATAAAGATTTAAGTTACAAAAGGACTGGTTATTGCAGGATTAAGGTTTAGCTGTATGTTAAGCTGCACATGCCTGGGGCATACGTGTAGTGAGAACAGAACAGTGAAACAGCGGCTATCCAGCAAGTGGGATTTAGGACAGAGACTATACAGAGGCTTGCTACTCTGCCAGCGCAGTCATTTGCATATGCAATACAGCAGTCTCTACACAGTCAAGCATTCCTACAAGCAACATGTCACACAGCCAGTCATCCTCACTCAAGACAAGGTCCCGAGTTTCCGGGCTCCTCTAGATCTTCCTCCTCAAGCAGTGCACTCGCCATAGCACGTGCGAAAGCTGAAGCCACCAAGACGCGAGCAGCCTTTGCTGAGCAAGAAATGCAGATTAAACAGGAGAAAGTGAGGTTAAAGAAAGAGGCAGAGGAAGCCCTCTTAAAAACAAAGACTGAGGCCGAAGAAGCCCTCCTAAAAGTGAGACTAAAGAAAGAAACTGAGGAAGCCCTCCTGAAAACGCAGAAAGAGGCAGAGGAGGCCCTCCTAGAAGTAGCCCTAGAGAAACTCACTGTAGAGAAGGAAGTAGCAGCAGCCATAGCTGAAGCGGAGGCCTTAGAATTAGCTGTATACCCAAGAAGTGAATGCAGCAGACACAGCAATATTCTCGATCCAGCAGCTGAAACACCAAATTGTCTACAACAAACTTCAGATTACATCAATCAACATTTTAAAACAAGCAGTGTCAAAGATGACGTCAAAGAGACAAGCCAAAGACACTCAGCGGTACCGCCGCAAGTCAGTGACAAGCCTCAAGCCTGCAAACGGGAGAAATCCGTGCAAAGTGACATCTCCTACGACAGACTCCCCATAAGTGGTATAATAGAATCACCCTCTAATCGTCCTCCAGAACCAACGCCCAAGCCAGAACGGTACATCAGAGGACAGCTCGGTGCCAGCAAAAGGTATGACTACACACAGCCATCTTACCATGACAACACACAACAGGCTAACCAAGCCACCATAGACTTTGCAAGGTTCTTTGCACGACGCGAGTTAGTCACCAAAGGACTTGAAAAGTTTAATGACCGCCCTGAAAACTACAGAGCCTGGCGGTCATCCTTTCAAAACACTATCAGAGACTTAGGGCTATCTTGCAGCGAAGAGATAGACCTCTTGATCAAATGGCTTGGAAATGAGTCTGCCGAGCACGCCAGGCGAATCAGGACAATAAATATAAACTACCCAGACACTGGTCTTAGAACAATCTGGGATAGACTTAATGAGTGTTATGGTTCAGCAGAAGCAGTAGAAAATGCATTATTCAAAAGACTTGATAACTTTCCCAGAATACCTAGCAAAGCCTACCATAAACTTAGAGAGTTAAGTGACTTGCTAATGGAACTTCAAGTAGCTAAATCCGAGGGAGACTTACAAGGACTTGCATTCCTTGACACAGCCAGAGGTGTCAACCCCATTGTGCAAAAGTTACCCTATAACTTGCAAGAGCAGTGGATTACACACGGATCCAGATATAAAAGACAGCATGATGTTCCATTCCCTCCATTTTCTGTTTTTGTGGACTTTGTGTGCCAGCAAGCTAAAACAAGAAATGATCCAAGTTTTGATTTTACACTGTTGTGTGCCGCTCCTGTGGGACTTAACCCTCGCAAACCTCCAGTAGCAGTACACAAAACTAACGTGTCTCCTCCAGGTTCCTTTCACAGGTCTGCCAACTTCTCTAACTCAGAGACAAAGGTCAACGATCCTGGTAAGCAGTGTCCCTTGCATCGGAAGCCACATCCTCTCCTAAAATGCAGAGCCTTCAGAGAGAAAACCCTGCAGGACCGCAAAGCCTTCCTCAAGGAGAACCACATCTGCTACAGGTGCTGCTCTTCAACATCTCATCTCGCCAAGGACTGTAAGGTCAGTTTGAAATGCACAGAATGTGACAGCTCAGATCACAACACAGGGTTACATCCTGGGCCAGCTCCATGGACTTTACAACACACCCTCAGCACTAGTGAGCACGGCGGGGAGGAGGAGCACACCACCACAACTACACCAGAGGTCACTTCACAATGTACAGAGATCTGCAAAGGAGCCATAGGTGGTAGGTCCTGCTCCAAGATCTGCCTAGTCAGAGTTCACCCAGCAGGCCAAAAAGACAAAGCTATTAAGCTTTACGTAATCCTGGATGACCAAAGTAACAAGTCATTAGCCAGCTCAACCTTCTTTGACATGTTTGGCATTAAAGGCCCCAGCATTCCCTACTCCTTGAAAACTTGTGCAGGAATAGTGGAGACGGCTGGTAGGAGAGCATCCGGCTACCAAATCGAGTCCATCGATAGGCGATCTCGCTTGTCTTTGCCAACTCTTATCAAATGCAATCAGATCCCTGATCATAGATCTGAAATTCCTACACCAGATGTAGCTGCTCATCACCCACACTTGAAACGCATAGCACATCTGATACCAGAACTTGATCCTCAGGCTCAGATTATCCTGCTCCTTGGGAGAGATATTTTACAAGCCCACAAATCAAGAGCTCAAATTAATGGTCCCAATAACGCTCCTTATGCTCAGAAGTTAGACCTCGGATGGGTCATCATAGGAGATATCTGTCTAGGAAGCGTGCACAAACCTAACTCCGTTAGCAGCATGCTCACAAATACCCTAGAGAATGGACGTCCCTCTCTTTTCCAGCCATGCCACAACCATTTCCTTGTTAAGGAATCAGCCTACGCCACCCACTCATCTTGTCCTTTCACAAGCCCCACTAGTGACAACTTTGCCTGTGACAGTGACCAAGACCATTTAGGGTGCACAGTCTTTCAGAGAACTAAAGATGACAATCGTGTGGCAATGTCTATCGAAGACAAACTCTTCCTAGAATTAATGGAGCAAGGTCTAGTCAAAGACAGCACAAACAGCTGGGTCGCACCTCTTCCCTTCAGACCACAGAGACAACGCTTACCCAATAACAAAGAACAAGCTTTACAACGTTTTGCTTCCCTTAGACGTAATTTGCAAAGAAAGCCAGAGATGAGGGAGCATTTCTTTTCTTTCATGGGTAAGATCTTTGAGAACGGTCATGCCGAGGTGGCTCCCACCCCTAAAGACTCTGAAGAGTGTTGGTATCTCCCTATATTCGGAGTGTACCATCCCAAAAAGCCAGGCCAAATCAGAGTAGTGTTTGACTCTAGTGCCAAGTACAAGGGTATCTCCTTAAACGATGTTCTCTTGACAGGCCCAAACCTTAAAAACAAACTACTGGGAGTGCTCTTACGCTTCCGCAAAGATTCTATTGCCTTCATAGCTGACATCCAGCAGATGTTCCATTGTTTCTTGGTCAGAGAGGAAGACAGGAACTTCCTAAGGTTCCTTTGGTCCCAAGACAATGATCCTTCAAAAGATATCTCAGAGTATCGCATGAGGGTACACATCTTTGGCAATAGCCCTTCACCTGCAGTCGCTATCTACGGACTCAGACATTCTGCCCAAGAAGGTGAACTTGAGTTTGGCTCAGATGCAAGACAATTAGTGGAGAAAGACTTTTATGTGGATGACTGTTTAAAATCCTTACCTTCCAGTGAGTCTGCAATCTGTCTTCTTAAAAGAGCACAAGAAATGCTCGCTTGTTCCAATCTCAGGCTTCACAAGATTGCTTCTAACAGCAAAGAGGTAATGGAAGCTTTCCCCGCTCAAGACCATTCCAGTGATCTAAAGGACTTAGATCTGGGTACATACTCTTTACCTGTACTGCGCAGTCTAGGTCTACTTTGGGACTTGAAATCCGATTCCTTTACCTTCCAAGTAAAAGGAGAAGAAAGACCCTTCACTCGCAGAGGTGTTGTAACGCTGAGCGCTCCGGTCCCTGCTTCTGGACCGGAGCGCTCGCAGCGTTCGTTCCAGATCCACTCACCTGTGCCCGCTCCGGCTCCCTCCTCCGCTCCCCGCTCACATGGTTCCCGGAGCGCGCGCCCCTGCACCATAGGGCGCGCGCGCGCAGGTCGTTTGAAATTTAAGGGGCCTGTGCACCAGTAATTGGTGCCTGGTCCAAACCTCCCTTCCTGTTTCCTGTGACCTGTTTCCTGTGACCTGTGACCTGTTTCCTGTTTCCTGTGACCCGTTTCCTGTGACCTGTTTCCTGTTTCCTATATAAGTGACCTGCCCCTTCCAGCCATTGCCGGATCTTTGTTGCCTTGTTGCCTTAGTGAAAGCGTTATTTGTGTAATCCTTTGCCTGTTGCCGAACCCTTTGCTAACGACTATCGCCTCTGAACCTGTGCTGCCTGCCCTGACCTTTGCTACGTCTGACTACGCCTCTGCCTGTCCCTTTTGTACTACGCCTATATCAGCAGTCGGTGAGGTTGAGCCGCTACCAGAGGACACGACCTGGTAGTTACCGCCGCAGCAAGCCCATCCCGCCTTGCGACGGGCTCTGGTGAAAACCTGTAACTACTTAGAACCGATCCTCCGGTACGGTCCACGCCAATCCCTCACTGACACAGCGGATCCACTCCCTGCATCGCTCCTGCTACCAGTCCGGACCCTGACAGTAAGATCCGGCCATGGATCCCGCTGATGTGCCTCTGCCTAGTATCGCGGACCTTACTACAGTTGTGGCCCAGCAGTCGCAGCAGATCGCTCAGCAAGGTCAACAGCTGGCACAGTTGACCGCCATGCTGCAGCAGCTTCTTCCAGCACAGCAGCAGCCGCCTCCACCGCCTGCATCTGCTTCACCACCGCAGCCTGTGGCCGCCGCCACTTCTAGAGTCCGTCTGTCCATGCCGGCCAAGTACGACGGTGATCCCAAGTTGTGCCGCGGATTCTTATCCCAATGCTCCCTTCACCTGGAGATGTCGGCTGACCAGTTCCCCTCGGAACGAGCCAAGGTGGCATTTGTCGTTAGCCTGCTTTCGGGGAAGGCCCTGGCCTGGGCTACACCACTTTGGGACCGCAACGATCCTGCCACTGCCAGTGTCCAGAGTTTCTTTGTGGAATTCCGGAGTGTTTTTGAGGAGCCAGCCCGGGCTGCCTCAGCAGAGACTGCGTTATTGAACTTGTCCCAGGGGAGTTCCTCTGTCGGAGACTATGCTATCCGTTTCCGCACCCTGGCTTGGGAACTCTCCTGGAATAACGAGGCGCTCTGTGCTACCTTTAAGAAGGGCTTGTCCAGCGCCATAAAGGACGTCCTGGCCGCACGAGAAGTCCCTACCAACCTGAGTGACCTCATTCATTTGGCCACCAGGATTGACCTGCGTTTTGCTGAGCGACGAGAGGAACTGCTACCGGAAAAGGGAAGTGCTCGTCCCAGACGCTTTCCTCGTCTGGCGCCTATCTTCCAGCCTCCACCGCAACCCTCTTCTGGGCCTCCCGCCGAGGAAGCCATGCAGGTGGATCGGTCTCGCCTGACCACGCAAGAAAGGAACCGCCGTAGAGACGAGAACCTCTGTTTGTACTGTGCCAGTACTGAGCCCTTTCTAAAGGACTGTCTTCTCCGTCCACCGTGTCAGGGAAACGCTCGCACCTAGTCAACGTGGGAGAGGCGTTGCTAGGTGTGAATACCTCCTCTCCGCGCATTATGGTACCCGTGCGGATTTCCGTGTCCGCCAAGATCTCCTTTGCTGCCTCTGCCTTTCTGGATTCCGGTTCAGCCGGTAACTTCATCGACGCCTCGCTGGTGAACAAGTTCCACATCCCTGTGGTTCGTTTACTGAAGCCCATCTTCATCTCCACAGTTAATGGAGAGAGACTCGACGGTATGGTGCAGTTCCGTACAGAACCCCTCCAGATGGACATCGGAGTCCTGCATTCTGAGCGATTGGAGTTTTTTGTGTTACCCCATTGCACCTCAGATCTCCTCTTGGGTCTGCCCTGGCTCCAGCGCCATTGTCCCGTTCTGGATTGGACCTCCGGAGAGGTTCGAAGCTGGGGTTCGGCTTGTTTCGGCAGATGTCTCAAGTCGGTACGAGTCAAGTCTGCACCTGTTATTTCTCCTCCTCCCGGTCTGCCTGAACCATATGCGGATTTTCCAGACGTTTTTTGCAAGAAACAGGCGGAGGTGTTGCCTCCACATAGGCCATATGACTGCCCCATTGACTTGCAACCTGGCACTACGCCGCCTAGGGGAAGAATCTATCCTCTCTCCCCTCCAGAGACTCTAGCCATGTCAGAGTATATCCAGGAGAACCTGCAGAGAGGGTTTATCAGGAAATCCTCTTCTCCTGCCGGAGCAGGATTCTTCTTTGTTGCGAAGAAGGACGGTACCCTTAGGCCTTGCATAGACTTTCGGGGTCTCAACAGCATTACTGTAAAGAACCGTTACCCTCTTCCCCAGATTACGGAACTCTTTGACCGGTTACAAGGCGCCAAGTACTTCACCAAGTTGGATCTCAGAGGGGCCTATAACCTTATTCCCATCCGAGAGGGTGACGAGTGGAAGACGGCTTTTAACAGCCGAGACGGGCATTTTGAGTACTTAGTCATGCCTTTCGGGCTCTGTAACGCTCCAGCGGTCTTCCAGGAGTTCGTTAACGACATTTTCCGAGACCTGCTCTATACCTGTGTCGTGGTCTATTTGGATGACATCCTCATCTTCTCTACTAACTTGGATCAACACCGTGTTCATGTCCGCTTAGTACTCTCCCGTCTCAGAAAGAACCGTCTCTACGCTAAATTTGAAAAGTGTTTGTTCGACCGTACCAGCCTTCCCTTCCTGGGCTACATCATTTCTGCCAAGGGACTACAAATGGATCCTGCCAAACTGTCTGCCATCCTGGACTGGCCTCGTCCCTCTGGCCTCAAGGCCATCCAGCGATTCCTCGGATTCGCAAACTATTATAGACAGTTCATCCCGCATTACTCCACCCTTGTGGCACCAATTGTAGCCCTAACCAAGAAGGGGGCTAACCCGAAATCTTGGCCGCCCCAGGCCGAGAAGGCCTTCAGCGCTCTTAAGTCTGCCTTTGCCACCGCCCCAGTTCTGTCCAGACCGGATCCTACTAAGCCGTTCTACCTGGAAGTAGACGCTTCCTCTATTGGTGCTGGTGCTTTGCTCATGCAAAAGACTACGAGAGGCAAGTCGTTTACTTGCGGGTTTTTCTCTAAGACTTTCTCTCCCGCTGAAAGAAATTATTCTATTGGGGATAGAGAATTACTCGCCATCAAGCTGGCCTTGGAAGAGTGGCGGCATTTACTGGAAGGATCGGTACATCCCGTGAACATCTACACGGATCATAAAAATTTATCTTACCTCCAGTCTGCTCAGAGACTAAATCCCCGCCAAGCTCGCTGGTCTCTATTTTTTGCCAGATTTAACTTCCGGATCCACTTTCGTCCAGCGAACAAGAACCTCAGGGCCGATGCCCTCTCTCGTTCGTCTGATGTCACAGGAGAGGAAGTCAAGCCACAGCACATTGTGCCCCCGGAATGTCTGGTCACCGTGGCACCTATAGACTTGCGTAACCTCCCTCCCGGAAAGACCTATGTTTCTCCCCGTCTTCGCCTAAAGGTTCTTAAGTGGGGACATTCTTCTCTTCTCGCAGGACATCCTGGCGTCCGAAAGACTCTACAACTTATCTCCAGGAGATATTGGTGGCCATCCTTGGAGAAGGACATCTCTGAATTTGTACAGTCCTGCTCTGTATGTGCCAGAGACAAAACCCCTCGCCAAAGACCCGCCGGCTTTCTCCAGCCACTTCCCATACCAGAGACCCCTTGGTCCAATATCACGATGGACTTTGTTACGGACCTACCACCATCTCACGGGAAAACGATAATTTGGGTCGTCGTAGATCGCTTCTCGAAGATGGCGCACTTCATCCCGTTGCCAGCCTTACCATCCGCACCTCAGTTGGCCAAGCATTTCCTCCGACACATCTTCCGGTTACACGGCCTGCCTTCACATATTGTCTCCGATAGAGGAGTCCAGTTTGTGTCCAAGTTCTGGAGGGTTCTCTGTGGACGGCTTAAAATCAAGCTGGATTTCTCTTCTTCATACCACCCCCAAACCAACGGACAAGTAGAGCGGGTCAATCAAATCTTTGGCGACTACCTTCGCCACTTCGTTTCCTCCCGTCAAGACGATTGGGTCGACCTCCTCCCGTGGGCGGAGTTCTCCTATAACCACAAAGACTCTTCCGCCACCAACAAGTCTCCCTTCTTCGTGGTTTACGGTCGTCATCCTCTGCCTCCTCTGCCGTTATCCTCCTCCTCCGGTGTACCTGCAGTGGATGACCTGGTGCAAGACTTTTCTGCCATCTGGCGTGAGACGCGCCTGTCCCTCTTACAGGCCTCATCCCGCATGAAAATCCAAGCGGACAAGAAACGTCGGTCTCCTCCTGTCCTGGTTCCTGGGGACAGAGTTTGGCTCTCCTCCAAGTACGTCCGCTTCAGGGTTCCTAGTTACAAGCTTGGTCCTCGTTATTTGGGACCCTACAAGGTCAAGAAGAGGATCAATCCTGTGTGTTACCAACTCCATCTCCCTCCCTCCCTTAAAATTCCCAACTGTTTTCATGTCTCCCTCCTCAAGCCTGCGGTCTTTAATCGCTTTTCCCCCAAGAATCTTCCTCCCACACCTGTATCCGGTACCTCGGATGTCTTCTCCGTTCAGGAGATATTGGCCTCTAAATTGGTCAGGGGGAGAAGATATTTTTTGGTGGACTGGGAGGGCTGCGGTCCTGAAGAGAGATCCTGGGAGCCAGAGGAGAATATCTTGGACCGTAACCTCATCCTCAGGTTTCTGGGTACCAAAAAGAGGGGGAGACCAAAGGGGGGGGGTACTGTAACGCTGAGCGCTCCGGTCCCTGCTTCTGGACCGGAGCGCTCGCAGCGTTCGTTCCAGATCCACTCACCTGTGCCCGCTCCGGCTCCCTCCTCCGCTCCCCGCTCACATGGTTCCCGGAGCGCGCGCCCCTGCACCATAGGGCGCGCGCGCGCAGGTCGTTTGAAATTTAAGGGGCCTGTGCACCAGTAATTGGTGCCTGGTCCAAACCTCCCTTCCTGTTTCCTGTGAACTGTTTCCTGTGACCTGTGACCTGTTTCCTGTTTCCTGTGACCCGTTTCCTGTGACCTGTTTCCTGTTTCCTATATAAGTGACCTGCCCCTTCCAGCCATTGCCGGATCTTTGTTGCCTTGTTGCCTTAGTGAAAGCGTTATTTGTGTAATCCTTTGCCTGTTGCCGAACCCTTTGCTAACGACTATCGCCTCTGAACCTGTGCTGCCTGCCCTGACCTTTGCTACGTCTGACTACGCCTCTGCCTGTCCCTTTTGTACTACGCCTATATCAGCAGTCGGTGAGGTTGAGCCGCTACCAGAGGACACGACCTGGTAGTTACCGCCGCAGCAAGCCCATCCCGCCTTGCGGCGGGCTCTGGTGAAAACCAGTAACTACTTAGAACCGATCCTCCGGTACGGTCCACGCCAATCCCTCACTGACACAGCGGATCCACTCCCTGCATCGCTCCTGCTACCAGTCCGGACCCTGACAGGTGTCTTGTCTACAATCAATAGTCTGTACGATCCATTAGGATTTGCGGCACCTGTTACAATTCAAGGTAAAGCCTTGCTTAGAGACTTGATTCGTGAAACATCCGATTGGGATGCCCCACTACCCCTTGATAAGAGGAACTCTTGGGTAGAGTGGAGGGACTCTCTATCAGTCTTATCTGATCTCCATGTTTCACTCCCATATGCTCCTGTACCTTCTACAGAGATACCGAGTCAAAACCTTTGCATATTCTGTGATGCTTCTGTCAAGGCAATAGCTGCTGTGGCCTACTTAAGGACTGTTGACACTACAGCACGATGCCACGTAGGATTCATCATGGGCAAAGCAAAGCTTGCTCCACACCCCGAGCATACTATACCTAGGCTAGAACTTTGTGCTGCAGTACTAGCTGTTGAACTAGCAGAGCTAATAACCTCAGAGATGGACATTGACCTTAAAGATGTTCAACTCTACACAGACAGCAAGGTAGTTCTAGGCTACATCTACAATGAGACCAGACGTTTTTATGTTTATGTCAACAACAGAGTGTTGAGGATTAGGAGATCCACCAGTCCAACACAATGGCACTATGTACCTACTGACTATAACCCTGCAGACCATGCTACAAGAGCTGTTGCTGCATGTAACCTTAAAGACACAACATGGTTTACAGGACCTGCATTCTTGTACGATGCGGAACAAACTTTTCCTAAAAGTGACACTGTTGAACTAATAGATCCAGACTCAGATACTGACATCCGTCCTGAGATCTCAACATTTCATACTACAATTTCAAATTGCCAGCTCAAATCTGACAGATTTACCAGATTCTCAAAATGGAAGACACTTGTACGAGCTATTTCTTGTCTTATCCATATAGCTCGCTCCTTTAAAGGTGACTCAAACAGCTGTGACCGCAAGGGATGGCACCATTGCCAAAGGATCAGTTCAGCACTAGAGCTACAGCAGTCTCAGGATCTTATCCACACTGTACAGCATGAAGCCTATGCTAAGGAGATTGACTGTATCTTGAATGGGAAACCTATCCCTAGAGACAGTGCCCTGAGAAAACGTGACCCATTCCTTGATCAAAATGGACTACTTAGGGTAGGTGGTCGTCTAAAGCAAGCCAACCTAGAGTCAGAAGAGAGAAACCCTCTAACAGTTCCTGGTCACCACCACATCGCTTACATTATTGTATCACATCATCACTCCCATGTAAAGTGGAAGTCAAAATCTATAAAAAACAAGGAGACCAAGTTGTTCCTCAGACCAGTTTCTGAACTGATCTTGCTGTTATCATCTGAGGAATAAATAGTGGTATCTGATGATACCAGACGGGGAGTGTCATGCCTTCAGCTTGAAAATAATTAATTCCATTGGAACTTGTAATACCAATCTTGTCCACAAGATGCCACTGTGACATAGACTGTTATGCAGCACTTTATGGTACTTCCTGTTTTCTATTGCTGAATTAGTTCCTCCCCTCTCTGAGGAGAATCTCGTTTAGATTTACCTCAGGAAAGAGCAGACAGAATCTGAGGTTCCTGTGGGAAGATTCCTGAACCCCTTTTGAAGCATCGCTAGTATGCCTATGAACTGTTGGTTATATACTCAATGCATATACTGTTAATGTTTGTATACTGATTGTATGCCTTTATATGTTTATTTACAGTTTCACCTATTCACAATCCTATTCGCATTTCCATCTGACTTGTAACCTGTTCATGTGACTACTATTCGTTCACTGGAATAAAGATTTAAGTTACAAAAGGACTGGTTATTGCAGGATTAAAGCGGAGTTCCGGGCACAAAAACGATATTTTTTTTTTTGTGCCCCTCCGCTAGGTAGACCTCATCTGAAAAGGAATTGGATAGTTATTTTTTTTTTTTGTTTACTTACCTTGTAATTGAAGATCGAAGATACTCACCTCAGAGTACTTCCTCCCTCGGAGCCGCGGCTCACCCCGTCACTTCCTGTCTCGCTATGATTCCTGGGAGCTGAACGTCATAGCTCCCAGGAATCAATGCGACGGCACCGGCCCCGCTCGTCATTTCCGGGCGACGCCCGGAAGCTGTGGAGGAATGCGGCGCCGCACCGGAAGTGGCGAGAGGGGCCGGTGCAGGAGCATTCTGGGACAAGAAGACGCGGAAGAAGACACAGAAGAGGACCGCGCCGGCTTCAGCTGCCCAAAAGAGAGATGGAAACGCTGTGGAAGAAATTTTATAAGTAAGTATTTCTTCTAAAAGGTAAGTGCGAACCGGGACAGATCAGAGGCTAGCCATTGTGGAATGTGCTAGCCCTGACTGTCCTGGGGGTATGTTTAGTAAAAAATAACTTCTGTGCCCGGAACTCCGCTTTAAGGTTTAGCTGTATGTTAAGCTGCACACGCCTGGGGCATACGTGTAGTGAAAACAGAACAGCACGTGTTGACCCAGAAGGGAAGCCAGCACCATCTTCGGCCTTATGCTTCTTCTCCTGCTGCTGGAATTTTGCACGCTGACTGCTCGCATCAGTAACTTTCTTTGGTGGGGACATGAGTTGCGAAGAAGCAGGAGAACATGTGGGTAGTAAAAAAGAACACGAATTTGCAGCACGGATGATACGTACAGGATCTATTGTGAGCAGAGCTCTTACCACCAGTGTCTTATTCCATCATGCTCCAGGCCACGCCCAAGGTAAAAGGATGGAAACATGATATAGTGTATTATTATGCCTTTAGATGAGTACCCAAGTCATTTTAGATGCAATATGTCTGTGTTTGGTATGATTGTATGTGTTGTTGGATTGAATAGACTGGCTCCCATAGTCAGAACTAATGCGTCCATTCCAGTTTAGATGCAAAACACCAGACAGTGCGCTCGGAAATGATTTCTCTTCCTTTTTAACCTAAGGAGTTATTCTACATCTTCTCATCTGCATTTCTCCTGCTGTTGCACCATTATGTTATTTCCTTTGGGAAATATCTTTTCCTTGTATTAATTCACTTTTTAATTAGCACTTTGTTTATTTAAAAATAAAATAGAAAGTCATACTGCAATAACAATCAGACGGATTACCATAATGTTTAATGCAGTTGCATTTGTACTGGCCTTGATATAATAAAATACAAATTAACCAAATTTCCCATCACCTAAAGAGACCCTGTCACCTGACCTGATACTCTATTGTAGCAATTCATGCTTTAAAGCGAAGTGAACTTAAAAGTGAAGATTTTTGCCATCTAGTAAGGGCTCCTTCACACGGTCCGCCTCCGTAGGCGGATCCGTGCTGCTCAGCAGGGATCGATCCGCGATCCCCGCTGAGCCGGCGGATGACAGCTCCGTCTCCGCTTGCAGTGCGGAGAGGGAGGTGTCACAGCCCTTGCTGCTCTCTATGGGGAATCGGATGAGAGCGGACCGCCTGTCCGCTCTCATCCGATCCGATCCCCAGGACAGATGGAAAATAGGGTTTCCATCCGTCCAGATTTCACGGACAGGATCAGATGCGGATGGCAGCGGGTGTCAGCGGACATGTCACCACTGACATCCGCTGCTCCATAGGGCTGAATGGGGCATCCGATCAGATCCGCCTAAAAAACTGACAGGCGGATCTGATCGGACCGCCCGTGTGAAAGAGCCCTAAGGAACGTCTATAAGGCCTCAGGCACACTGGACATTTTTACAGCTGCTGTTTTTGGCATCAGATGTTTTTTTCTACAGCCAGTAAACTCCCCAGCATGTTATCCTTTGTGTCCACATAGGCTGTACACATAGGCTGTACACATAGGCTGTTTTCAGCAGTTTTTGGCATTTTCTGGCTAGAAAACCCCCCAGAACTAGTGGGTTTTAAGAGGCGTATTTCAGCTGTAAAAAGGCTTTAACTCTATTAACAGCTTGAAAAATGCTGAAAAAACGCAGCTATTCAACGTTTATTAATCTTTTTGAGCCATAAGCTTTTGTGGGAATATAGTTTTGCTAAAATCAAAAGCTAAAAAATGCTACAGCTGAAAATAAAAAAAACCTGAAAAAAGCCGTCTACAGCTACAGCTTTCTACTGACATTTTTATAACTTCCAGTGTGCATGAGGCCTTAATGTAAGGCAGCCCATTTATTAGCCTTTTTTTTTCATTCATCCAGTGAGTTGAGCGGAAAAAAAAAAGGATCTGATTACCCCATCTACACACTCGATGTGGATGCGGAAATTCTCCTACTACCGGTTTGTATTCTGCCAGTGGGGGAACTTCCCCGCTGTCAGAATACACTGATTAGTGCTGCTGGCTGTAGATGGTGACACTGATCGATTGGAAAAACAAAACAAAAGGGTGATTGTACAGAAGTCAATCGATAGATCGACATCTATACAACCAGCCTGCCTTCACATGGATTGAAATGTGGCCAGTTCCTGCTGAACCAGTCAAATTTCATACCATGTATGGCTGGCTTTTAACAGTAACTTCACTTTTGTTGAGAAAAAAAACATTTCCCCTGTTGGTGATCTATGTACATTACATGGATCTTAACAAACTTTGTTGCAGTTTCCTTCTTTTAGTTTTTCTGAAGAAATCGCTGTTTGTCTGTGTACATGTGCACAGTGATTCTGTGTGGGAGTGAGCTGCACTTGCATGGTTCCAATGAGGAAAGTTGCAGAGTTTGCTTCCCATTTGATATGATTTCCCTTCGGGAGTATCTAACCAAAAATGGCATTTTTGTTGTAGGGGATGCTAAAAATCTGACTTGTATCTTAGTGCAGACTTCACAAATCAGTGAGCCAATCACACAAGCAGGAAATTACATACCTTTGTGGGGGGGGGGGGGGTTGTTCTGTACACCATCCATTTACAGAATGCCTCCAGGTAGCTATATTGCATTTAAAGAAAGTTACAGTGCTGAAGATTAAAAAGGAAAGGTATTTTTTCATAACATTTAATTACAATATGATTTGTGTAGCAATTGTATATACTACACTGCTAAAAAAAAAATAAAGGAACACTTTTTAATCAGAGTATAGCATCAAGTAAATTAAACTCCTGGGATATTGATCTGGTCAGTTAAGTAGCAGATTAAAAAGTGTTTGTTAATCAGTTTCAGCTGTTTTGGTGTTAATGAAATTAACAACAGGTGCACTAGATGGACAACAATGAGATGACCTCCAAAACAGGAATGATTTTTTTTCCCTACTCATCTTTTCTGACTATTTTTCACTAGTTTAGCATTTGGCTAGGCCAGGGGTCTGCAACCTTTAAGACAAAAAGAGCCACTTGGACCTGTTTCCGTAGGAAAAAAAAAAAAAAACTGGGAGCCGCAAAACCATTGCGACATTTAAAACAAATATAACACTGCATATATGCCCCCTTTCAATGTAGTGACCAGCATACATGCCCCCTTTCAATGTAGTGACCAGTATACATGCCCCTTACAATGTAATGACCAGCATACATGCCCCTTTCAATGTAGTGACCAGCATACATGCCCCTTTCAATGTAGTGACCAGCATACATGCCCCTTTCAATGTAGTGAACAGCATACATGCCCCCTTTCAATGTAGTGACCAGCATACATGCCCCCTTTCAATGTAGTGACCAGTATACATGCCCCTTACAATGTAGTGACCAGCATACATGCCCCTTTCAATGTAGTGACCAGCATACATGCCCCTTTCAATGTAGTGACCAGCATACATGCCCCCTTTCAATGTAGTGACCAGTATACATGCCCCTTACAATGTAGTGACCAGCATACATGCCCCTTTCAATGTAGTGACCAGCATACATGCCCCTTTCAATGTAGTGACCAGCATACATGCCCCTTACAATGCAGTGACCAGCATACATGCCCCCTTTCAATGTAGTGACCAGCATACATGCCCCTTTCAATGCAGTGACCAGCGTACATGCCCCTTACATTGTAGTGACCAGCATACATGCCCCTTACAATGTAGTTACCAGCATACATGCCCCTTACAATGTAGTTACCAGCATACATGCCCCTTTCAATGTAGTGACCAGCATACATGCCCCTTACAATGCAGTGACCAGCATACATGCCCCCTTTCAATGTAGTGACCAGCATACATGCCCCCTTTCAATGTAGTGACCAGTATACATGCCCCTTACAATGTAGTGACCAGCATACATGCCCCTTTCAATGTAGTGACCAGCATACATGCCCCTTTCAATGTAGTGACCAGCATACATGCCCCTTACAATGCAGTGACCAGCATACATGCCCCCTTTCAATGTAGTGACCAGCATACATGCCCCTTTCAATGCAGTGACCAGCGTACATGCCCCTTACATTGTAGTGACCAGCATACATGCCCCTTACAATGTAGTTACCAGCATACATGCCCCTTACAATGTAGTTACCAGCATACATGCCCCTTACAATGTAGTGACCAGCATACATGCCCCCTTTCAATGTAGTTACCAGCATACATGCCCCTTTCAATGCAGTGACCAGCGTGCGTGCGTGCCCCTTTCAATGCAGTATGTGCCCCCCAGGCATCACTTCACTTACCTCACACTGGTGCCTGGCATGCTGCTGCTGACGGGAGTCTGGACAGACGTCTTCTTCCTCCTTGACTAGACCTGCATGCGCGCCGCTGCCCTCCTCTCTGACAGCGGGCGGGAAGGTGAGGTCGGGACGGTGCACGCGACGTCACAGCCAGCACAGCGCCACAGTGGGGAGTGTCGGGGCGTACAGTGCGCCTCCTCCCCTCGCTAGCATCCACCCCGGAGCCGTGGCAAAGGTTCAAAAGAGCCGCGGGTTGCCTATGGGCTAGGATCAGTGTCACTACTTCTAGCATGAGGCGATACCTGGACCTTATAAAGGTTGCACAGGCAGTCCAACTCCTCCAGGAAAGCACATCAATACGTGCCATTGCCAGAAGATTTGCTTTGTCTCCCAGCAAGAGCATGGAGGAGATTTCAGGAGACAGGCAGTTACTCCAGGAGAGTTGGACAGGGCTGTAGAAGGTCCTTAAACTATCAGCAGGACTGGTATCTGCTCCTTTGTGCAAGGAGGAACAGGATGAGCACTGCCACAGCCCTACAAAATAACCTCCAGCAGGCCACTGTTGTGAATATCTCTGACCAAACAATCAGAAACAGACTTCATGAGGGTGGCCTGAGGGCCTGAAGTCTTCCAGTGGGCCCTGTGCTCACTGCTCGGCACTGTGGAGCTTGTTTGCCATTGAACACCATAATTGGCAGGTCCGCCACTGGCGCCCTGTGCTTTTCACAAATAAGAGCAGATTCACCCTGAGAACATGTGACAGACATGAAAGGGTCTGGAGAAGCTGTGGAGAATGTTATGCCACCTGTAACATCGTTCAGCATGACCGGTTTGGTGGTGGGTCAGTGATGGTCTGGGGAGGCATATCCATGGAGGGACGCACAGACCTCTACAGGCTAGACAATGGCACCATGACTGCCATTAGGCTGTGGGTCCTGGGTTCCTCCTGGTGCACAACAATGCCCAGCCTCAAGTGGTGAGAGTAGGCAGGCCAGTTCCTGGAGGATGAAGGAATTGTTATCATTCAATGGCCCCCATGCTTGCCTGACCTAAATCCAATAGAACACCTCTGGGACATTATGTTTTGGTCCATCTGACACCGCCAGGTTGCACCTCAGTCTGTTCAGGAGCTCAGTGTCACCCTGATCCAGATCTGGGAGGAAATATCCCAGTACATCATCCGTCTTTTCATTGGGAGCATGCCCTGATATTGTCAGGCATGCATACATGCACGTGGGGCCATACAAACTACTGAGTACCATTTTGAGTTTCTGCAATAAAATTTTAGCAAAATGGACTAGCCTGCTGCAAAAATTTTTCTCTTTGATATTCAGTTGTCTTTCAATTCAGCTCTCTGTAGGTTGATAATTTTAATTTCCATCAAACAATGTGGCATTCTTTCATTCCTAACACATTGCCCAGTGCAAATCATTATAGATATCTTTTCCCTATTGAGATCTGATTTGTCCTCAAGGTATTCCTTTAATTTCTTTGAGCAGTGTATATATTATTTTTTTAATTTCCTTTTTTTTCCCACGAAAGTGGGGTTACTCTTTTATTTTGCCCAAGCAGTACTCTAAAAAAATCTACCTTTTGTCTGCAATTCCTCATAAAAAATGTAGTGCACTTCTTGGTATGTGAGTGCGGCTAGGCACTCCTGTGCCTAAAGCCTCATACTGGTATATCTTCAGTGTAAGAATAAGGGCCAGTGCTGGTGGGTTTTGGGCTTATTCATCAGAGTAGGACCTTCTGATTTCTTTTGTATTGTAACTGTACTGTCTAGAATACTAAACCCCTGTTTTTAACGCATACTGTTAGACAGGTTAATTTGGTTGGTCGCTGGCTGGTTGGTAAGTTGTGACTGGAAATCCCCTGGCTTTTTTTTGCCAAAAATAGGTGTGCCAAGCTTGTAGCATCATACGCAAAAAGACTTGAGGCTGTAATTGGTGCTTCAACAAAGTATTGAGCAAAGGTTGAGAATACTTATGTACATGGGATTTTTATTTATTTTTTAAAATAAATTTGCAAAGATTTCACACAAACGTCTTTCACGTTGTCATTATGGGGTATAATTTGTAGAATTTTGAAGAAAATAATGAATTTAATCCAATATGGAAAAGGCTGTAACATAAAATGTGGAAAAAGTGAAGCGCTGTGAATACTTTCTGGATGCACTGTAAGTATCAGGCACTGGTACTTTGGTACTTAACCGGTTGCCGACTCCGCACAGTATATTTACTGCGGCAGTCAGCCCCGGCCAGGCAGAGTGACGTAGATCTACGTCACTCGCCTGTCACTGGAATTTGAGCCAATAGCGGGCGAGCGCGTGCCCGCTGAGGCACGCGCCTGCCTCGGCTCGTTCAGGGAGGAGTGCGGGCGTGTGACACTCGCCGATCGCCGGTACAGCGGGAGAAAGGCAGAGCGGCTTATGTAAACAAGCCGCCTGTCATTCTCCCCTGTGTAAAAATGGAGATCAGACGGTTCTACTATGTAGAACCGTTGATCTTTGTTTTTACACCAATAGACCTGTCCCACTACAGTAAGAAGCACGCCCCTAGGACACACTTAACCCCTCCCTGTCCAATACAGTTAACCCCTTCCCTGCCAGTGTCATTTTTGCAGTAACAGTGCATATATATAGCACTGATTACTGCAGTAATGTCACTGGTACCCCCAAAAGTGTCAAAAATGTCAGTCAAGGGTCCGATCTGTCCGCCGCAATGTCGCAGTACCGCAAAAAAATCGCAGATCGCCGCCATTACTCGTTAAAAAAAACCACCAAAAATGACAAAAATCTTTCCCTTTGTTAGTAAACGCGATAACTTTTGCGCAAACCAATCAAAATACGCTTTTTGCGATTTTTTTTACCAAACATATGTAGCATAAAACAATTTGGCCGAAAATGTTAAAAATTTTGATTTTTACATTTTTTTGGGGGGAATTTCATATAAAAAAAAGTGAAAAATATTGTTATTTTTGCAAAAATTACGCTCTTTTTTTGTTTATAGCACACGATCAAAAAATCGCACAGGTGATCAAATACCACCAAAAGAAAGCTCTGTTTGTGGGAAAAAAAGGATGTGAAATTCGTTTAGGTACAGCGTCGTACAACCGTGCAATTGTCCGTTAAACTCACGCATTAAAAAATCGCAAAAAACCCCCTGGTCAGGAAGGGGGTAAAATCTTCCGGGGCTTAAGTGGTTAAGGAAACCATCAAACAGTATTCACCCAATGCTGAACGGAATGCAGGCTGGTATCAACATTGCTAGGGGGCATGCCTGGATATTTCTGAAAAGCGGTGGATGTGCTTCTTCTAAATATTTTTTTTTATAATTTTAGCACTATAGAGATTTCAGGCAGGCAAATTTATCTGCTGGGATAAAAGCTGTTTTTACAGCTTCTTGTAAATATGACATTTCACCGGCTGTCACCCTCCTCTGGTGCACATTCACACTAATAAATATGATGAATGTGGGCATGAAATGCCAGGTAAACACTGGCAAGTTTCAAAAGAGTAAATTGTCAAGCAAAGTAATGTTTTACAAATTAAAGGCTTACAGTATACCTTTTATTTAATGTACTCTGTATTCTAGGCTTTGCAAAATTGAATATTTCACTATAAACCTCGGTTATTTCTCATCCTCTATGGAACATACATATGGAACAACTTCTTAAATTACTAACTACAAATTGGGATCCACATATGCCTTGGATTTTCAATTTTTGTAAAATACATATTTATGTCTTTCTGGGCCCATAGAAATGCTAAATTTAAAGAACAGAAAGAAGCAGGAGATTATATCTAGTTCGTTTCATTGCTTTGCTGACCAGTCATGTTAAAGGTTTTACTTATTTTACCTATCCCATTGCCTGAACACACACATTTTGCTATGTTCTTTTTTTTGCCAACAGCTTGGTTTATAATCTAAATAACTAGCATGGTTTGAGTAAAAGGGCTCATTTACACTTGTGGTCATCTCTGAAAAGCAATCCACCACGGATTGATTTTCAAAGAGCAGTTAAGCAGCTGCTGTCAAGCATTCCAGAGGCAATACTGTCCTGAATTCCTGTTTTTTTTGTAATAAGAAAACTACGCCAGAATTTGAATGGGAATATAATGCCGCAACTTTGATCCAAGGGTTTGGCTTACTGTTATGGTGCAGCCCCATTAACTTGAATACGTCACGTTTAGCGGCAATACTGCTCACTGAACATGACATGGGGTATAAACTTCTGGGTATAAACTCCGACTGCAGCAGTGTGCCGGTAAAACTGCCGGTGTAAACTTATGCTGGCCATAATTGGATCGAAATTCAGCAGAAACTGTTGAATATCATTAGGGAGCTCAGGATTTAAATCTTGTACCAAGATGTAGCCTGACACCTCAAACATCAGTATTTGGGCTTGGGTCTCTGATTGTTGAACTCTAATACAATAAAACAGACCTCTGAAAAGGGGCAGTACAGTGTTTACTCCGTGGATGGACACGGAAAAACTCAAGGCTGCAAATCCTTACTAAAAGACTAGAAGGAGATTTAAATAAGCCATTTACAACTGCTAGGATTGGGAGTTACGTATTGGTTTGGTACTGCTCAATGCTGTATTTTGGCCTAGGCCAACAAGGCCCAGGCCTAGGGCGGCACTTTGCAGGGGGGCAGCAAAATAGCTTCCCCCACCTCCACCTGAGAGTCTATTGGCCACTGTTTGCTAGAGCCAGGTGGCATTTAGCAACCAGTGATGTCACGGCCGTGACTCCCTGGCCCTGATTCAAAGTGGAGGAGGATTTAACTTCCTCCTCCTCCACACCTAGTGCTCGAGGGGCCCAATGAGTCCTGCCGGTCCGGTGACAGTGGGGTGCAGGGCAATGAGCAGGAACTGAGAGCCTGCGAGGGAGAAGACCTCCACTGCCATGGCGCCACCCTATCCTAAGCAGCAGTAGGTGCAGCATCTCTGGCGCCTCCCAGAGCCTGCACTCCTTCTCAAACCTCCTCCCTGCTCCCAGCTGGGACATCAACAGGCTGACTAAGGGCCCAAAAAGACGAGGACGGGCGTGAGATAGGTGCATCACACACACCTACCCACAGACAGGGGGGAACAGGAGGGACTGATATGCAGGCTATAAAATTTTTGTCGTTCGTCAAAACAACGTCCGATTTTCATCTCATTAGTACAGATTTTGACGGAAAAAAAATCTTAAGAGCAAGACTAGGCATGCTCAGAGAAGAAAGAACACATACAAAGCAATCCAACACATGACATCACTTCCGAAGTAGAATTCTGTCGTACGGGAAAATTCGTATGAAAATAACCTCTTCACTTTCCACATCAGACTAGCATGCCACAAAAAACGGACGACAGATCGTTCGATAATCTGATCGTGTGTACGGGGCTTAAGACTAGGAGTTACGTGTTGGTTTGGTACTGCTATCTAGACTCTGTAACTGCTAGGACCTATAGTTCTTTCCCTGCTGTGTAATTCTGAGAACAGTTGAGACTTGTAGTTCATCCATTGCCTATAATCCAGATGGTATCTGCTACAATTAACAGTAATGACATCTCTGAGGTCATCCCATTTATGATTTATCCTTATAGAGCAATAGAGAATGACAGTTATCTGTGCCTATGTTTTAGACATTGATATGTTTTTATATATATTGTGAATTAAATTTGTTGATTTTTTAAAAAAAACTGTTTGCTTTGTCAAGCCTTTGTACGGTACCATCAAAGTCCATACATGCCTCAAAAAACGTTCCCACTTTCAAATATAATAAGACATCCCCGCCCTTTTCTCTACGCAGTCATTAATGTCTAAACTGCTGGCAACAAAAGTGAGTACACCTCTAGGTGAAAATGTCCAAATTAGGCCCAAAGTGTCAATATTTTGTGGGGCCACCATAATTTTTCAGCACTGCCTTAACCGTTGTGGGAATGGAGTTCACCAGAGCTTCACAGGTTGCCACTGGAGTCTTCTTACACTCCTCCATGATGACATCACGGAGCTGGTGGATGTTAGAGACTTTGTGCTCTTCCACCTCCCATTTGAGGATGCCCCACAGATGCTCAATAGGGTTTAGGTCTGGAGACATGCTTCGCCATTCCATCACCTTTACCCTCAGCTTCTTTAGCAAGGCTGTGGTCATCTTGGAAGTGTGTTTGGGGTCGTTATCATGTTGGAATACTGCCCTGTGACCCAGTCTCCAGAGGGAGGGGCTCATGCTCTGCTTCAGTATGTCACAGTACAAGTTGGCATTCATTGTTCTCTTAATGCACTGTAGCTCCCCAGGGCCGGCAGCACTCATGCAGCCCCAGACCATGACACTCCCACCACCATGCTTGACTGTAGGCAAGACACACTCGCTTGACACCATCTGAACCAAATAAGTTTATCTTGGTCTCATCAAACTACAGGACATGGCTCCAGTAATCCATGTCCTTAGTCTGCTTGTCTTCAGCAAATTGTGGGCTTTCTTGTGCATCATCTTTAGAAGAGGCTTTCTTCTGGGACGACGGCCATGCAGACCAATTTGATGCAGTGTGCGATGTATGGTCTGAGCACTGACAGGCTGACCCCCCACCCTTCAACCTCTGCAGCAATCATACATCTATTTCCCAAAGACAACCTCTGGATATGACGCTGAGCACTCAACTTCCATGACAAGGCCTGTTCTGAGTGGAACCTGTCCTGTTAAACCGCCATATGGTCTTGGCCAATGTCCTGGAGCTCAGTTTCAGGGTCTTGGCAATCTTCCTATAGCCTAGGCCATCTTTATGTAGAGAAACAATTCTTTTTCTTTGCCATGAGGTGCCATGTTGAACTTCCGGTGACCAGTATGAGAGAGTGAGAGCAATAACACCAAATTTAACAGATCTGCTCCCCATATACATCTGAGACCTTGTAACACTAACGAGTCACACAACACCGGGGAGGGAAAATGGTTAATTGGGCCCAATTTGGACATTTTCATTTAGGGGAGTACTCACTTTCTTTGCCAGCGGTTTAGACAATAATGGCTGTGTGTTGACTTATTTTGAGGGGACAGCAAATTTACACTGTTACACAAGCTGTACACTCACTACTTTACATCTTAGCAAAGTGTAATTTCTTCAGTGTTGTCACATGAAAAGATATAAAATATTTACAAAAATGTGAAGGGTGTACTCACTTTTGTTAGATACTGTATGTGATGATCTGTATATTGCATTTTTTTGCAACTCTTTTTGCATTGAGAGCACCTTTTTCTTGTGCACTGAGAGCACGTTTTGCATAATTTCATATTACACAGTGTGTTGGAGTTAGATATATTTGATTATTATTGCATTACGTATGCAATATATTACTTATGCCTTTATGTACGTATGGTTTTAAGGAAATAGCACCTTTATTATTTTACTGATTTATATATTGACACATTTTTCATACACGTTTTAGGTAGCGCAACCTATCCCTCTTTCTTACATTCAATTTCATATCCCATATGTTGGGATATGTGAGGTAGGCTGTATCCTAGTGTGGAATTACTTTACCTTATTGAAAAGTTAGTATTGGCTGCCAGGGAGGAGGCTTTAAAAGAAAGCTGTTGATTTGCCTACATGGACATACTTATGTTTTAACTAAATCGCTAACCACTCAAACCTGATATTTAAAGTATAACTATACCGATGAACAATATATGATATACTGCAGGTTACTGGTCCTTAGATGAGGTGGCTGCATTCATTTTCATGTTCAGGCTAAGAACATTTTCAGCAAGTACAGAAATTGATATTGATCTTGTCAGAAATGTAGCATGCTTGTAAACGAACGCAGAAATAATGTTATCTTTCTTCTATAAACTTCTAATTTCTCCATCTGCCATGTAATGGAAATGAACAAAGGCAGACATATTGGATTTAGATACATTTTAACATATTGGGGAATGTTAAAAAAGGACCTTACCCCTACCCTTAACAAAATGGCAACACTACTTGGGCAAACTATAAAACATGCAAATAGGAACATACTTCTTCCTTTATTGGATTGCCCCTTTCCTACAGGTCTTTCATGGCCGGGCTCCAAATTCCATGCATGCACCATAAAGGATCTTGTGCAGCTTTACTAACAGGCTGTCCCCTATCTAGTATTACACACAAGTAAGATCTGGCCAGAGTTCTTGTAAGGCCAGGGCTACATCCCCCTTGTCTAAAAGGAAACCAGAAAGTAGAACAATAAAACGTTTATCATAAGCTTTTGATTCTCAAAATGACTTTTATTATGTTTAAAAATGGACATGTAGCGTGTTTTATGTTTGGTGGGTAATGGTCTGCTTTAGCGGCCCGACTCTCTTGGCCTTCCACGGTAGAGCTGGCCATACAGTGCATACATTTTCCTTGAGGATGGTGCTGTTGGCCCCCTCCTTCCTTTGATTAAAGAATCAAAGGAGCTTGGTAGAAAATTGTCGGCCGTGCAGGCAGGGCCGGCTGTCAACAGACAATAGCTACATATTGTTACTGGGCAATGATTTTGCATTCCGATGTAGAAATTCTACAGACATGCCACGTCATAAATAAATGTAGTGAATAATTTTGCTTCTGGTAAACAAAAACTCCATCATCTGAATCAGTAATATTTATTCAACCATCTGGTCATATCAAACTCTAGATCGTTCTACATAAGAATGGATGTTGGATAAATACAGACAGAGGTTTGTAATTTGGAGAACCAGTCACCACTGCACACTTTGCCGATGGCCTTAACCCTTCCACAACCAAAGCTGCATGTACCTCAGTACAGAAGGGTTAATAGGACAATAACCTGGAACACCACACAACATTTCTATACAATATCTGAAAGCATTTCTGGATTTTATCTGTGCTCTTTGAATCCAATCCATACCAACAGGAACATCTCTCTTATATCTGATATCTTGTAAATCAAATTTATGAGTTAACATTTTAGTTCTTCATCATAATATCTGATACGATTTTACCACCATCAGATCAACAGTAGAAAATGTTTGGCTGCACTGTCATTTCTGAACCGATGAGAACCAACTGTTGCTTATGCCCAACGTAATGTAAAAAAAAAAGGTTCAATAGCACCAATTTCTAAATGTTTTGATTTGCCCTGACAAATGTGTGGAAACATAGAATACATGTAAAGTTTTCACCTTGTTATGACATTTTAATGAGTTCTAAATGATTTCCAGCAAATGTCTGGGAAATAGTGGCTGGCTGGACATGCTGGGACTTGAAGCTGTTCAACAGCTGGAAAGCTTCAGTGAGCTTAATGGTACACTGCAGGCTGAGATGTGTTTTCTGATGTGCCATTCTGTGTCTGTTTTAGATGTCCAATAATTTAAATTAACCTCCACTATTTGAAGGACATCAGCTGACAGGGGTGGTGTAAACTGCATGTCCAGTTAAGGTTAAAATGCATCTCAAGCCAACTATTTTTTTTTTCTTCTTTAGAGTGGAAAAGTTAATAGCTTTGCTTTGTCGGGCATTTAATGCTGTACAAGATATCAAAAAAACACCTGAAGGAAAGATTACAACAAGAACACATAACTTTCACTAATGGAGGGGAAGGCTAGAACTCCCAATCAAGTTTAAAGGAGAAGTATAGCAAAAGCTAGTTTGTTCTGCACTTCTGTGACCCGGCGCTCAGCTAGTCCAGGCTCGGGAAAGATCCCAACTGTACGGTTGGAATGTACCCACATGCTTGGACCAGCAGCTGGCTCATCCTCTCGCTGAGAGCCTGAGCTAGCCTCTCCACAGCCTGGTGCTTCAGTGGGCGCTGGAGGGGCCAATGACAGTTAGGCCCCTTTCACACAGGCGGACCGTTCAGATCCGCCTGTCAGTTTTTCAGGCGGATCTGAACGGATGCCCCATGCATCTCTATTGGGCATCGGATGTCAGCGGAGACATGTCCGGTAACACCCGATCCGTCAAATCTAGACGGATGGAAACCCTATTTTCCATCCGTCCAGCGGATCGGATTGGATGGGATCGGATGAGAATGGACAGACGGTCCGTTCCCATCAATTCCCCCATAGAGAACAGTGGGGACCTGACAGCTCTGTCTCCACACACTAGCCGACGGACTCCCCTGTGTGAAAGGGGCCTTACTGCTCTCTGCTCAGAGCAGAGGGGGGATGAATGAGCTATCAGATGGAGCTGGGATTGGTGCTGAACCCATTTAGTTGAGTATATTCTCATTGCTGATTTTCCCTCACATCTTGTCTAATGATAACATTGCCACAGAAAAAGAAGGAAAGCTTGATCTCCCCCAACGAGACCTCAAGCCAGGCATAAACACAGATACTAAACCTAGCCATACATGACTAGATTTTAACTCCAACATTCTAAGACTAACTGTTCATCAGGACATTCTAGCCTGCCAAGTGAGTCAACTAATTTCATTGGAAAGTCTCTAAAACATCAACCTGCTATTTGAATGCAATTTTGTATGTGTTAAGCTGGTTATACATGGGCATGTTTTTTTAATTCAACGATTAGGTTGAAAAAAAAACTGACCCAATTCCCCCATTCACACATTAAAGGTGGATGGGGAATCCTCCCCACTGTGTCTTTGTGAGACTCCCCCGCCATCAGAATGCAATGATTAGCGCTGAAGTCAATTGCCAGCGGCGCGGATCAAGCGAGAGTAAACTGACAGGGAAGCTGAACAGAGGTTATTTCGCTAAACTGAATTCTGTTCAACCACAGTGTCTACACATGGATCGAAATTCTGCAAGTCCCTGCTGAACTCTTCGAATTTTGATCCATGTATGGCCGGCCTAAAACAGGTTTCATTACAATATGTATAATTTTTATTTAGAAATTTGTTAAAAAAATGTAAATCCTACTCCTTCAAATTTCTTTTCACTACCGTCAGAAAAACAAAACGGTGGTTTGGCCCCACTGTTAGGAAATCAAATGAACATTCCAAAAACAAACATTTTTGAATGAAACTCTACTGATGTATGCCCAGCTTTACCCTTCCCCACTGTATCCAAATGTAAAAAAAAAATGTTTTTGCTTGAGGCACACTTTAAAGATCGCTATGGTGACCATCAGGATACCTGTAGATAACTTAACTGGAAATGCATCCCATATGTACACTAAGAGCCCATTCACACAGGGGCGACGCGACTTGCCGGGGCGACCTGGCGCGACATGCACGGACTTCATATCATTGAAGTCAATGCAAGTCGCCTCCAGGTCGCCCCAAAGTAGTACAGGACCCTTTTTCTAAGTCGGAGCGACTTGTGTCGCTCCTATTAGAACGGGTCCTGTGCTAATAAATGGCAGGCGACCCACCGCGACTTGTCAGGCGACCAAGTCGCCTGACAAGTCGCGCTAGTGTGAATGGGGACTAAACCCTGTTAAGGCCAAAACACACCACTTTGTATTTAACTCATTTGCTGGTAGCCATTTGTAAACAGCACAAACTTTCTGGCTGATTGATGGTTAAATACGATGGCATGTTTACTCCAATTTACAAAAACTGGAGTAAAGCAAGGTGTATGGGTTGCCTCTCTATTGGATTCTATCAGTTGTATTTCTAGTGCAGGTTAGAGCTACTGTAATGTTCTACAAGAATACAGACAAACCCTTATTATTGCCACTAAGACACAGTTACAAGGTCTTCCAAGGAGTATTGGCGATCAAATTCCTCCAATGTGTCCACAGTCTTCTTTATATGTGCCAGGTTTTAGGAGCTCCCATAATAATCCGTAGGGAAAGGGCATCACTATGGTGTGGTCTTGTTACCTGAGCAATAGTTCTTTTGAAGAGACACTCCTGCATCATTAAATGTCTCACCTTGTTCATGACAATCCATTCCTTTTACTTGGTGTGCTCATCAGTTTGCTCCTTTGGTCACTGCTGGTTATGACCACAGCTATGTATAAGACAGGTGAGGATAACGGATGAAACGTTGATCTGATTTCTTTCTAAGCAACACAGAAACTTCCTTTCTGGTTTTCTAATGTGTCCTAATGAACAAGTTATCATTGAAAACATAATCTGCTTTCAAGCCATAAGACATAACTGTTCTCTACTACTCTGATCAATTTTCGAGTACAATAATGACGCGAACAGAGATGAGGTCATATTTGTTGGAAGATTATGTCCAAACTCCAAAACAGAACAAAACATGTGTGGTCATTACTTCCAATGAGATTCATTAACACCACAACAGTATATTCTATTGTGACAATATTTTCTTTACCTTATTTTTCTCACATAAAACATAGCCCTACAAATAGAAAATCTATGTCATTCATCAAAATACACTGAATTCTCCCAAATCTGAACACAAAAATTACATCCTAAGAGATTCAATGTTACCGCTGATACAATGGTTCAGGCTTCACTGAAAAACTGAATAATGATTGGTTCCTAAAAATGGATTAAGGCATAGTGTCAGGCCCAGGGATGTATGGGTAATCTGCAATTTGGCCGCCTGTGTATTCTCCAAGTACAACCCCAGTGTCACACTGAACAGCAGTGCAAGACAGGCTGGTAATAAGACAACGGGAGTTAAGGAGAGGCACTTCTGTCTCTTAGTCTCACTGTCTCTGGTTACTTTGGTGTGTGTGTGTAGATTTTGGGCTATGAAGGTTTTAATTAGGTTGTGCAGACTTTACTTGGACGTGCACCACCTTCATGCTTCTGTAAAAATACAGAATAAAATGTCTTGTTCTGCATTAAAAGACCTGGTGATCTCAATCAGAAATATATACACAGCAATGATTGGGAAAATCTGGGTTGGGAGTTACAAGCTCTTATAAGCAAATTAGAGTTGCTATTGTGTAAAGGCCATAGTATAAAGCTATATAAAAAGCAGTCTGTGCAGACCCAGCATGCAGTACGGCTAGAAGCATACCATAACATTATCCTTATTCTGGCCATACACAGCTTAAATTCTAAAGTTTGTTGGGCCAGATGGTACTGGCAGGGCCACCTATGGCTTGAATTCTGGCTTATTCAGCAGGAATTGTCCGTACTTGGAGCCAACTTCAGTCTGGTATTCTTTCAAGTATTCTTCCAAACTCTTTAGTGTGGATAGGGGATCCATTCATTTCTTAACATGTATGGCTAGCCTCTGGGTAATACTCCCGGCACAGGAGTATTACCCACAGGAATTGGCAAATGTGTCATGGCCTGCTAATATACAAGGGCAGATAAAGAGGAGCTAGTGAAGGTGCTGCCCTTAACATCCAATCAGAAGCATGCTTACTTTTTTTAAAGATGTAATAGAAAAATGTCAGCTGTCACAAATTCCCATGGACAACAGCTCCGCCAGGTTCTTCTTTGACTTGTTAACACCAGGTTGCCATTGTGCACAAGCTATAGAAGGGCACAAAAGCTAAACAGAACACGTATTTGTGCCCAACTAGCCACCAAAACTACACACAGTTCCAAATATCCTAAATTTAAATTGTCCTATGGTATGCCAAAATGTTGGATTATGTTTGGTACAGTATTGCATCATCCTGTTTTAGTGTTCTAAGTGATGTGTTACACAGGCACCCAGAGCAATGACAGATTTTCAGTGGGTAAACCTCTGTGGTATTGCAGCTTTAAACATAATTATTAAAATGCATTGTCAAAAAAAGTTCATACATGACAACCTGGGGACATGGAATGAACATGTAATCCCAAATTATTTACAAATGTAGCTAAGAGCTAATTGTTGTCTGACATTCCTCTGTTTAGTGAAATGTAGATTGTAGTTTGAGGGTAAGGACTGAGTCACCGTTCATTAAATTTTATTTTTTCATGAAGAAGAATTATAGTTCATTAGTTTTTCTAAGAAGAAGTCAAAGCTCACTGAGCAATTAGGACCTCTTGCTGTCTCTTGGTGTCAAACCTGATGTTTGTCTCTTAATAATGAATTCAGCTGGCTTTTCAGACGGCCACCAACTGACCAAGCACCATTCTGAACTGCTGGGTGCTATTACTGAGATCCTTGACTCGTTCCACCATATCCTTGGCTGCCGATGGGGATGGGTACTGAAGTGCTGCTGTCTTGGTGGTGAGAACTATTTCTTTGAGCTTGTCACACATGAGGTTGCTGTAGTGGGTAACCTTGTTTCGGATGTCCTGAGCTTTGGCTTGGCGTGACAATGTGTCCCCTATAAAGACCAATTTGTGGGCACTGAGGATGACAAACTTGCTGTGAGCCACAAAAATCTTGGGAGGCTGGTTGGAACTGATGGAGCTGTAAAAGGCATCAATGGCGTTGGTGAGGGTGGTGACATTGGCCTCGCACTGCTCTTGGTAGAAGAGAAGAAGCTGCCGGTCAGAGTTGCAGAGGGTGCTGCGGACTTGGCTGTAGTGTTGAGGGGGTGTCCAGTTTGACAGGTCATTTTCAATAGGTCGGGCAACCTCCTCCTCCAGGCGTTCAAACTGTTTTAGCTGAAAGGAGACAACGTATTCAGTGAATTTGGTAAAACTTCAGTATCCAGTTAAAATATTTAGCTCTACATTGAATATTCAAGATTCTTTAAGTTTAAAAGAGAAGTACAGCATTGCTTTTTTTTTAAAAAAATCATACCTACCTAGTAGATGCAGCATTGGTCCGATGCTGCATCTGTCCCCCACCGGCTCTAACACTGAGAACTGAGTGAACAAAGACCGCTGATTGCTCAGTTTTCAGAGCTCCGTGAGCAGATCACCCCTTCCTGTTCACTTGAGCGCTGGGCTGTGGAGGGGGCAGAAGCGGCTCGCTGAGAGGCTGAGCCAGGTGCAAGTCCAGGGTTGGGGGGGCGGATCCCGACCATATTGTCATGATATTGCCCCAGCCTGGACTGGCTCTGTGACATCAGCTGACAGCAGGCTTTAGCCCGCTGTCTGCTGAAAGCGGGTCACAGGAGTACAGAACAAACTGCACTTTGGCTGTACTTCTCCTTTAATTACTGTCAGTGCTGGATAGCTCCTCTGTGTTTTCCTTCAATTTTCTAAACAACTTTATGTAGCTGCTGGGGTAAGAGCAAGGGGCATACTATAGAGTGACAACTCTGAGGCTTCTGTGTATATACAAATAACTGTGGCCAGACTTACAGTGATGGCAGCCAATCCGGGACTCGAAAACGGCAGCGAGCCGGAGTGGGGCCTTACATGCTAATGTCACAATGCCGTTTCTGAGTCCTGGATCATCACCTACCAGTATGGTGTTTGCTATAATCACAATTTTTCTTGTCATATAAATTTATGTTTACATTTTTTTTAATATTTATTACTTCATATATGTATGCTTTTTAACTATCAGGATATGCTAACTGATTGATGAATTTCTATATTATGTGTTAATTTATTTTATGGGCTGCACATTTTTGGGTTTATATTGATTGTTGGGTTGGTCACTTTATAGTGCTAGCAGCTCCATCCCCTAAGCACTCACTATTTTTCAAAAATAGTCAATATTGAGACTAACTACAGCGCTTGCTAATTTCCTTAGTGCAATATATAAATAAATAGGTGTGATAAATTAATACATATAAAATTGATATTAATAAGATTCTTGTGCAATCAATGAAATTAGTAAAAAATTAAATTATTAAATTAGTATAATAATGTAAACTGTATAAATTATATAATGCAAGTGAATAACTTATATTGGTGACAGTTCGAAATTATGCAATAGTGCAGATTAATGTGCAAAAAAGTCCATATGAGCGACAATAAAAAAGTCCAAATAATCTTCAGGATCTAAATCAAGGTGAAGGTGCTTTTGTGCTCAATTATCCATTAAGGACTTATCATATGGACTTTTTTCACATTAATCTGCACTATTGCATAATTTTGATCTGTCACCAATATAAGGCTTATGATAAAGATTCAACAAATATATATATATATATATTTTTTAATATAAACTTTGCCAATTATGTTATGACAGAGTGTCACTTTGCTAATGCAGGGCAAAGTGATGGAGTCCTTTAAAAGACCGGCCCCCTACTCCCCTATACTCACCTTACCTGTGCTTCCTTGCAGCTCCTTGCTCCTCCTCAGCCATCAAGAATACCTAGCATTTAGGTATGGGGGAGCATGACCTGCTTTCCTGTGCCAGTGCCTCCACTTCCATGGGTTGCTGACATAGCCTTTGGAGGTTGGGGGATGCCCTTTCCAGATACACCATCACTTTGCCCTACATGGCATCTCTTTAAGAATGAGCAGTTGAGAAGAATCTGACCTTCCTGAATAAGCCTGCTTGCCTCTACACTGCAGCTTATCAGCCATTATTTAACACTCTTTAAACTTATTGTAAATTAACTTAAAGCGCAACGTCAGTCCCACAATGTTTAAAGCTTTAAATACGGGGTGGGAAGTCTAAAGCTGATCATTGATGGCACAAATTTCAGGCGATTACTGCTGAATTGCTCGAAATTGAAACAGTCCTCTCAGCACTGAAATTATCGGCCAAACTGAAAGTCAAGTCAACATTTTGGCCAAGCCAAAATGACTACATCCTATCAGATGCAATCGCCGATTGCGTATTCAGGCAGATTAAAACATGTCATAGGATCCAAAGGGCCGCACACTTAAAAACTGCATCCACTTTATTTTATTTTTAATCAGGAAAATGTTTTATTGTTTAAAACCCTTAATGGAACAATACAATATAATATAGTTACAGTACATTGGCAATCCTCCCCCCTTTTTTTTTTGGGTTGCATTTGTGGGCATAAAAGTCATACAAATATTGGTATCTATATACGGTCAAACCATTAAATATATATCAGAAATTATACTATTGTAGCCTAACCCAACCAATAATCAACAAGAAGCGCAGCTATTGTTATGCAACTGCTAAAGTCATATCTTCATTTTCTATGGTTTATTTGGGCATACCAACAATCTTTGAAGTAACAGTTCCCTTGGACTAAGTCCAGGGGTATCCAACCATAGGCCCCACAGCTTTTCAAATTTACCCTGACAGCCACATCTTGTGTAGATATGACGTTCTAAAAGTAGTGCATTTGCCATGGCTGACACCCATAATTTATGTGTGGGGGGATCAGCAGATTTCCACATTACTAGAATTAACCTCCAGGCATGGAAAAGGGCCCTTCCCACAGCTGTCCTGGGGTGCTCCTCCTCTATAACACCTTCTAGGATGTTCAGTAGTCAGCATTTAGGATCTATTGGGATTTTTACTTTAAATACCATGTTTAGTGTATTTATGATTTGGCTCCAGTACAGGTGGAGTTTGGGACATCTCCATAGCAGATGGATCAAGTCCCCATGATCTCTTTTGCACCTAGGACAGTGTGACTCCGTACCATATCCCATCTTGCTCAGCTTCAGGGGAGTATAGTGAGCACGTAAAAGAATATACAGCTGTTACAACTTCTGTGCTGCTTTTAAAGAGCAAGTACCCACCGCCTAATATGCTTCTGCATCCACTTTATTGATAATCTTTAAAACTCCAAATACAGCAACAGAATACACAGTGGGAGCAAGGAGGTCATTAATAAGTGCTAGCACCATGAAACGCGCTGACTACGTTTCCTTTCTCCCATGGTTTCTACTATTGCTGTAAATGGGGTTTTAAAGAGGATCAATAAAGGGTACGCAGTTTTCAAGTGTGCAGCCCTTTGGATTCTGTTGCATTTGTTCCACGTGGCTGGATGACTGGTGTTAGCACCTGAATACACTGGAGGTGAAAGGGACTGTGTGGTGGACCCACCTGGAGCAGCAGCATACATAATTGGTATTCAGACAGTTATGGGTGTTGTGGAAGCCTGAATGCAATAGCCGACAGGGGAGATTCCCCCCTTCCATGCTAAACTGATCAACTGGTTTTTAAATCAAGCCATGTATGGCTAGCTTTAGAACTTTTTGTTAGGTTTTCTTTAGGCATATGAACCATTTGGGAAGATTTCCATCAATTCCTGCATCTGTGATGTATGTGCAATAATGAGGTGTGCAGTAGTCACCGGGACAGAGGCCCTCACCCTTATCTGTCATGAGGGACATAGGGAGGCCGCAAATGCTAACCTCTGCTTCTGGGGAAGCTAGTTACTTAAAGCAGAAGTAAACCCATCAATTTAACAGTTTAAAAAAACAAATACATTCCTGCCATGTGCCAGTAATGTAACTGTCACATTGGTTGTGCTCTCAACCAAAATGTTAAACCATCCAATGGCTGGTGTCGTAAGTGCTCACATGTGCAGCACCATGTCAGTTGAAGATTAAACAGGGGCCAAGATGGCAGCTTCCTTGGCTGAAAACAATAGGAGGGTTTACTTCCACTGTAAACTTCATGCTATTTCGCTCTCATGCTTTGATTCATTTTACTCTGACTCTGGATCTGCATACACGGGGGTTGATTTACTAAAACTGGAGAGTGCAAAATCTGATGTGCATGGTAGCCAATCAGCCTCAAACTTCAGTTTGTTCAATCAAAGTGATTGTAAAATCTTGTTTTTTTAAAAATAGCAAACGTGTTATACTTACCTGCTCTGTGTAGTTGGTTTTACACAGAGCAGCTTGGATCCTTCTCTTCTCAGGTTCCTCATTGCTGCTCCTGGTCCCTCCCTCCTGCCAAGTGCCCCCACAGCCAGCAGATTGCTATGGGGGCACCCGAGCCGAGCTGCAGCTCCGTGTATCCATTCAGACAGGGAGCTACCATTTGGCTCCACCCCCTGTGTCTCCTGACTGGCTAATTGACTTTGATTGACAGCCATGGGAGCCAATGGCGCCGCGGCTGTGTCTCAGACAATCAGGAGAGAGAGTCCCGTATGGCCGGGGGATTCATGGACATCGATGGACAGAGATGGGGCTCAGGTAAGTATTAGGGGTGCTGGGGAGGCTGCTGCACACAGAAGGTTTTTTTATCTTAACCACTTTAAGACCGTAAGATTTTCCCCCTTAATGACCAGGCCCTATTTTGCGATTCGGCACTACGTTACTTAAACGGACAATTGTGCGGTCGTGCAACGCTGTACCCAAACAAAATTTTGGTCCTCTTTTTCCCACAAACAGAGCTTTCTTTTGGTGGTATTTGATCACCTTCGCGCTGTTTATTTATTTTTTGCGCTATAAACAAAAAAAGAGCGACAATTTTGAAAAAATAAACTATATTTTTTACATTCTGCTATATGACATTCTCCAAAAAAATTTTTAAAAATCTAAATTTTTTAACATTTTAGGCCATTTTGTTTTCTGCTACATATTTTTGGTAAAAAAAAAAATCACAATAAGCGTATTTTGATTGGTTTGCGCAAAAGTTATTGCGTCTACTAACTACAGGAAAGATTTATGTCATTTTTATTGTTTTGTTTTTTTTTTTTTACTAGTAATGGCGGCGATCTGTGACATTGCAGGGGACACATCGAACACCTAACTGACATTTTTGGGGGTACCAGTGACATTACCACAGTAATCAGTGCTAAGAATATATAACAACGGTGTAAGAGAAAAATCTAAAATTGTAGATAAAACCACAACACTAGCAGCGCTAATATGTATACATAATAATATACTAATATATAACACTAAACGTCAATCCTGCAAGGAAGGAATAATACAAAAACAACTAAAAATATGCACTGTTACTGTAATAATGACACTGGCAGGGAAGGGGTTAACCCTATGGGTGATCAATGGGTTAAATGTGACCCTAAGGGAGTGATTCTAAATGTACGGGGGCGTGGCTTGTGAAATAGCTATAGAGACATGTGATTCTATATAGAAGGATCACATGAGCTCTGTGATCATTTCAGGGAGAAGAGCGGTCAGCTGTGTTTACAACAGCCGTCTGTCCTTCTCTCTCAGCGGGGAGCGATCGCGGCTGTCAGACGGCAATCGGAGCCAGTGCATCGGCTTCCCTGCTGACGAGTGGGGGCGGCGCACGCTCGCCCCCTAGCTTCCCGCGTGCGACCGACGTAGACCTACGTTGGTTTGCGCAGGAGAGCCACCCTGCCGCAGTAAATAGGTAGCAGGTGGTCGGGAAGTGGTTAATGCATAGAATGTATTAAGATAAAAAACCTTCTGACTTTACAACTTTGACAAAAAACAAAACTGGAAGCTGATTGGTTTCTTTGCAGCGCTGCACCAGTTTTTGTAAATCAACACCATAGTCTGGGTCTGTGAGAATGTATTAGCACTAGAATTGTATTATCACTAGCATTTTTAGAACGACTTCAACAATGGTAACCTCCATATTTGAAAAACTCCTGAACGGAGGGAGAGATGGACACATGTTACCATTACCTGATGCTGTTCTAGGTGACTTTTCCCCTGCCGAATAATATTTCCTTTCTCCAGCAGCTCCTTCTGTGTTTTCTCAAACTCTTCCTTACCCTGCAGAAAATGACATTATCATTTACTCTCTGTGAAAATATCAAATGTACTCATAATGAACAAATCACTTTCATTAATATTTTATAAACAGCAAGTTTTTTCGTTTTTTTTATTTTGCCATAAAGTGTATTGCTTTTTTTATCTCTCTCTTTCAGCTCCAGGCAAGAGAAAGGATTCAGTCATAAATATGCAATGTGTATACCTAGTTACCGGGGTCTGTTTTATAGAAAATCTATGTTCTGTACAATATTGGGGCTGCAGCAGTCATCGAGGCCTGTCTCAGGCAGCCTATTCCTTGTTTATCAAAATTTGTTAGAGAACCCCTATGGACTTTATAGGCACCAAGATACACATTTGTCTTAGAGCCAGTTCACACACAGAAACGCAGTCAGGATGCATTCCGGATGCTATTCTGCATGCACGTTTTTGGCGCGTTTTTGATGCGTTCCAGTTCTTTTTGATGCGGTTGAGTGCAGGACATGTGTGTTCCAGTGCGTTTTTGATGCAATTTATTGCGTTCCAGTACAGTCCAGTGCAGGCAAAATTAAGCATGTTCTACTTTCTTTTTTTTGGAACTGGAACGCACTGGAACTGACTGCACTGGTGTGAACTATGCCTTGAAAACCATATAACCACTCAAGTGGAGGATTGAGATGTAATGGGGCAGGAGTGGGTATTTTCTTAGGGACCACAGCTTTGGTTTTATGTTCCTTCACGTTAAGTAAATGGTTCTAAAAAGGAAAATATATTGAGTCACCATGATCAGTACTTATGTAATTTGATATACAATTTATGAATAATATTGGATGTTGATTAGTGATCGACCGATATAGTTTTTTTTTATTACCGATACCGATATTTTGGTCATCGGATATCGGTATCGGCCGATATTTTCGAACATTTCAAAATTTTTTTTTTCACAGGTACTGTTGTGGAGGGATCTGGGGGTCTAAAAGACCCCAAACCCCTCCTCTGCACTTTAAAGCATTCAAAACACCAAGTTTGGCTGTTTTGAATGCTGTCATTCTTTTTAATTTGGCGCCAAGTACCCGGAAGTGATGTCATGACATTACTTCTGGGTTTTTTACATGGAGACCCAATCAGAGCTGAATGCAGCTTTGATTGGGTCTTCTCTTTGGCGGCCGTGTAGGTAGCATGCCCGGGTCTCCAGGTGGGATGGGAGACCCAGGTGAGCTGCGGAAGGCGGCAGGAGGGGGGGGCTATATCCGCTCCCGCTTCTTGTAATGACAGCCGAGTTATTTTTTACTTACCTTTTAATTGCAGAAAAATATACTCACCTTTCTTCTACTTCCTTCCTCCATCAATGCGCCTGCACCGGCCCTGCTCCTCACTTCCGGTGTGCGCGCGTCATCCCTCCACAGCTTCTGGGCCAGAAGCTGTTTAGCAGGGAATGAGGCGCCGCACCGGAAGAGACGAGCGGGCCGGTGCAGGCGCATTGATTCCTGGGAGCGATGGCGTTCAGCTCCCAGGAATCAATGCAAAGAGGAAGTGACGGCGCGGGCCGTGGCCGCAGAGGAAGGAAGTAGAAGAAAGGTGAGTATATTTTTCTGCAATAACAAGGTAAGTAAAAAAAAAAAAAATCGTAATTATCCATTTCTTTTTCAGGTGACTAGAAGTAAGCGGATGGCCCAAAATCAACTATGTTGATTTTGTGGCCGGAACTCCGCTTTAAGAAAATTAAATAAGAACATTGTATATTGTATGGTCAGCTTTACCCTTTGTTGTAGAAAGCTAATTTTGTAACTGCACCTTATATGTAGAGGTAATGCTGCAGCTTACAAACAAAGGGCAAGTTTAAATAACCTGACTCCTTAAAGGATAACTACTTTTACAAGGTCATCCTTTAAATGACCCCCATGCTCACTCGTTGTCAATTCTGGCAGATCAACACTGTAATCATGAGGAATAAATGAAAGGTATGTTGTGAGCACATCTTCATCTTCTGCAAAAGGAATCACCTCTATTGATGTTCATCCAGCAAGCAATGCAGCAAAGCGCATTCTACGTTATATTCTGGTCGTATTGAGCAGCATACTCTGTTTTCCATTTATTATAAATTGGTACTGAAAAATGCATTATTGAATTAAAAGAAATCATGTTTCCTTTTTATCATATTTCAATACAAAATATTAAGTGAAATAAATTAAATTTGCAGTTTAATCTAAATCCACTCATGAAACCTAGTGCTATCTAATTAATTATCCATCTGCTATGCACGTTATTTTTTTTTTTCTGGCACTTTTATTGCGCTGTTGAATGCTTGCTGTTTACTATATCAACACTAGGTGGCGCTAGCGGCTTTTAACTTCAAGGCCTGCGGGTTTAGACATGAACAATGTGTTTTGTTGTATCAGAACTTTTTCAAGTTAAATGATAGCCTATATATAATTAAAACAGCCTACTGCTTCCAGAATTCTACAAAATATACATATCACAGACTCACGTATTTTTTTTTTTTTGTCAGTGTACTTAAATGTAAGTGGAAAGTGACACCAGTTGTGGAAAACAGGAGTCAGAAGGTTTCCAGTGACAAAAAGATGTCTTTCGTGTAGTGAGGGACATATGGGAACTCTACATTGGCTGGAGGACATATGGCCTACATGGCTAAAATAAAGACATAAAAGCGAGCAGGTGCCCGATGTACAGGTAACGTTATACCAGTGAGAAGATCAATGGGGCATTTTCAAAGAAAACATCAATATTACATGCAAGGAGAAGAAACAAGTTTATGGTGATGTACATGTTCCAGCAGGATCATTTAGAATGTGTCTTGCCAGTTTGACCCAACCAGTTGAAAACTTTCAGCTCCAGTCTCACGAAATGTAGTGTTAAACACACTAAAGGTAACCTATAGTCCAGGGGTCTTCAAATTATGGTCCTTCAGTTGTTCAGGAACTACAATTCCCATCATGCCTAGTCATGTATGTGAATGTCAGAGTTTTACAATGCCTCATGGGATATGTAGTTCCGCAACAGCTGGAGGGCCGTAGTTTGAGGATCCCTGCTATAATCAGTTAAAGTGTAACTAAACCCAATAATGTATTGGTTTCGAAAAAACTGTGCTAACTAGTTGTGCTTTCAACCAACCATCAAATGGCTGGTGTCATAACTGATCACATGTGCAGCACCATGGCAGTTAACAAACAAAAAGACCAGGTGCCAGTATTATAAGTATTTTAGTACAAGGGCATATGCTTCGTATCGGCACCTTTAGCGTTATCGGTGCAACGCTATTTAACTCTGTATAAAACAGCCTCTGTGTAGACCCAGCATGAAGTATGGGCATAAGCAAACATTATCTATAATTACAATTGTGATACAGTTATGCTAGCCATGCATGGCTTAAACTTCATCCAATGTCTGCTGTATCGGCTGAAATTCAAGCTGTGTGGGGCCCTGTCAGCATCACCACCAAACCTCAATCTCAAAACAGAAGCCCCTTACACACGGGGCAGGCCCTGTTAGAATTTGCCTGCTCAGCGGGGAATCTGTCCGCTAATCCCCACTGAGCAGGCGGATGGTTGGTCCATGTCCACTCCACTTATGCAGAGCGGACACAGACACAGCCTGCTCAACTCTGGGGGCAGTCAAATCTAAACAGACCATCTGTCCCTTTACAACTGACTGCCATCCAATCCGATCTGCTAAATGGAAGGCGAACAGACCCCCATCTATCTGTTTTTAGTGGATAGGATCCGAATGGATGTCAGCGGTTGTCAATGGACACGTCTCTTTTGCCTTATTACCCAGATAGCAAACAATTGTGCTGCAAGTCTGAAAATGACTTGCTAAGCTGTTGCTAGACTTGCCAGGCTTCGCAAGTTTGTTGCACAATCGCAACAAGCCCGCATTACATGACACAAGATCAATGTTCTTTGCAAACATTCTGCAAGTCTGCTGCAAGTTCTGGTTCAGTTAAAGAGGTAGTATACTAAAAAAAAAAAAGCCTGCAAGACAAAGGCATAATGAGCTAGTATGCATCGCATACTAGCTCATTATGAAATACTTACCTTAGAACGAAGGCCGACACGGACCCCCGGACACCGCTGTGGGAGCTGACATGATCCCTCGGTGTCTCTTCCGGGTTCGGCGGCTCCGGCGCTGTGAGTGGCCGGAGCCGCGATGACGTCACTCCCGCGTCATTTTCCGGCACTTCCCCGCAAGAAACTCTGAAGGTGTAGGTTTAGGAGATATTAATTGTACCTACAGGTAAGCCTTATTATAGGCTTACCTGTAGTTAAAAGTCACAAAAACTGAATTTTTGTAAAATCTTACCGTAAAATTCCTTTCTCTCAGTCCTCCGACAGTCGCCGCCTCCATTAAGTCATCACTATTGGGTATTGACTTCCGCTCCACAGGGGAAGTAAATACCCAATAGTGATGACTTAGAGGAGTCGGTGGCTGTCGGAGGACGTAAGAGAAAACTGAATTTTTGTAAAATTTTACCGTATAATTCCTTTCTCTGAGTCCTCCGACAGTCGCCGCCTCCTCTATGTCATCACTATTGGGTATTGACTTCCCCTGCAGAGGACGTAAGAGAAAAGCGGTATACTACCCCTTTAAGTTGTGCAATAGTCATTCCACCACAGGGGTCACTGTGACTAAATTTTCATTCGGTAGACTTGCAGAGCTCTTGCTGTAGACTCACCACTGCAACTTTGCTCTTGCTAGAGACTTGCCATGCAACTTTGCTACAAATTAGAAAAAAGACTCTTAATAAAGAAGCCAACTGAGGGTTAAAATGCAGCAGCATTCATACTATATTTTAATCCTCAGCTGCTGCATATACATCCAGCTTGAGTTACTAATATATAGGTCTCGTATCCATTGGCGCGCGGGCTATACCCCTATAGGTATAACTTTACAAATTGGAAAAGTGCCAACTAGAACTTGTGCTTCAAGTGCTCTGAAAGTGTACAGCTTGGCAGTGAAAATGTGCAGCAAGTTAACAGACTTACAATTCAACACTGCCACAAATTTGTGGTAAGTTATACTTGCTATTTGGGTAGGTACACACTACCACAGAAAAACTTGACAATGTTCTGGAAAGCCCCCTCTGGCTGAGACCCCTTTCACATGATTGGTCTGATCAGCTCCACCTGTGTTTCAGGTGGACTCGATTGGACCCTCCAGTCACCTTTAGGCCTCTTTCACACGGCCGCTCCGGTTTTTTGCTCCGCTGCGGGACTTTTTTTTTTCACAAGTGTCATCCGCTCCATATGTCCGCATATCATCCCATCCGTTTGCGGATGATATACGGACATAATGTATGTCTATGGGCATTGCGGATGTCAGAGGATGACACCGCTGACATCCGATTTTGCTTCCTTTCCGTTTTTTGAACGGAGGAAAAATAGGGTTCTGTTCCGTTCCAAAAAATGGAACAAAACTGAAAGGAAGAAAATCGGATGTCAGTGAATGGATCCGTTCCTCTCCATCTTGGTGGATCAGAGGGCAGCCCGTAGCACATCGGTGTCCCTCTTAGATTAAATGTACTGAAAGCGGGAGCTGTTAGGAATTAGGACAATGGTAATAGATGTGTTATTTTAAACCAAAACCAAATAAAAGGTACTGATGTAAATTCAGGAATAAGGGATTGGGATTTATCCATAGTATCAACAATGATACAAAGTGGTGTTTAGTAAAATAAGCTGTCATGAATCAGCCTATAATAACAGGCTGTGATTTTCCCACCCATTAAATTCCCCCGCAGACTGGAACTTTGTATGTCGACTTATGTAATGGGATTATATCCCCTTCTACCTCGAATGTCATTCACTTTACACTATAGAAGCTTGCTGAAGCCTATCAAATATCAAAGGCCTTGGGGCCAGCACAGACAAAATCCCTGTGACTAAGTCCATTGAAAGATACAGTTGTTCTCCAAAGCAGCAGTTTGGTTCAGGGCAGCCCCACAATAACTCTAAGATGTGATGTTAATATGTCAAGGAATGAAAGGAAATTGGACAGCAAATGCTTTGTCCTGGTCGTGAGAGACCTGCTTGGTCTGCTCTACAGAAGGCTTTATTACACATACGTAGGATGGGCAGAATCTGGGTGCACCACCTATGATGTCAACACGCAGATTACGGTTCTTAAAAATTACTAGTGTTATCTAAATCCAGTATAATGTCATTAGTATGCTAAAAAATGCTGAAAGAGAGATATTTACAGAATCACTTGGCTTATAGATTGCTGATTATTTGTCAAAGCACTGACGTTTTCTAAAAGGTACGATCTAGTTGGCAGGAAATTTGACTTAAGCCAGCCATAGATGGTTAGAATCTCGGCTGGTTCAGCAGGAACTGTCCAAGATTCAAACCATGTATGGGCAGGCTGAATGTACCCAAGTTCATCGATCGGATTTTACATGTGATTATTACTGGGGACTGTTATAGATGTTAGCGATAATCACTGTGTTCTTCAGGCTGAGATGGCTTCCCCCCCTGCGAGGCGAACACAATGGCTGACTGACTGTGTCGATGTGAGAATCTTTGATTTCTTTTCTAAAACCCAAGGTTGCAGGAAAGAAAATTGCTCCGTCTGGCTTCTCAATCGGGCAGGCTGATTATACCCAAGTGGATCCATCGATCGATTTGGGTACAGCCAGCCTCTCTGATTTTGCGACATGAATCATTGTATTTTGCCAACCGGGAAGACTCCCCGCCGGCAGTATACAATAGCACTGCTGGAGGGATTTCCCCATCAACACTGACTTTGGACTGACTGACCCATTGTGGAAGGAAGGAAAATTGCTTAATATATGGCTTACCTAATTCATGGGGCCCATGGTGGCTATTTATAATGCAGAAAGCCTACTCTCTGTAGGGTACATTCATATTTACTTTACACTACACCTGCATTTTACACATCATTCACAGAGGAGGTGGTGTCCAACACTTTGTTCTTTGCATAAAGCTAAAAGCTACATAGAAGCTCTGTGATAGGAGGAGAGCTCAGTCACATGCCTTTGACAGGTCACATGATCAAGCTCTCCTCCCGCCACTTTTTTCTTTGTCCTTATTCATTAAAATGGACAGGGATTTGTCGAGCCCTAAAGCAAGCAGAGAATGCATATTTACAAAACACACAGCCGTGCTTTAGCCACATTCACTCTTGGCATTTCTGGAATGCATAACAAAGAGCACAGCAAATGCACATTTTGCTGCAAATATGTATTGCGCTTGCGGCTCACTGTTAATGGTAGCCAGAGGGTGGTTAGCAGACATGCATTTTGCTGCACGCTGAAAAAACACACCAGGTTCCTAGCCTGAAGAGCTTCTGGAGCTTCTTTTGTGCGTTTGTCTTCTTTAGGACAGCTCATCCAAGTGGATGGGCTGTCCTATGCACGAAGCGCAAAAAACGAAGAAATAACCTGCAACTGGGAATGCACGTTCCCACTGCGTGAAGTGTAAATGGGGCCTTTTAAATGGTCCCGGGTAATCTCTTTTTTTAAGGAAAGCACTGGCATGGCCACAATAGGGCCATTCTACTGCTTCATAAATGGCCACCTAAGCATATTTTTTGCCCAAAAGGTCGAGATCATTTAAAATTATACAGATTAGTTTAACCATATTGTCCAAAGGGTAAATAAATAGAGTAAAGGAAGGCAACTGTTTCATTGGCCAACTATGTGGCAAATGAGCTTTAATGTTGATAAATGTAAAGTTATGCACTTGGTGGCTAAGAATATGCATGCATCATACATACTAGGCGGAGTAAAACTGGGGGAATCCATAGCGGAGAAGGATCTGGGTGTTCTGGTAGATCATAAGCTTAATAATAGCATGCAATGCCAAGCTGGGGTTTCCAAAGCAAGCAAAGTCCTTTCTTGTATTGGAGGCATGGACTCCAGAGAGAGAGATTTAATTTTGCCCCTGTACAAATCATTAGTAAGACCTCATCTGGAATATGCAGTTTAGTTGTGGGCACCAGTTCTTAAATAGGATATCAGGGAACTGGAGAAAGTGCAGAGAAGGGTAACCAAACTGATAAGAGGCATGGAGGAGCTCAGCTATGAGGAAAGATTAGAGGAACTGAATTTATTCTCTCTTGAGAAGAGGAGATTAAGGGGGATATGATCAAAATGTATAAATCCATAAGGGGTCCATATAGTGAACTTGGTGTTGAGTTGTTCACTGTAAGGTCAACACAGAGGACAAGGGGGCACTCTTTATGACTAGAGGAAAACAGATTTTGTCTCCAAATACGAAAAGGTTTCTTCAACGTAAAAGCTGTGAAAATGTGGAGTAGACTCCCTCCAGGGGTGGTTCTGGCTAGCTCACTAGATTGCTTTAAAAAAAGGCCTGGATTATTTCCAAGGTGGACTTAACATAAGTGGGTACTAATATTTATAGGTAAAGTTGATCCACGAAATATCAGATTGCTTCTCGGGGGATCAGGAAGGAATTTTTTCCCCTGCTGTAGCAAATTGGATAATGCTTTGCTGGGATTTTTTTGCCTTCCTCTGGATCAACTGCGGGTATAGGATTGTGTATATGGGATTGTATGGTTGGGTTTCATTACTGTTTTTTTTTTTGGGGGGGGGGGGGTTTGTATTGGTTGAGCCAGATGGACTTGTGTCTTTTTTAAACCTGACTAACTATGTAACTATGTAACCAAAATGAGATCTGAGAGCCTAATTCATGCCTCTGAAACCCTATTTCTGTTTTCTAAAGTTACTAAACACATTTGCTCTTTCCACTGCTTTATTAAAAAACCCCAATACAATAATCTGTTTAATGTCATTTCCACGTACTGATCTAATGGGGTATTCAGTAAAACCTTGTAACAGTAAACTAATTCATGTTTCCCTGGATTTCTGCTCATCAGTAACATTTGGATTGACTTATTTTAACAAGCATAAATAATGTGATGTCAGCACTTTGAAATATCTGAGGATAGCAGATCATCATAAGATATTACAGGTTCTGCTTTAGTAATTTTCAGATGCTGCCATCAAAAACACAATCTAACCCGATGTACATGCAGAAAGTAAGCAGTTTTTGACTGCATGTGAAGAAATCCGGAGCACAGCATCTCTCCATCCCTCTCTGTAGGGAAATGCTCATTATAAGGTGAAACAAGAGTCAGGCTGCTGATTCAGCAGATTTGCGGCGAGGTGCTCGATCAGTCTCCTTTAAGCCATGTATCAGAACAGCTGTACACACCTTTCCCAATCTGGAGGCATTATTCAGTGTGTTACAGCAATAGACCTTTAACGGCAAAATGTAAATATCATTAAATAAACAGCCTGCCTGCCAAATATACAGGATTCTCTGATTCTAGCAGACGCAGCATTTTGACAGCGCGTCTGCAGTTATCGCCAGATGGCACGAAAGCCCCAGCTCCTCTTTTGATGTGCATGAGTTTGCAGAATGATTGAAATAATTAAAGTCAGGATTAATTAAACCTTCTCCGCCTGAAATAAGGGAAAGGCTTATATCAGTTAAAGTGGCAGTGTCTTCCATCATCTCACCTTCTCTTGACCACGCAAAGTTTCAAAGTTGCAAATTATACAGACAGAAGAGCCATGACTTGCAAGGATGCTAACAAGAGATTTGTCTTCTGGCTTCTCATTATTGGGAACATTTTTAGCTCAGCTTACTTACCAGACATGTGGGGTCTGCACAGATCATATAGTGCACACAGACATGCAATCATATCCCAGTTGAAGCAAAACTGGTTTCAAGTGGTTCCTTAAGCCCCCGTTCACATCGGGCTGATCTGACATTTGATTTGACATGTCAAATCGCATGCCAAATTGGAGCCTACTGACAGCACTGTCCAACTTGGTGCGATGCCGACTTTGCGACGCCATACCGACTCCTAAAAGTAGTTCCTGCTCTACTTTTGGTGGCTTTGACAGTGATTTCAATAGACATCTGTGCATGAACACACAAAGATGTCTTTCAAATCGCCCCCGAACTTGCGCTGAAATGCAGGTTTGAAATCGTGCGAGTTCAACTGATTTCAGACCCACCCTCAGTGTCAACTTGGGCTTAAGGATATGTTCACCTAAAAAAAAAAATAATAATACAAGTACATTTTTTTGCAGGTAAAAAAATGTGCATTTATTGTTTTTTTTTTGTTGGGAGCCTGGAAAGCATTGCACCCACTATCAGCAGATTGTGGGTGCTATTCAGGACTCTTGCAGACTCATGGTACAGCCAAACAGTTACAACTAACAGGAAGCATCAATGAACTACCACAACACTAGTAGTACATTGAGAACTACAAGCCAACAGCCACAAAGGCTGCTGGACCTGTAGTTTTCTATTCACAGAACTCTGCGAATGAGCCCTACACGGCCACGTTCTTTGCGGAGAATGACAGAGTGCCGGAGAAGAAGATCGCCAGGCACCTGTTACATCCAGGAGCCGTGGGGGATGCAGGGGGCCGGTGGATTTGTAACATGTTACATGCTACACCCTGAATATGGCTGTAACATGTAATGTTACAAAAGGTGAACTTATCTTTTAGGGTTTTTTACCTTAATGCATTCTCTGCATTAAAGTGGAGTTCCACCCTAAAAACTATCTTTGCACCGTCCGCTAGCTTAGATGAACCTGAAAAAGAATTGGATAATTACATTTTTTTTTTATTTCACTTACCTTCTTTTAATGAAAATATACTTACCTTCCTTCCTCTTCCTCCCTCTGCGGCCGTGGCCCACGTCGTCACTTCCTCCTTGCATTGACTCCTGGGAGATGAGCATCATCAATCCCAGGAGTCAATGCGCCTGCACCGCAGTCACTCGTCACTTCCGGTGCAGGCACGTCATTCCCTGCTGAACCACTTCTGGGCATGCCCAGAAGCTGTTCAGGGATGACGCGCCTGCCCCGGAAGTGACAAGCAGGGCATTCTGGGACTCCGACGTCACCAAAGAGGACACGAAGAGGGACGCTCCGGCTTCAGCTGCCCACACCTGAGATGGCAGCGCTGGACAAGACATTTTCAAGGTAAGTATTTCTTCTTACAGGTAAGTGAAACAGGGGGCAGTTCAGAGGCTATTGTTGCTCAAATGCACTAGCCCTGACTGTCCCAGGGGTATTTATAGGTAAAAAAAAAAATTTTGCTGGAACTCTGCTTTAAAGTAAAAAAACCTTCTGTGTGCAGGATCGCCCACCCTCATAACCCCCCCACCTTCTACTAACCTAAGCCGAATCTCGATCCAGCAACATGCATGGGAGCAGCATCTCTCTTCACGCTCATTCTCATTACAGGGAAGATTGATAGCAGTGAAGGCCATTGGCTTCTGCTGTTGTTGATCAAATCCTATGACAAATCAAATCCTATGTCTATGAACTTAGACAGCGGGGCTCAGAAGCAAACCCATACAAGTAGCGTCAGGAGTGTCAGTGGAGGACTGCAGAAGAGGAGGATCGGGCTGCTCTGTGCAAAGCCATTGCACAGAGCAAGTAAGTATAACATGTTTGTTATTGGGAAAAATAATTATAGGTTTAGAATCACTTTAAATGACAACAATCTCTGTATGTCCATGGGCACCAAAACAACACTACCTACATGAAGGAAGCCTCTGACATGAAGGAAGCCTCTGAGTAAATTGACTCCTATTCTACTATTCAGTGATATGCAATCTCTGGAAGGAGCACAAACATCTTCCTTGAGAAAAAGATAACAGCAATATGGACAATATGATTTCACGGTGGAGAAAGGCAAATATTAGAAGCCAGGCAGCCAATACACAAGAGAATTATATCTGGCACCAGCCTTCCTTGCTGGATTAGCTTGCTTAATTAACTCAGTAATTTTTTCTTTTTTATGTTGTACTTTAGCTTTCTAGGCCTCTGCTTTATATATATAAATGTATGATACTAATGTGAAAAGTGAGCTATACTCAGATACACTTTTTAACATTTTATTCTTAAAACAGGCTTCACATCCCTAGAAAGCAAACAATGAAATACTATTGTTCTTATGTTAGAGCTATCTAACCTAGATACCGTATATAACATTCTCTAGGTCTATGAGCCCGTAAGGATCTTACATTAGGTTGCCCTTTGATCTGCAAAAGACCTGGGGCACACCTGTTAAATATGACTCATATTCTATCTCTCAGGACTAGACAAAGCATCACACTTCATGTTCTGCTGCTCCTTAGGATATGTAACCTACCTCTGACTAGCAAATATGTTTGAAGTAGACATATCGCAGGATGAAGTTGAAAGTCTACTATGACACACGTTGACCTCTACACAATAAATGTGTAATTACTTGGGAGAGAAATGTTCATCTTGAGTCACCATAGGTAACCTAATTCTGGACTAGCCTAAGCATTACTTGTGAAGATCAGGCTGTGTAGGGTTTTAATGTAATGTTAAAAGCACTAAAGAACAAGTCCAGCTCAGTGTGATTACTACCAGTTATGAAATGACTTGGAATACCTTCATAAACATTGCACATAGACCCTTTTTCTACTTCGGTAGCTCAACTTCCGAAGACGTCAATTTTTGATGACGAAACGCGTCAAGTTGAGCCGCACGTAGCCTCGTTCTCGGCTGGTACGTGGAACGCATACCGCGTCATACCGCGCCATACCCGGAAGCCCCGTGCAACAAGCGGGAGACAGCAGAATTGCGTCCCGCAGGGCTCCCGAAGCGTTTTTTTCCATTATACCCGTACCACCAACGATTTTATACACATCTGCATTTTAAACAATTGTCGCATCTCTGTTCATTTATATATTTTTTAAATAAATATGGATTTTTACCTTACTACACCATGAGGAGTGCGATATTTGTGTTTTAAAACACTCACCTGTAGGAGGATCCAGGACCACCCGGGCACGGACGGCTGGGACCCCCGCTGGACATCTACCTACAAGCCTTATTGACCCACTTACCGTAAGGTATTGGGGGTCAACACCATCTGGTGAGTTTCCATTTTTTATCACACCAAACACAGGAGCACGGAGGGTGACACCACTATTGCACAAAGTGTTACTTTGGAATATCGTCATTGAAGCTAGCTTACCCAGTTGGGATAACCATCACAATTTATTTGGACTATATGGACATCACTTTCTGAACCTTATAACTTTTTGAACTTGTTTTACTTTGCACAGTTTGCACTTTATTGCACTTAAGATTTTAGTATGATATCTTTGCAATTTTTTACTTTTCAGTAATATTGGATTATATTTATTGTGCCATATTTATGTGTATATATACTAATTTGCTGCACTGATTGTTAAGTCACATTAACACAGCACTTGCACTTTAATTTAGTCCACAGATAAGCAAAAGTGCACAATATTCAACAGAGGTATCAAGAGACCACATATTGTCTCACCATACTATTTATACTATTTATTTTAACAGGACATGCGCTGTGGGTAATATTTTATACATTACCAATATCCTACACTATACCTTCGGGCTGTCCACAGCAGCAATCCAATTACGCACAGTGAATGCACCAACACAGTAAACTACATTTCTTTAACACAGTGTTTTTCCAATAGGGATATGCGCAGTGAGTAATATTATTTATTACTATATCATTGCATCCTTTTTCTACTTTTAACCACTTAAGCCCTGGAGGATTTGGCTGCTAAAAGACCAGGGGGTATTTTGCGATTCGGCACTGCGTGACTTTAACGGACCATTGCGCGGTCATGCGACGCTGTACCTAAACGAATTTGACGTCCTTTTTTTCCCCACAAACAGGGCTTTCTTTTGGTGGTATTTGATCACCTGTGCGATTTTTTGAGATTTTTTGATCATGCGGTATAAACAAAAAAATTGCGTCAATTTTGTAAAAATAACAATATTTTTCACATTTTTTATATGACATTCCCCCCAAAAAAATGTAAAAATCAAAATTTTTTAACATTTTCGGCCAATTTGTTTTATGCTACATATGTTTGGTAAAAAAAATCGCAAAAAGCGTATTTTGATTGGTTTGCGCAAAAGTTATCGCGTTTACTAACAAAGGGAAAGATTTTTGTCATTTTTTTTTTTAACGTGTAATGGCGGCGATCTGCGATTTTTTTTTTGCGGTACTGCGACATTGGGGCGGACAGATCGGACCCTTGACTGACATTTTTGACACTTTTGGGGTTACCAGTGACATTTCTACAGTAATCAGTGCTATATATATGCACTGTTACTGTAAAATTACACTGGCAGTGAAGGGGTTAATTTATTTGAGAGGGAGGGGCTGTGTGTGTCCCTAGGGGCGTGCTTTCTACTGTGATTGGCTGTGGCTACTAGTGTAGGAACAGTGATCAACGGTCCTACATAGTAGAACTGTCTGATCAGTGTTTCTACACAGGGGAGAATGACAGGCGGCTTGTTTACATCAGCCGCCTGACTTTCTCCCTCTGTACCGACGATCGGCGAGTGACCGGCGGACATCGGGTCCGCCGGTCACACGCACTAACTTCCCTGTGAACGAGCCTCCGCGGGCGCGCGCTCGCTATTGGCTCACAAGGAAGTGACAGGCAAGTGACGTACCGGTACGTCACTCTGCCTGGCCGGGGCTGACCGCCGCAGTATATAGTCGTGCGGCGGTCGGCAACCGGTTAAAATAATTTCTAGATGTAAGCACTGTGTTTGGCTCAGATAGTTAAAAAAAAAGTAGTGAATCTGGTTTATTATACTTATAAAGGTATAACTAGTATGTACACTCACCTGTAAATGGACATAGTCATAATCTTCCATCCAGCCACTCTCGTTGTTTTCATACTGCCCTTCCGGAGATTCTTCTGCTATAAACTTGGGTGGAGATGGCAAAGGCCTCGACTGTATACTTGCCTTTTCCGTGTGTCCCGTTTGACCAACAGACAAATTATTATTGTTATTAGGCAAATGATTGCTATTGTCCTGCCCAGATTGGGACTCTCCTAATGAAAGTTGCTGCTTGGTCCTTTTAAAGAGCAAAGAAGCATTTCCGTGTAGAAAAGAAGCCAACTGTTTGGTGTCATCTGGTATCCCTCTGGAATACATGACAAAGCGATCGAGGTCATCCGTAGCGCCCGTCTTGCTGACTACCAAAACATTCAAGGCCCAGTTACAGCTATCCAATGCCTGGCTGTGCTTAAGCAGTTGTTGGTACACATCTTCCATCTTCTGTAACTGTTTGCTAAGCTTTGCATGCAGAGTCCGATCAGATGCTTGAGCTGAGTTTACAACGGCTCCTCTAGCAAATTCCAGCAAATCTTTAACTGTGTTTTTCACCCCTTCCACTGCAGCCTGGATGCTTTGTGTAGTGGCTTCCATCTGGTCTGGACTTCTCCAAGTACTGCTGATGAAAGACATCAGATAGGAGATGGAAGTATTAACAGCATGCTGTAACTTTACCAACATTTCCATGGCAGCTTCTAAATCAAGATTCAGCTCCTTCCCTGCAGTCTTTGGTTGAACAGCAGATTCTTTCACTGGAATTGTATCAAGGGAAGATGTGGAAATATTGCTTCGGGTGCTACCTGTGCTGGAGGCAGACAGCCTTTTAAAGCTTCCAGCCAGTTCGTCAACAGTTTTGACCTCCCTATCTACCTGGGGAGGAACATCATATATATAATCCGACTCCAGTGAGGCTTTTCCTCCATGGAACTCTCTCGGAACATCATAAACATCATTGAAATTTTGTTGTCCAGCAGGTTTCCTTAAGCTAGGGGGGACATCATATATCTCCTGGGAAAATGACGAGTCATTGCCCTTAACAGCAGCAGGAGGAATATCGTAGATATCTTCAGGGATGTATGGCTCAGGATCATGGATGTGACTAGGAGCCTGGGGTTGCATTTGCATTTTCTGGTTGGAGAAAGCAGGTGGGAAATCATAGGTTTCTTCTCTTTGAGGGCCATCTGGAACATCTTTACTCACGGAGGGTGGAATATCATAAATCTGCAGGAATAAAGAGGCAATGTTATGATGTTACTGATGTTTCACCACTAGTTGACAATTACTTCAATCTACACTGCATGCAGCGAGTTACCAAATATTAACATTATAGAAAAATATCACAAATCTGGTGATAAAAGCGTTAACAGCAGCCAATCAGATATATTATTTCATGAGCATATGACCTGCTAATGATAATCCAGCTCCATATGATTACCACAATCCCTCTCTTAGAATTCTTTGCTACACACATGTAAGACTCGGTCCACACTAGCGCGACTTGTAAGGCGACTTGTCAGCCTGACAAGTCGCGCTCCCTCACGGTCCATTGACCGCTACAGGACCCGTTCTAATAGGAGCTACGACTTAGAAAAAGGGTCCTGTACTACTTTGGGGTGACCTCGGAGCGACTTGCATAGACTTCCATTATGTGAAGTCCATGCAAGTCGCTCCGAAGTCGTGATTCATGGGAATGCACAAGTCGCCCCCGAAGTAGTACAGAGTCGTGTCGCCCCAGTGTGAACCGACTCTTAAGGTTACTACTTGAAAAGCCTGATTCTTCCCTAGATTACAAAAACATAGTTTATGACCAAAACTAAAATTTCTCCCTACAAGTCTGAGTTGCCCATAATTGACCTATAAAACGACTTTCAGGTACTAGCTCCCTCTGTGCGGGGCACTGCATGCCCTGTGATGGCATGCACCTTTTCTAGACCTGCTGCCTCTCATCAGAGGCCCAGTGCCATACAGGTTTTAATCTGTCTGATGAGGAACACACCCTAATTGCTATTTTTTTTTTTGTGGTACAGGGGTGAAATTTGGACCTTGTTGTTGCATTTCTATACTCTTCTAACACCTGGTACCCTTAATAGTTTTCTGATGCAATATCTTACATGCTCCCCGTGTTGCAAATTATGTATGCACCGATATATCTTGTGATCCACCATAACTCTTTAAACTTTGTACATTGTACAACCGTTTTGTATGTTAAAAAAAACTTCAATAGATACCATTGAAACAGAAAACTACTTTCAGGTACTCATGTAGAGTATGCACCACCTTTCCTATCTCAACACTAGATGAACAAACCCAACTAGGGCTGTCTTGTGACAATCCAGGGTCAACTTTAAAAAAAGTGGAACCTTGAGTAGAAATTAACTAAAGACCTTATAGCACAGAATATATGAATATGCAGTATCAATATGTTTTCTCCTTGTGATGACCAAACATTTGGTAGGGATAGTTAAAACAGGAAGCCACTTCATTTAATGTCTCTAATGCATGTGAAACCTCTTCCTAAACAAATATAGTGGCTGGGGGAAGGCTGATAACAGGGGATAAAGTAATCACACCAAGATATAAAACCAGCATGAGGCAATGAAATGAGTTTCCAAAAATTAAAAGGCTTCTGTATTTGGTTACATACTAACGGGCCATACACACTATAAGATTTTCTTAAGACTTTTTCTTTAGATTTACCAAAACCAGATAATATGAGGTCAAACCTAAACACTTTTAATTTGTATGCAATCTGGCAGGCCCTTGCACTACATAGAAAAGGTAAATCTGAAGGAAAAAGTCTTCAGAAAATCTTATAGTGTGTATGGCCCTTAAGCAAGGATGAGAAAAAACTATTCAGAGTGACCGTAAATGCAGCTTAGGGTCTCCCGCTCAGGCATCCAAAGTCCAGTGAGGTAGAAGCTACTGGATGGGTACATGCTGGGAGTGAGATCTTCTACACTCAGGATACACTATGAAGATAGAAGGGTATTCCCACAGCCGCACACCTATCCGGCCATGTCATTATGAAGTAAAAGCAGCCTCAGCTCGCTCCATCAGAAGCCATGCCCCCAACGTGTTTTACCCCATCCCCCCAGGGCTATCTTCATAATGTAACCTATTCTAATGAATTCTATTTGGGAAATAATTACTCACTTTTCCTTTTTATGCATGCAAAAATCCACCACCCTCCAAGCCCAAAAAGAAACTAAAATAGTACAGTTCCCGGGGCCAACATCCTGGCCGCCCTCTTTTCTTGTTAACCCTGGGAAGAAATATAATTCCAATTTGAATAAAAATGATTACTGCTTTAAAGAGCTTTGTGGTCAGATACCATATTCCTGATTCATAACCATCGAGTGACTCACCAACTGTAGGAGGAAAGCAAATTCTTGAATATTTACCATGGTTTTAATGAATACTGATTCCATGCTTCATGTTAAGTATTCATGTCAGATGATGACAGATCACATCAGCAAACATACATTTTAGAAATGTAATTTGTGCGTTTCAAAAGTGCATGTAACTCAACGAAAAAAATTGGCTTTTCAGTTAATAGAAAACGTAAGGCCTCAACCACGTGAATCACACAGAATCCATTACAGATGTGAGCTGTTAGGACAACAAAACGTACCAGCACTTACGTAGAGAAGAGGCCTACCTAAAAATGAATCTCATATACACTATAGTGGCAGATCAAATCGCAAACTACATCTGACCAAGTGTGGACAGGTTATGCCCATGTAGGGTTAAATGAGTTGTAAAGGAAGAAGATTTTTTTTATCTTAATGCATTCTAAGCATTAAGATAAAAAAAAACCTGTGTGCAGCAGTCCCCCTCATCCCCCCTAATACTTACCTGAGCCCATCTAGATCCAGCGATGTTTTCAGTGACTATTCATCATGAGTTTTTATCTGTGACCTCTGTGCCCACCTGCTATTGTTTTGGGGAGCGCTCACAATCCCATCAATTTGTTGTGTTGCCGTACTTTTCTCAGCTGGATATGAGCATGGGACAGCTGCACCCCTGACATGGACTAACTGGCACTTTACTTATGGCCGTCCATCCCTTTTAGCTTGACACCTCAGGTTTTGGGATCTCTGATCATCCAGTTTCCAGCGCCAGGAGTTCTTTGTACATTATTCAGGAATGTCTCAGCTGCCCGGGACTCCCCTACTCATTGACTAAGACAGCACAGTAGCGCGGTGCGATTGGCTCCCACAACTATCAATCAAAGTCAGTCAGCCAATCAGGAGAGAGAGGGGGTGTGGCTGAGTGGAAACAGGGAGCTGTGACTCAGCTCGGGTGCCCCCATAGCAAGCTGCTTGCTGTGGAGGCACTTACCAGGATGGGCCAGGAGCACAGAAGAGGAACCCGGAAAGAGGAGGGTCTGGGCTGCCCTGTGCAAAACCAACTGCACAGAGCAGGCAAGTATAACATGTTTATTAAATAAAAATAAAAAAAAAAGACTTTACTATTACTTTAATTGACAGGGTGTTTGTAAAGGCCTCGTCCCACACCCAGCGGTACTTATTTTAGCCGCTTCTGTCTCTGCTGCAGCAGGAACTAAAATAGGTGGTGTAGCCTGTGTTGGTGATGATTGGCTGTTTGATAATGGCAGTAGATCACATGCTCCCCATACCTGGAAGCACCTTATTTTCTTACCCAGCAGTGGTAGAGGCTGGAGTGACGAGAAAGCACTGGTAAGGTGAGCATAATTGGCACAGGCCTCTAAAAAAGCTGTGGCAAAGTGAGTGACAATTTTGGATCTGAGGAAGAGGGTCCTCCCTCGAAACGCGTAAGCCACATCAGGTTTTGAGGACGCCATCACGCTATCCAGCGGTAGAGAAGTGTCCTGAAAGTGAGAAGTGCCCATTTCCTATATGCTTGTTCATATTCTACGTTTGTGAGTATATTGTACGCTACCCTTCTTTGATTTTAATAAACTTTTAAGTGGTAATGCACAAGGTCGGTGCGCCCTTCTCTTGTTGTTGTTCTCTAAAAAAGCTGGCATTATGTCCTAAATGGACAAGGTGACCATGTCTCCTTTATGTAAAAAGTAAGCTAAAGCTGGTTATACACTAGTAGATTTTCAAACATTTGCAAGAATATTCGTATGAACATTTGTATGAAAATTTGATGACTAGATGACGGTTATTTGAAAGTACTTCAAATTTTGTTTGCTCTTAACATTCACTTTTTGGAAGGCTTGTAAATTTCTAAATGAAAACCACATATACTGTTACAAATTCATTCAAGGAAAAGTCTCTACCCTGCTCCTTCGAATTTTCTTGTCACTGTGGTAAAAAAAAGAACATTGATATGACTCCACTAACAATTAGAAAATCAAACACTCTTAAAACAAAAAAACTCCAATAAAATTCTACCAATGCTTAATCTTCTTCTGTAGGCATAGTCATTTAACCCATTATTTATCATTTTTACTATATGGTATGGATTAAGTAAGTTGGCATCTTCCAGGGCCCTTAGGTGACTGGGCACAATGCTGCTCAAGTTGTCCATCAATTCAGTGTCCTTTTTGTGCTCATTTGCTAAACTCTAAATTGCACTTGATTTAAGGTGGCCAGAGATGGACTGAATCTCGGCCGGTTCAGCAGGGATTGAAGGAGATTTGATCCATCTATGAGCAGGATGGTAGTGCAATCAGCCTATCAGATATTTTCATGCAATTACTGCCAGTGGCTATAGCCACTAGCAGTAATCATTGTGTTCTACCATTGTGAAGGCTCACTGTGGACAGAACACATTAGCGTTGTGGAAGGGATTTCCCCATCAACATATTTAAGAGCTTTTCTTTCCTTCCACCCATTGGGGAAGGAAAGAAGATCTATGGCTTGCCTTAAGCTGGCCATAGATAATTTGATATTCTTTCCTGCAGGATGTAGGAAAGAAAAGTGCTTGATTTCCCTATCAACAAAGCCATTATTGATGGGCGAATCCCTCCCATGGAGCTATTTTGTTCTCCCAGTGGGGGGGAACCACCCCGGCTAGGAGAACACACAGTGATTATGGCTAGCGGCTATGACAGGCTGATTGTACCCAAGTTGTTTGATCAATCAACTTGGGTACAACCAGCCTACCCATACATGGTTTGAATCTCGGCCGGTCCCTGTTGTACCAGCTGAGAGTCGAACCGACTATGACCGTTTTTTAAAAAAGCCCCTAAATTTCATTAAGATAACAAAAATTGGAAGAAGTGTTTTCTTTTATAACTAAAGAAAAATGGAATCCGATTAACTGTTAGAGGCAACACTTTTCTTCCAGCTTTTTGTTTTGTCCATCAGGCTTTCCATCCGCTATCCCCGAGTGAACAGTGCTCTGTTCTGCCTATGCATACAATCTGAAGATTAAACACGGCAGACAATAAGTCTGGGAAGGTCCGGAGTGCAGCAGCAATGAATAATTACAGTACATTTACTTAATGAAATCAGTAAGCAAATGATTCCTCTTGAGGACTGGTGCACCAAAATGATTAATCTATTCTGTAACATCCCATGAATAGAAATACATTACCTGTTAGAAGTACACATCTTTTGAAGTTGTTTACCTGGAAACCAAACCATAGGCTCATTCATTAGTTTAACTTCTTTTATTACCTCTGTGATTTACATGCCTACGCAGAGCCCGGAAACTTAGTATTGTATAACAAATTAATACTGCAGATTGTTAGCAGGCACCATGACAGCGCTTGTCTTCACCCATGGATGTATTGCCACGGCCATGTAAAATCTGTACACCCAGATGTGGGGCAAATGTACGTTCTCATATCCCCACCCTACAGTGCTAGCCATATGGGAAACAATAACTTGGCCAAGCTCTGTCAGGGGGGGTCTAACTCTACTAACATCCTTTAGTAAGTAACATACATTCCACATTAAAGCGGAGTTCCATCCAAAAGTGGAACTTCTGCTCATCTGTTTCCTCCCCCCCTCTGGTGCCACATTTGGCACCTTTCAGGGGGGAACGGGTACCTATTTTTGACAGGTACCCTTCCCCACTTCCACGAGACAGGGCCGCAGCACCGTCCTTCGGAAGTTCTGCCCCCTTTCTCCTTCCCCTGCCGCCAAGCCAATGAGAATGCGCAGCGCAATTGCACATGCGCAATCGCACATGCGCAATAGGGAACCGGCTGTGAAGCAGAAAGGCTTCATTGAAGGTTTCCCTTACAATTAATGTAAGGGAAAATGGCAGTGGCAGCACCCAGCAGCAGATCCAAAAATTGGCTGGGATGTTGACATCGTGGGCTCCCTGGACAGGTAAGTGTCTATAAATTAAAAGTCAGCAGCTACAGTATTTGTAGCTGCTGACCTCATTTTTTTTCCACAGTTGGAACACCGCTTTAAATAATTATGCTACCAAAATGAGTACGTGCTGTAAACTGCCTCCAGCATTGTTCCTGTTTCTTCTTGCCAGAGGCTGCCATATAACTGAAGCTCAAAGCCCCTGAACAGCAGTAAATCATAAAGCAGAACTAAACCCATCGATTTAGTGGTTTTAAATAATAGTTACATTCCCGGAATGCCGGGATTGCTAACTGCCACATTTGCTTGTTTCCTCAACCAAACTGTCAAACCATCAAATGGCTGGTGTCATAATTGATCCCATGTGCAGCACCATTGCAGTTGCAGGTCAAACAGAAGCAGCTTCCGTGGCTGTAAAAGATAGGAGAGTTTAATTCCGCTTTAACCACTTCTGGGCCAAAAGGTTTTACCCCCTAATGACCAGGCCATTTTTTGTGATATGGCACTACGTTGCTTTAACTGACAATTGCGCGATTGTGCGACGCTGTGCCCAAATAACATTTATGTCCTTTTTTTCACACAAAGAGAGCTTTCTTTCGGGGATATTTGGTCACCTCTGTGGCTTTTCATTTTTGCGCTATAAACAAAAAAAGACCGAAAATTTTGAAAAAAAAAAGATGGAATATTTTAATGGAATTTTTATTTTTTTAGTAATGGTGGCGATTAGCGATTTTAGCGGGACTGCGACATTGCGGCGGACAAATCAGACATCTAACTGACACTTTTAACACTTTTTGAAGACCACTGACACTAATACAGTGATCAGTGCTAAAAAAAATGCACTGTTACTGTACTAATGACACTGGCAGGGAAGGGGCGAACATCAGGGGCGATCAAAGGGTTAAGTGTAAGTGTGTCCCTAGGGGGTGTTTACTAGCTGTGGGGGGGGGGGGGTTGCATGGATTAGGGGAAGACAGAGATCTGGGTTCCTGTTTGATCTCCATCTTTTCCCCTTGCAGAACGGCAATCTTCCTTCTTTACATAGGCAGAATTTGATGTTCTGCCTCTCCTGGAGATGATCGCGGGTGGCATTAACATACCCGCTAGCCAATCACAGTGCGATCGTGCCTCCAGCTACAGAATGAAGCAATGTACAGGTGCGTTGTTTCGTGCAACAGCGTCACTTTGCCGCAGTAAATACATGGCGGCTGGTCGACAAGTGGTTAAAGTAGTTGTAAACCCTCACAAATACGCAGTGTAGTGAACAGCCTCAGGTGATACAGGGAGACAAAACAAATCATCCTACCTAGGTTTTATTAGTTTATCGGCAGATCATGTTAAAAATGTTTCTTCATCTGTCTCAACACAGAGGAGGTGGTGGGGAGACCGCAGTTACACTGTGTGAGAGCTGATTGGAGGAATGGAACACCCTTCACACACTGCAGAATTGTTTCTTGAATAGATAAGCTCCATTCTGAGCTCTCCCTCTTTCCCCCTGGCACAAATTTATCTCATATGTTGGTAAAACTTCTCAGAAGTGACACATGCTGATAACAGAGGAGGGAAGCACCAGAGAGAAACGACACTTAGAGCTTTGGAGAGGGACAAGTAAACAATGCAGATATATGTGCTTTTTTTAAAACCCCTAGACTGGGGTTTACAATAGTGATCAACTGATTATCGACAAAGCCAATATATCGAGGGCCGATATGCACTTTGCCCGATATATCGGAATCGGCCTTTTGATTTCCCGATATTTCGGGAAAGTGCTTGTTCCCGGGGTGATGCCTGCACCTAGAGGCATCACCCCGGTACCGGTGTCCATAGCCGACGGTCGGCTGTCTTGGAATGACAACCAATGCGGCTGAGAAGCCGCTTGGCTGTCATTCCAAGGAGCGGGAGGGGACGCCCCCCGCCCCTCTCGCCGTCTTCCGCGGCTCGCCCGGGTCTCCTGTCCCACCGGGAGACCCGGGCATCCTACCTTCACCGCCACCGTCTGACTGGGACTCCATTTCTTTGAATTCTGCGCCGCCGAGTACCCGGAAGTGATGTCATGACATGACATGACTTTCGGGTACTGGCGGCACCGAATTCAAAAAACTTACAGCATTCAAAACAGCCAAATTTGGTGTTTTGAATGCTTTTAAGTGCAGAGGAGGGGTTTGGGGTCTGTTACACCCACAGATCCCTCCACCACAGTACCTGTAGACATTAAAAATATATATATATATTTTTTAATGTCCAAAAATATTGGCCAATATCGGCTGATACTGATATCCGATGACCAAAATATCGGTATCGGCGGTAAAAAAACGATATCGGTCGATCAATAGTTTACAACCACTTTAAAGTAGAACTCTGTGAAAAATGCCTATTCTCCTGCGCAGTGTGGCTGTGTCTGCATTGGTTAATTGCTTGCTTTGTCTAGGGGTGCAAGGAAAAGCAATACTTACCCGATCCTTCGATCCTCTGGAACACCATGCTTCTCCAAGTCCACTGTTCCTGGCGTCCTCATGTCCAAAGGCTGTCTATGGTCGTGATGACATCAGTAAGAGTCCATTTATGGCACTTTTCCACTACAAGTACCGGCTCGGCTCTACTCGGCCCTGCTTGGCCCGGTTTGCTTTTCCACTGCTGGTACCGCATGGTACGGTGTTGGAACGGTTCGGTATGGTACGGTATGGTTTGCTTTTCCACTAAAGTAGTACTAAAGTTAAGTGGGTGGGATAACAACGGGGTGGGTGGGATTCCCTGACCAATCAGTGGCTAGTAGTGACTGCATGCAAAGGATTGTGGGATATGGTACCGGGTATGGTACCTGTTGGAACCACAATCGAGGTGGTACTGTTTTTGAGAGCCGTACCATTCGGTTCCATGCAGTGGAAAAGCGCCGCCATACCGTACCATACCGAACCATTCCTACACCGTACCATGCGGTACCAGCAGTGGAAAAGCACAAAAGCGAGCCGAACCGTTCGGTTCCATGCAGTGGAAAAGCGCCATTACAAAACTACTAGCATGAGGGGGGGTGGCAGGAGCAGCAGGGACCAGTCTTGCACTCGTAGGATCAGCAGATTAGGTAAGAATACCTCCGCTTAGCAATCCCCTTGACAAAAGCGAGCAGTTAACGCATTCAGTGTGGGCACAACCCCATTGCATGGGAAAATATACTTTTTTCAGGGAGATTATCTTTAAGGTTGTCAGCAGATCAGCCACTACAAATTCAGCAATGCCTAAAAATAGAGAGCAACTGAGCATGTGCAGAGCAGGGTGAGACAGTGTATTACTGGATTTAAACAGTATAGGCACTTATTTTTAATATTTTACATAGCTATACCTGCCAAAGTGGCCAGCCTAAAGTGATCTATCAGTACTTAATTTTCTGACTAAAGTTACACTTTAAGAGAGTTATAAAACATTCGTTGGACGAATGTCAGAAGCATTCGTAAAAGATGAACAAAATGTCTGCATATTTTTTTCTATTAGGTTATTTCCTTTATTGTCAGTTCAATCCAGTGGCCATAATGCAGTACAATTTTCTGAAAAACCTCAATGAGAAAATATACTGCATTTTGGCAACTTGATGGAACAATAGATACATGAACTAATTTATTAGAAAAATTACAGGGAAATTTTGTTTAGCTTCACGAAAGCTTCTGATGTTCGTCCAACGAATGTTATAAATTAATATTTGAAAAGTTAAGAATAAAGTTTGAACAGCAAAAATGCAAAAAAAGGTCTGTTGTATGAATGTTATTAGTAGCAATGAATTAAGGTTTGGGCTAAATCCAGTTCAGCCCAAACCCGCTGGAAACTGTCACTTGATAACAGTCAGCTACGGCTGGGGAACTCTTTGCCCCACAGTTATGGTTAAGAAAGGATTGGGGATGCAGGTGGCATCATTGACCTATTATGGCCATTTTTGGATAATGTCATTGACCAAATCTGGTCATGTGTCACCACCACCTCTGCCCCTTTATTACGTGCAGCTGCAGGGTGGGGAATGCGCTGTCTGCAGCTGATTTGACCTGCTATCATGCGAGAGTTTCCCATGAATTCAGGAGGAACCTTAGCTCATCACTAGTTATTAGTAACAATTGAAGGACAGTCCCTACAGCCACCGGTCAGAAACAAACTTGCAAGGGTGGTTTAAATCCAGAGATGTATAGTAACTAAGTAGAACTACTTCACTACTGTACTTAAGTACCGAAAGGCGGTATCTGTAATTTCCTGGAGTAGAATTTTTTTCTCCTACTTCCACTTTTATTTCACTAAATTTTTTCGATGATTTCAATACTTCTACTCCGATATTTTTTTTTTGTGCTGCATAGTTACTCGTTACTATTATAAAAATTACCACTGCCAGAACAGTAGATGGCAGGTTTCATGAAGCTCAAAACATGTGTATTATCAGCGCATACCAAAATAAATGCTACTGTATGTATAAATAAAAGCTGCATTTGAAATAATAAAAAACAATATGATGTTCAAACTTTTGACTTCTTTCTTTAATAACTACATAACGCAGTACTTGTACTTTTACTTTCAGTACTTGAGTAGCAAAATTTTTTAAAAAACTACTTGCAATACTTAAGTACAAAAATGTTGAATACTTTAGTACTTCTACTCAAGTCACTTTTTGATTGAGCACTTCCACTTCTACTCAAGTCACTTTTTGATCGAGCACTTCTACTTTTACTCAAGTATGGGCTTCGAGTACTTTATACAACTCTGTTTAAATCGGACTGATGACTAATGGAAAATAGCCCTGGTTTTAACATAAAGATGTCAATACGTTATCCCTAAGAAGTTTGCTATAAGTCTAATAGCCCGTACACACAATCCAAAAATCGTACGAAAAATACCGCTATCGAAGCGATCGTACGATAATCGGAAAATTAGTACACAGCTTTTGAGAGCCGATCATGACAGTTCATCCGATATTATTCGATCGGGCAAGCACGAAAACTTTGATTGTATGATAACACATCGTACGATAATCGCATGATTAGTATGTCGTTTGTACAAAATAAATTGAGAGCAGTAGACAGCGCATGAGTGCAAACCGAAAGAACGACCCAAGAGAAAACCCAGGGATAGAAAAACAAAAAAAATAGGTATAAATCACAAAATGTCATTTCATTGGAGGAAAGCTATTATGTTTTGTGTTCTTTGAAAGCCAATACAATTTTTGTACAATACAAAGTTTACAGATGGAAATATTTCATTGTAGCATCGTACGAGAAAATACGTATTGTTAGTAACTTCTCCCATTTGCGATTTATTTCTTAAGTGTACTAGGAACCAAGAAAAAACAGACGATTAGTCGTACAATTTTCGGATCGTGTGTACGGGCCATAAGGGGGGGGGGGGGCTGAGACATTTTATAAACCTATAGTGTTCATAACGTAACAGCATCAATTCACAAGGCCGAATGAGTTATTTTCCATGTTCATTATTAATATTCTCTCAAAGATCCTGCATCAAAATTTCAGTTCACACAAGTAGACACTGCATTCATTTAAATTTATTAACTTTCCACATGAAATGAACATGCAATCTCTATTTCTCATGAATCAATATTTTATAGGTTGTTCTTTTCATCCCCCGCTAAGCAAATAACGCACAGTAATGAAAATACTGCATGTATAAGGCTTTGGTAAATTAACACAAAACTTTATTTTTCCTGCTGGTACTCAGTAAATATTCATTTTATAGACGGCTTCCACAAGACGTTAATTTTTACAGGGTATGCCATTTATTTTATTATAGCTTAAATGATTGTAAAGTCTCGTTTAAAAAAAAAATAAATAAATAAACATGTTACACTTACCTGCTCTGTGCATTTGGTTTTGCACAGAGCAGCCCAGATCCTCCTCTTCTCAGTTCCCGCTTCGGCTCTCCTGGTCCCTCCCTCCCTTTGAGTGCTCCTGCAGCAAGCAGCTTGCTATGGGGGCACCCAAACCGAGTCACAGCTCCTTGTGTCCATTCAGGCCCAAATCTGTGGTCTGGCTCCATCCCCTCTCACTCCTCATTGGGTAACTGACATTGATTGACAGCAGCAGGAGCCAATGGTGCCGCTGCTGTGTCTTAGCCAATGAGGTAGGGGGAGTCCCGGATGGCTGAGATAGTTGTGGACATTGCTGGATCAAGAAGGGGATCATGTAAGTATTAGGGGGCTAAGGGGAGCTGCTGCACACAGAAAGATTTTTATCTTAATGCATAGTGGTGGCTGCTGGTGCATTGGGGGTGCAGGGGCACCGCTCCCCCCCCCCCATCCATGCATCCGGCCCCCTAATCTACATGCAGGGCGCCGGACGCATGGAGTTCAAGGAGGCTTTTTTTTTTTTTTTTTAAGCATGTGATTAGAGCCAGAGGCTCTAATAGGCTAAAAAAAAGGGTGGGCTCGGGGCGCAGAGCACTGCACCCTGAGCCCACCCAGTTGTGTGACAATAGCGAATGAATATTCGCTATTGTCACACAGATCCCCCTCCTGGCCAATCAGGAAGCGGGTCCTAAGACCCATTTCCCGATTGGCCGAAAGGAGAAGCCATGCCATTGGCCATGGAGGAGGAGGAGGAAGGAGATGCAGAAGACTGAGGGGGAAGAAGCCGAAGCAGTCGTTTGCTGCTGCTGCCCTCCCTCCCTCCACATGTCCAGGCAGGGTGAGTGAGCCGGCGACGGGAGGTGGGTGGGCATGGTGTGCGGCCTGGTGTGGTCTGGGGGGGGTATGGTGTGCAGCCTGGTGTGGTCCGGGGGGGGGGGGGGGTATATGGTGTGCGGCCTGTCACACAACCCCCCCCCCCCCCGGCCCATGGAGCACCAGCCGCCACTAATGCATAGAATACATTAAGATAAAAAACCTTCTGACTTTACAACTCCTTCCAAAGACCTATTCATCTGTCAAGACAGAAGTGGTGGATTTTGAAGTTGGTGTAGAATTGCTGTCCTATTAGTAGTACTAATGAGGTCTAAACTATTAAATCTCAGTCTAAGGCTGGCCATACATACAACCAGCGGGTTAAACAGGAAAAAAAAAAATCGGATTCCTCGATCCACACATTTAAATTGGATAGGGGATTCCTTCCTGCTGTAGTATTGTACCTTCACTGTCTTGCATGATCATCTAAGTAGGAAATACACAGTCTACCATCTGTATGGGCCCAAAGGGCCACACAATAAGTGCCAAAGGGCTGCTGGTTGGGCACCAGGACTCTAAAATATCATCTTGCTTCTACTTACCATTAAGTGAGACTGTAACTGTAACTGCTCCTGCATGTTTTTTTCCACGCTGGGAGGGATGTCATAAATCTCTTGGGTTTGTTCTCGACTGACAGGGCCTTTTACTGCCATTGGTGGAATGTCATAAACCTGAGAAAACCCAGAAAGCAGTTAGATTCATCACATTAACAATCCTTCCCAAATGTAAAATTTCATAAAATGCTATTAAAATGTCACTCTGAGGACAAGAAGATCTTTAAAAATCCAAGAGCGGACAGGTTGTAATTGTCTATATAACATTGGATTATCCTCAGGTACACATATTGTTATTAAACTCCTGGGTGATTTTCATAGCCCTGTGCAGTGATGTGAGTCTTGCTGCCACTGTAGCCCTTCCTTCTATGTTATCTACATTCAAGTGGTATTGAAATGACCTCTACTGTCATAAATGCAAGCAAGTAATGCAAGCTGAGCCGCACATGTGTAGCTCAGACCACATTTATGGCACCCGCTCTGTGACGTGGGGATGTGACTTCTGTGTGCATGCATCGTAATGATGTCATCGCGGCCCAGCCATTCAGCCAGCCAAAGAGACAGTATCCAGCAGTTAACGGCGAAGATAAAATTGCCAGGACCAGTGCTGAAGGGCTCTGTTTGACAGGTAAGTCTGTCATAATGTGTATGCGGTGTATAGTAGCACATTATGACCATAGGTGTGTGCACAGGGTGTGCCGTGTGTGCCCGGGCACACCCTAATCTGGGGGTCGGCAACCCGTCGATCGTGATCTACCTGTTGCTTGCGGGCAGGTGTTGGGTAGACTGCTAGCCTTCCTGCCGACCCTCAGTACCAATCACCCACTGTGTTCATTTACAATTGAAGAATAGTAGTGTTTACTATGCTTAAGTTTGTGAATGAACAGGAAACTGCTCAGCACAGAGCCCTTCCCATTCATTTACCAGTGTAGTTGGGGCTGCAGAGAAAGGGACTGGGGGATCTCTGTCCTCAGTCCCTTTCTCTGTTTCAAAAATGAGACATCAGTGGTCTGTTTAGACCCCTGGTATTTCACTAAAGGGACTCGTGAAAAAAAAACAAAAAACACCATCACCATTGACACCATCCACTGCCCTACGGATACCAATCTCTGCCCTACTGACTGAGACCATGCACTGTCCTACTGACACCGACCTCTGCCCTACTGACACCAATCTCTGCCCTACTGACTGACACCATGCACTGCCCTATTGACACCAATCTCTGCCCTACTGACTGAGACCATGCACTGTCCTACTGACACCAATCTCTGCCCTACTGACTGACACCATGCACTGTCCTACTGACACCGACCTCTGCCCTACTGACACCAATCTCTGCCCTACTGACTGACACCATCCACTGCCCTACTGACACCAATCTCTGCCCTACTGACTGACACCATCCACTGCCCTACTGACACCAATCTCTGCCCTACTGACTGACACCATGCACTGTCCTACTGACACCAATCTCTGCCCTACTGACTGAGACCATGCACTGTCCTACTGACACCGACCTCTGCCCTACTGACACCAATCTCTGCCCTACTGACTGACACCATGCACTGTCCTACTGACACCAATCTCTGCCCTACTGACTGACACCATCCACTGCCCTACTGACACCAATCTCTGCCCTACTGACTGACACCATCCACTGCCCTACTGACACCAATCTCTGCCCTACTGACTGACACCATGCACTGTCCTACTGACACCAATCTCTGCCCTACTGACTGACACCATCCACTGCCCTACTGACACCAATCTCTGCCCTACTGACTGACACCGACCTCTGCCCTACTTATACATCCACAGCTCTACTGACACCGAACATGTTTCAATACTTTGTAAAAAGCCTGTTTACATATTTTTTAACATAGTGTGTGAATAAATATATATATATATATATACATATACATACACACACACACACACACACATATATACACAAACACACGTTGTGTGTGTTTGAGCTTTGGGGTGCACACCCTAACGCAACAGACTGCGCAAACCTAATATTATGACATAATCCTGCAGGGCAGCGCTTTTTAACCATTTCCAGACAGGAAATATGTAGCAGAATACATAGTGGCCTAAACTGATGAAAAAATTTGATTTTTTTTAAAAAAAATGTATTGGCTGTGTTTTATTACAGAAAGTAAAAAATTGTTGTGCAAAAACTGCAGAGGTGACCAAATACCACCAAAATAAGGCTCTATTTATGGGAAAAAAAGGACATCAATTTTATTTGGGTACAGTGTTGCACGACCGCGCAATTGTCAGTGTAAGCAAAGCAGTGCCGTTTCGCAAAAGATGGCCTGATCATTATGGGGGTAAAACCTTCCGGAGCTGAAGTGGTTAAAAAAAAAATGTTGCCGCTTTATCTACTTAAGCCCCGGAAGATTTTACCCCCTTCCTGAACAAGGGGTTTTTTGCGATTTTTTACTGCGTGACTTTGACGGACAATTGCGCGGTCGTGCGACGCTGTACCTAAACGAATTTGACGTCCTTTTTTTCCCACAAACAGAGCTTTCTTTTACTGGTATTTGATCACCTGTGCGATTTTTTTGATCATGTGCTATAAACAAAAAAAGAGCGTAAATTTTGCAAAAATAACAATATTTTTCACTTTTTTTTATATGAAATTCCCCCCCAAAAAAATGTAAAAATCAAAATGTTTTAACATTTTCGGCCAAATTGTTTTACGCTACATATGTTTGGTAAAAAAAAAATTGCAAAAAGCGTATTTTGATTGGTTTGCGCAAAAGTTATTGCGTTTACTAACAAAGGGAAAGATTTTTGTCATTTTTGGTGTTTTTTTTTTAACGAGTAATGGCGGCGATCTGCGATTTTTTTGCGGTACTGCGCAAAAAGTTATCGCGTTTACTAACAAAAGGAAAAATTTTTGTAATTTTTGGTGTTTTTTTTTTAACGAGTAATGGCGGTGATCTGCGATTTTTTTGCGGTACTGCGACATTGCGGCGGACAGATCGGACCCTTGACTGACATTTTTGACACTTTTGGGGGTACCAGTGACATTACTGCAGTAATCAGTGCTATATATATGCACTGTTACTGCAAAAATTACACTGGCAGGGAAGGGGTTAACTGTATTGGACAGGGAGGGGTTAAGTGTGTCCTAGGGGCGTGATTCTAACTGTAGGGGGACAGGTCTCCTAGTGTAAAAACAAAGATCAACGGTTCTACATAGTAGAACCATCTGATCTTAATTTTTACACAGGGGAGAATGACAGGCGGCTTGTTTACATAAGCCGCTCTGTCTTTCTCCCGCTGTACCGGAGATCGTAGTGTGACCGGCGGACATCGGGTCCGCCGGTCACACGCCCGCACTCCTTTGTGAACGAGCCGAGGCGGGCGCGCGCCTCGGCGGGGGCGCGCTCGCCCGCTATTGGCTCTAAAAGGAGTGACAGGCGAGCGACATAGACCTACGTCACTCTGCCTGGCCGGGGCTGACTGCCGCAGTAAATATACTGTGAGCAGTCGGCAACCGGTTAAGCAGCTTCCATCTATATATATATTTAACCACTTGCCGAAATCACATAATTATATGTAATTTCGTGCAATAGCCTCTAGGATGCTGATTGGAGAGAGGGGGAGCCTATCTTCGCCAGCCACCTGCAGTCGTTCCTGAGAGGCAGAACAGCGGTCTGTCTATGTAAACAAGGCAGATCGCCGTTCTGACAGGGAAGAAGATGGAGATCTTGTGTTTCTGCTAAGCAGGAACACAGATCTCTGTCTTCCCCTTGTCAGAGCACCCCCCAACACAGTTAGCAAGCACCCCCTAAAAACACATTTAACCCTTTAATCTCCCCTGATGATAACCCCTTCCCTGGTAGTGTCATTAGTTAAGTGACAGTGCATATTTTTTTAGCAATGAACACTGTATTGGTGTCACTGGTCCCCAAAAAAGTGTCGGTTAGGTGTCGGATTTGTCCGCTGCAGTGTCGCAGTTCTGCTATATGTTGATGATCACCATCATAACTAGTAAAAAAATAAATACATAAATAAATAAAAATTCCGCAAAAATATCTAATTGCTTGCAGACGTGATAACTTTTGCGCAAACCAATTATACGCTTATTGGGATTTTGTTTCCAATGTTTCCAAAAATATGTACTAGAATACTGGCCTAAATTGATGAAGAAATTCGATTTTTTAACATTTTTTTTATATTGGATGTGTTTTATAACAGAAAGTGAAAAACATTGTATTTTTTATTTTATTTTCAAAAATGTCGCTGTTTTTTTGTTTGTAGCGCAAAAAATAAAAATTGCACAGGTGATCAAATACCACCAAAAGAAAGCTCTATTTGTGGGAAAAAAGGTCATCAATTTAATTAGAGTACAGCGTCGCATGACCGCGCAATTGTCAGGTAAAGTAACACAGTGCCGTATCACAAAAAATGCCCTGGTCATTATATTTTATTGTCTTTTTTTACATGTAAATTAAAATGTATATATTTTTAATTATTTTGGTGATACTTGTTGCCCTAAAAAATCCCATATCAGGGGGTCTTGCCAATAGTTATTAGGGTACAGCGTCGCACGACTGCGCAATTGTCAGTTAAAGCAACGCAGTGCAGTATCGTAAAAAATAACCTGGTCATTAGGGGGGTAAAAAACTTCTGGAGCTGAAGTGGTTAAGTATGTGAGAAGTTTAGTTACTTTTACATTATGCTTGCTTAATGTGTTGTAAAAATGGGTTTGGGTAGAACTTCCCAGCATGCATCACAGACTGCTTATCTGCTCTAAATGGCATGTGCAGTCTAATTAGCTATTTTAGCAGGGCATTTGACACACTAGATAGGCTCAGCATCATCGTACTGTAATTATACAGTGCACTATAGCTTCCACTTTGAAGTTTATTTATTAAAGCTTAACACCAGGCAACCATGTTTAAGTAGATCTGTGTAGAAGTATCTCCGACGTACCAGAACTGGAGATTCCCAGCGAAGAAAATCTAGCAGATAATCAGAAAAGTCTTTCCAAGTTAATGCTCAAAACCTCCATACAGATGGCCCTTCCTGTAATGGAGACTGGTCACCCCAGCACGCTGTCTTCATCCTGGGTGACCAATCACCTAACCGTCCACATGTATTTCTCTGCAGGTTGTACTGACATCGCATTGTTGTTGTTTGGTGTGCTGGTAAATGCGGCTGGACTTTCTGCCGCTGTCCATTCTGACCACACTCTCCTTTAGCCCTCGTTTACATTGGAGCGACCCGTCATGAGATTTGACAGATCAAATCGCATGGCAAGTCACAACCTATTGTTGGAAATGGCACTGTTCAAATCGATTTGAAGCCAACTTTGCTATGTTGCATTGATTAGAAAAAATTCCTGCATTCCTTTTGGTGCAACTTGCATAGACATCTGTGTAAGAAGCCGCACAGATGTCTTCAAAGTCGCATTAACATGCAAACACAAAAGAAAGGAAGCGCAAGCACCTAGTGAATTACCGTTGGATACCTTCTTAAGCGGCTTTGAAATTGTGCAATTTTAGATGAAGTCGCATGATTTCAAAGCCACATTCAATGTGAACGAAGGCTTACCCTACTGTTGCGTACCAAACAGGAGTCTGGTTGATGACAGGTATACTCCTATAGCGCTGCAATATCCACCCCCAAGAGTCACCAAACACAATGTATGTATCCAGAGGGCTCTTGGGAATTTGAGATCTGCACCTGAGCGTGTGTGTGTGTGTGTAGAGACCCTGAATGCCCAATAGATATCTCTCCTCCCAGCTGGTACTTGGTGAAGGCATTCAGAGGCACATCTAATGACGTCACATCGATGATTTACAGGTAATTACAGCGCTTGCAATGAGAAACAACTATTTTATGTCAGCTGTCTTGAAGGAACATGGGGAGGGATGAAAAATTATCATTATCTGGAGCTAAGCTTTAGTCTAGGTTCACTCTGTGGTGCAGGAAACCCACAATCCGTGCACATTACCCACACCGAATTAAAAAATATTAACGACACCCCAAACGCAGGTCACAAATGCAGTATGTTTGCCTACACCGGAACGCATAGACTATGCGATCTGGTTGCAATCAGGTTCCAAAATTGGTGAATGCATAACCTTGGTGTGATTCGATTTGAGCCCATTCAAAATGAAAGGGCTCAAATCGCACCGCACTGAATCACATGTGAATTGAACAGGAATGTGGTGCAGTTCCCATGCGACTCCTATGCAGTTCATAGTGTAAACCAAGGCTTAATGAGATCCATACGTTGTCAATGTTACAGACGTTTACCATAGCAGTACCAACCTCTGGGCTGTAGCTGTTCACTAAACACCTGGTGGGGACATCATAGATCTCCTGGGGTCCTGCTGGGAGCAGATGCCTGGGAATATCATATTCGTCCTGCTGCTCTGTCTTGGGTGAATCATACACATAGACTTGGCCTTTCCGAGTAGGAAGGACAACCTGGGAAAAGACAAAATGATTGTAATATTCAGTACTACACATCTGACATGTTACACCGAAACAACTTCACATTGATACAGTAATTAAAGTGACCCTGCAAGAATTTGAAATGTGGGTGTTTCCACTGCTGACTTCTTTTTAAAGGTGCGGTTTCAAGGGCTGTCATCCTCACTTGTTTTTTTTTGGATCCTGCACTTCTCTTTAAAGCAAATACATTTTTGTTCCAAAAAAAAAAATACGTTGATAATATTTCTGTGCTGTTTTAGAATTAGGCAGCCAACACTAAAGTGGTGTACCCAACCAACATCAAGTAATACAAGCATAAGAACAGTGTAGAACACTAGATATGTACAAATACATACTCATGAAAAGTCCAAGCAATCAGGTGTCCAAAGTGAAGATCTAAAATGTGACAATATTCACTTCAAGGTGCAGTAATATATATCACTCGTGAGTCACCGCCATCACCAGATATGTTAAAACACTCACCAGATGGTATGGCTACCATTACAGTAGCTGGGATGCCTTAAATGTACATAACCTGGATATCGGATGGAAGAGAGACCTCCGCCGAATCTCCACACAAGTATCCACAAGAGCCAGAATTTATAATCATAGTGTAGTACGTTTATTAAAAACAAGCATAAAACCAGTACAAAACAAAAGTCACATAACACTCACATGAATTTCTGCTGGTGACCCAGAATCTCACAGCAGCAGGGACATCAGTGCCAAATAGTCACGCTGACGCGTTTCATCCCAATAGATGTGGTCGCCAGCAGCAATTCATGTGAGTGTTATGTGACTTGCTTTGTTTTTAATAAATGTACTACAGTATGATTGTACCTTCTGGCTCTGGCAGAGCTGCTTCATTTGCCAGTTGGATACTTGTGTGGTGATTCAGCGGAGGTCTCTCTTCCATCTGATATCCAGGTGGTGTACGTTTAAGGCAGGCATGTCCAACCTGCAGCCCGGAACTGCAGGCAATGCGGCCCACTGCCCCCTGACAATTCTTTTTTTGCTGGGAAGGAAGGAAGTCGGGTCGGGGCCACGGCCACAGCATTTTCCAACTAACAGTAGGCAGAGGCTGCCTCGGAGGGGAGCATGTGCAGTGTTTCTGACTCCTACCACCATGACCACTTCAAATCACTGAAGTGGCCATGGTGGTTAGAGTGTTCCTTTATTATCTCTCAGAAGAAGTAAACCTCTGTATACTGATTCCATTTCATTTGATCATCTTCTAGTTGTGTTAAATTAGTGCGGGGGGCGCGGCGGCGCGGGAAGGGCGCGGCGGCGCGGGAAGGGCGCAGCGGCATTTTAGTACTTATATACCTTAACTATAGTATATATTTTATATGCGGCCCGAGAAAATTTCTCTACACTCAACGTGGCCCGCAGAAGCCAAAGGGTTGGAGACCCATGGTTTAAGGAATTCCAGCTACTGTAAAGGTAGCCATACCATCTGGTGAGTGTCCAACTTAATTGGTGATGGCGGTGACTGACGAGTGATATACATTACTGCACCTTGAAGTGATTATTGTCGCATATACTACTGCACTTTGAAGTGATTAATATCACATTTTAGATCTTCGCTTCAGACACCTGATTGCTTGGACTTTTTATGAGCATTTATTTGTACACATCTAGTGTGCTACACTGTTATTATTCTTGTAAAGAAAATATGTGCTGAAATTCCAACAACCACCAATAGATGGAGACATAATCTAAGCAGGTGAATACAATAGAATAAAAACTATACATTAAACCATATGCTATATCCCTTCATAGTGAGATGACATGTATATTTTATCAGGTTTTAGGCTGATCAGTAATGGCCATAACCTTTGTGACTCTGGGTGGTTCTGAACTTTGCACACATAAAGTAAATATCATTGTATTCCAATCTAACATCTTTGTTCTGATTGCCTATTTTTTTACAATTCATGACCTCTGAATAGGAAAACTGGGTGAAGAAATATATAATGCATACAATGTTACTAATTTACCTTGGTGATTAATTGTATGGGACAGTATAAATATATTAGATATCTGTTTATACAGATACAGTAAGGCCTCATGCACACGGCCATATGAGAAAAACTCAAAATATGCTGGATTTCTTTTCTTCCAGAACTTGGCAAAAAAAAATGCATCTAATGTTGTGTATGTGTGCGCAATTATGCGCATATGGTGTTGAGCATAAATGCATTCTACTGGCTAGAGTATTCATTTATTCTGCGCATTGGAATGCATTTACATGCATGTGCGCAGGTTTACTGTATATGCGTACGCATTTGAATTATGCTCAAAAGCTCCTCAAAAGCGCTTAGTTTCTGCCTTAAAATGCCTCTGTGTGTATGGCCACATAAGCTAACATAAAGATGTGTTTAGAGGCGTAAAAAAAAAAAAAAAAATCTGAGAACCTGTATAAGTGGCATATCTTAAGTAGTGATCGACCGATATCGTTTTTTTCATTGCTGATACTGATACCGATATTTTAGTCATCGTGTATTGGTATCGGCCAATATGGGCCAAAATTTAAAAAAAATATATATATATTTTTTTTTTTTACTTCACAGGTAGTGGTAGTAGAGGGTCGTGGCAACAGCAGGTGAGCGGATGCCCGCTAACAGGTGCTGCCAGGATGGTTCTGAAATCACAGGTGCTTTTTTATTGTAAGGACTCATTCTTGCATTCATTCTTTAATATTTGCAAACAAAATGAAGGTTTCCTATTTAGAATAATAAGCTGTCAGGTTAGTAAAACAGTGATATCAGAACCAATTTAATCATACAGTTTGTAGTGTACATAGATTTGCAAAACAAAGGGATAAAGGAAAATTCCTGAACTTTGTTTTATCTTACGGTTACTGTGAAATTGTGTGAATGCATCAATGCAGTGCATGTTAGCTTGGATTCATTAAATGAAATTACCAAAAATGTAAATATTGCAGAATATACAGCCTCATGCTACATAACTAAGCCCCATTTCATGCTGAATAAACTTAGTTAATAATGTATCTTAAACAGGGCTCGACAAACCCCAGGCGCCAGGTCGCACTGGCAACTAGAAGTAGCAGCCTGGCACCTGGGTTACACTGCGGCAGGTGTCTTGTCGCCAGAGATCCCAAGTCTCCTGCGAGGTGTGTGGGAGTCTCCCGCATGCAGGCTGCGACTCCCTTACACCTGCAAGTGTCGCACCCACAGGCGGGAGACTCCTGCTCCTCGCATGAGACTTGGGATGTCTAGTAACAGAACGGTGTCGGTTAGCTGTGACAGAACGGAGTCGATGCTTCCTGTATAGTTCCAGCTCCGTCCTGTCACAGGCGGAGAGATATCAAATGCACTCTGCCTGTGAGAGGAGAGATACAGGAAGTATTGGCTCTGCATGCGCCCTCTAGTGCCGCTCCTCGCACTCTCCAGTCAGCCGTACTCGCCAGCAATACCCACAGCAGTACCAGCCAGCAGTAAACACAGCAGTAACAGCCAGCAGTACCCACAGCAGTAACATCCAGCAGTACCTGCCAGCAGCACCCACAGCAGTACCACCCAGCAGTACCCACCACCAGCAGTACCCGCAAGCAGTACCCACAGCAGTACCAGCAGTACCCACAGCAGTAACAGCCAGCAGTACCCACAGCAGTAACATCCAGCAGTACCTGCCAGCAGCACCCACAGCAGTACCAGCCAGCAGTACCCACAGCAGTACCAGCCAGCAGTATCTACAGCAGTACCCACAGTAGTACCAGCCAGCAGTACCCACAGCAGTACCAGCCAGCAGTACCCGCCAGCAGTACCTTCCAGCAGTACCAGCCAGCAGTAAGTCACAATTAGCCCCCAGCACATAATTGTAAATATCCCAGCATGTGCAGTGTTTCTGACTCCTACAACCATGGTCATTTCAAATCACAGAAGCGGTCATGGTGGTTGGTGTGTTCTTTTAATAGCTCTCAGAAGAAGTAAACAAAGTACACACGGGTCGTATGCCGGGCAACATCAGCCGATTCATTAAAAACTGGCCACCATTGGGCCCGTGTGTATGGCAGCCGATCCGACAGAAGCTGGCCATCCAGCATGCGTGAAAAAAAACTGGCTCCTAGATTTCAAGCAAATTTGTCAAGCCCTGATCTTAAATATAAAACTATCTTTAATACTTCAAAATCATTTTATCAAAATAAATTTGAGAAAAATGTAAAAAAAAAAATCAGATTTAAATAAAAAAAATCTAACTTGAATAAAAAAAAAAATCAGGTTTTCAAAATTTATTTTAAAAAATCATTGATTTTTATCCACCCTGGGAAGGAGACATGGACTGCCGGGAAAGGTGGGAAGAACTGTTTTTCTATTGCAGAGAACTTCGGTTAGAAATTTTTGTAGAGATCCAACTATGTCTAGATGATGATGAAAGACCAAGGAGGCTGCTATTGAGAATTTCTTACTATGAAAATGCTAGTTAACTGGCTGTCATGCTTTGAATCTTTGGTCCAGAGCATATCTCCAGAAAGAAACTTCTGACTTCTCTGATCTGCATTCCTCATTTCTGGCTGGCTACATAAAAACTAGGTCAGCTACCATTTTAAGAAAGAAGTTAGCAATGGCTGTCCCCATATTTCTTAGTATTCACTATATTACCAAAAGTATTGGGACGCCTGCCTTTACAGGCACATGAACATTTGAGTTGGCCCACCCTTTGCAGCTATAAAAGCTTCAACTCTTCTGAGTAGACTGTCCACAAGGTTTAGGAGTGTATCTATGGGAATGTTTGACTTGTGGACAGCCTTCCCAGAAGAGGTGAAGCTGTTATAGCTGCAAAGGGTCAACTCAATATTGAACCCTACAGACTAAGACTGGGATGCTATTAAAGTGTAAGTGCATCTAAAAGGCAGGCGTCCCAAACTTTTGGTAATATAATGTAGGTTTCCTTTAACCACTTGCCGACCGCTCGCAGTACTACTACTGCAGCAGGTCGGCTCCCCTATGTCCAGCGACGTAGATCTACGCTGGACTACGCTGGACTCCTAGAGATCTCAGCGGTGCACGATCGCCGCCTCTCTTCCCCGATCATCAGGGAAAGTGTGAGAAGATCCCCCCGCTTGTGTATACAAAGCAGGCGGATCTTCTCTGTGACAGACAGGAAGAGATCACAGGATTCAGCATAGCTGAACCTGCGATCTCGGTCTGTGTCACAGACCCCCCCCCCCCCCCCACACACACACACGTCAGTAAGCATGAGGCATACATTTAACCCCTTGATTAACAACAGTGTTAACCCCTGCCAGTGTCATTATTACAGTAACAGTGCATATTTTTAGCACTGATTACTGCAGTAATGTCACTGGTCCTCCCATAAGTGTCAAAAATGTCAGTTAGGGGTCCGATCTGTCTGCCGCAATGTCGCAGTCCTGCAAAAAATCGCAGATCACCACCATTACTAGTAAAAAAAAAAACAATAAAAATGACATAAATCTTTCCCGTAGTTAGTAAACGTGATAACTTTTGTACAAACCAGTGTTAATTTTGGCAGCAAATTTCAATTTAGTTTTAGTCTTAGTCTTAGGACTAAAATGGCATTTTAGTTTTAGTCCTATTTTAGTCTTCTGCAAGTGTTTTAGTTTTAGTCGTATTTAGTCAACTAAAACTCCAGTATATTTTAGTCGACTAAAACGCCCTACATTTTAGTCGACTAAAACTCATTTTAGTCATCTGTAATAAAATGGGTGTAGTTCAATTGTAATTTGTAATGCATTATTTAAGCATTTCTCTACAATTTCCAAACTCATTATATACTACTTCTGGTCCTGGAGTGAAAAATCTAATATGTTATTATTTATGCTTTGAGCATGCACCAGTGTTAATTTTTGGCAGCAAATTTCGATTTAGTTTTAGTTATAGTCTTTTGACTAAAATGCCATTTTAGTTTTAGTCGTATTTTAGTCTTAAGACTAAAATGCCATTTTAGTTTTAGTCGTATTTTAGTCA
>NC_138777.1:176217092-176234592 GCF_965119305.1 Pelophylax lessonae | reverse complement strand
ATTTTCACTTAGTTTATGGAATTTAGTGAAAATTTGAATATAATACCCAATTACCTGCAAGGAGAATTTAAACAGGATAAATGGTTGTGCATGATTGGATAATTAAAAGAGAAGTGTTTTTTTTTTTAGAATCAAACTTACCTAGGTGTATGCAGCATAGGTCTGATGCTGCATCTGTCCCTAACATTGAGCATTGAGAACCGAGCGATCAAACGCTGATCACTCAGATCTCAGAGCTCCCTAAGCAGAGAGCTGTCAGTCACCGCTGTCCACTCTGCCCCCCCCCCCCCATGCTCACTGGAGAGCTGGACTGTGGAGGGATCAGCCAGCTCAGGTGTCCAGCGGCTTGCTGAGAGGCTGAGCCGGGTGCCGGTCCAGGCATGTGGGCGGATCCTGACCATATGGTCACAATCTTTCCCTAGGCTGAACTGGCTCTGTGACATCAGCCGCTGTCTGCTGAAAATGGGTCACAGGAGTGCCAAATAAACGGCACGTCTGTGATCCACAGGAGAAGTACAAAGAGCTGGAAGAGGAGGAGCCGGGAACTAGGTCCTACTCCGAAACTAGGCAGAAACAAACTGAAGCCTATAGCAGAGTGTGTGGGTGTATGCCTGCAGGGATGGCCCCATAGGCGTGGTAAAGCTTTTTCCTGCCTAGTGTACTGCCTACTCCTGTATGGGGCAGCATAACCCAATGGTCAAGAATTATATGGAGCTGTGTCTGTCAATGAACGATAGAGAAAAAAACGTTATACTCACCCAGATGGATGCAGCTTTGATCTAATGCTGCATCTGTCACCCATCGGCTCTTCACTGAGAACTGAGCAAACAAAGACCGTTGATCGCATGGTTCTCAGCATTCTATGAGCAGAGATGTCAGTTTCCAGCTCTCTGCTCTGACCCATATGGTCGGGATCTTTTCAGGGCCTGGACCGGCTCTGTGACGTCTGCACTCCTGTAATCCATAGGAGAAGTATAACCAAAACAGCTTTGGCTATACTTCTCCTTTAAGGGCATTAGATGGCTCTGGGAATCATCCCTTTTTCCTATGATACTCAGTTTCATCTAGTGGCCATAATGTAGTATTTTCCTGAACCACTCCATTTTTTTCTATGAATAAATAACATTTGACCTGTAGAGGAAACAGGAAGAGTACATTTAATTTTGCCCCATTCATGCAGAACCAGCAGGCTGGTCACAAGTGGGAAAAGGATGGGGACTTTGGTACTGAAGGGTTCAACTCATGTATACAATGCATATTATTAGTGTATGGGTAATTCACAACCATTAACAGATCAGGCTACCGATATTAAAGCAAGTAAGTACAGTATGATTGTGAAGGGAAGGAAGTTGCCAAGGTGAATCTGGAGATGACAGTAACAACACAGGAAACTACGCTGATTTGAGACTTTAATAAAATGCCACTGGGGCTCTCGGCATGGAGACAGTGATATAATGTAATTGTGCTTCCGAACAACAAAGGCTTGCTGATATGTTACAGCTCCATAATTTGATCTTCGGTTGAGAGGTTATGTACACACTGTTGTGTTATAGAGCAGCATCCTGTCTGTCCTCCAGTGATTCCATGTCACAGACACCAATAGTGCAAATATACCCCAATGAATATGGCATGGTGCATGTGTGCCGCTTATCTTGGGAAAAGATGGCACCAGGATGCACTATAGTAAGAAGGCAAGCCGGCGGGGGCAATGTGAAATAGGAAACCTTGGGTCCTGCCATTCAAGTGGATGTTGCTTGACAAGTACCACCTACATTGTTGCTGACCAAGTACATATCTTCATGGAAATTGCATTCCCTGGTGGCAGTTGCCTCTTTCAGCAGGATAATGAGCACTGCCACAACATAGGTTTGAGGTGTTGATCTGGCCTCCAAATTATTTATTTAAAATCCAATGAAGCATCTGTGGGATGTGCTGAAAAAACAAGTCCAATCAATGGAGGCCCTACCTCGCAAGTTACAGGACTTAAAGGATCTGCTACTGATGGCTTGGTGCAAGATACCACAGCATACCTTCAGGGGTCTAGTGGCGTCCATGCCTTGACGGATCAAGGCTGATTTGGTAGCAAAAGGGGAACCTACCTAATATTAGGTGGGTGGTGGTAAAGTTATGCCTGATCGAAGTATGTCTATAGCAGCCTTTCTCATACTTTTCAACACAGAGGAACACTTGAAATAAATTTCTGGTCTCTGGGAACTCATGACACATTAGTGTGACAGTCAGTGGGAAGAATGCTCCGTACTTTTATCATCATTGGGAAGAATTACCCCCTTACAGATACCTAAAAGGAACAATGGTGTAATTGGAAACTTATCTGAGAAGCAGAGATTGCCCATTGCTCAAGAAACCCCTAGAAACCTCAGGAGGAACCCTCAGGTTCCATGGAACCCTGGTTGAGGAAGCCCTGGTCTATAATCTGGGCACAGGTGCTCTGTAGGTAAGGCATTAGTATCTACAACAGATTCTGTCCTTACAAGCAGTCTTTACAGATCAGGAGCATTTTTTTTTTGCATATATATTGTCAACTGAAACCCTGAACTGCCATAGGAAGAATAGGGAGTAGCACACAGGAAACCCTTAAAACAGAACTTCCTGTCTACCAGTTCCATGGCAGCGTGGAAGAATACTGGAGGGAGTTGCAGCAATATGAACGTACGAATATAGGCAGATGAACATATATTTATATGTTAAATATAAACAACTTGATGACTAACAAAAGACAAACATAAGCAAAAATCGCAGTCATAGTAACCACTTAGCGATGTATGCAACTACTAAAGGGAGAATAAAAATACCAATGTGGTCACATAATCCTGATTTTTGAAAATAGTGACCACTATTTTTCTGGGAAATTTTAATCCTCAGAAATGCTCAAAATTTCACAATAAAATCAATTATTCTTACAAGTGAAGGGAGTTTATCCAGCTGTTAAATGACCCTCATGAAATTTCTAGGTGCTACCATCCCAAAGAAATAGCAAAATCTTTGTACTGAAGGTACTTTAAAGGCTAGCTCCATTAATGTATTACCCATATGAGTGGCTGCTTAAGCTGGCTATACATGGTTTGAAATTCGGCCGGTTCAGCAGAGACCGGCTGAATGTTGATCCATGTAAAGGTGCATTTCAAATAATTAGAATATCATTAAAAAGTTAATTTATTTAAATTAGTCAATTCAAAAAGTGAAACTCTTTTATTATATAGATTCATCACACACAGAGTGATATATTTCAAGCATTTCTTTCTTTTAATATTGATGATTATGGCTTTCATCTAGTGAAAACCCAAAATTCAGAATCTCAGAAAATTTGAATATTGAGAAAAAGTTAAATATTGTAGATTCATGGTGTCACACTCTAATTAACTCAAAACACCTGTAAAGTGAGTCTTTAAATGGTCTCTAATGCCTCGTACACACGCAACGATTATCGGCCGACTGATCGGTTGACTTTTGTCCAGTGTTGTTGTGTTGGTTGAAATGTGCTCTAGACTGCACACGAATTTTCTCGGCCAACAAAAACCAACTTCAGAAGTGATGTCATGTGCTGGTTTACTTTCCGTGTGTTTTTTCTTCTCTGAGCATGCCCAGTCTTGCTCATTTGTCTGCCGAAATCTGTACTGACTGACGGAAAATCGGCCGTTATGTTGACGGCCAACAAAAATTTTATAGCATGCACACCAGATTTTGTTCGGCCGAAAAGTCGGAGTCGGTTGTCGGAAGCATCATACTAACAAGCCGAAAATCGGCCGATCTGACTTTGGCCGAAAATTCACGGCCAACAATCGTTGCGTGTGTACGAGGCATTAGTCTGGTTCAGAAGGTTACAAAATCATGAGGAAGACTGCTGACTTGACAGTTGTCCAGAAGACAGGCATTGACACCCTCCACAAAGAGCGTAAGTCACAAAAGGTCATTGCTAAAGAAGCTAGCTGATCACATAGTGCTGTATCAAAGCAAATTAATGAAAGTTGAGTGGAAGGAAAAAGGGTGGTAGAAAAAGATACACAAGCAACAGGGATAACTACAGCCTTGAAAGGATTGTGAAGCAAAGGAGATTTACGAATTTGGGGGAGATTCACAAGGAGTGGACAATGGCTGGTGTCAGTGCTTCAGGAGTCACCACACACAAACGTATCCAGGACATGGGCTACACCTGTCGCATTCCTTGTGGCAAGCCACTCCTGAACCAGAGATGTCAGAAGCGCCTTACCTGGGCTAACGAGAAAAAGGACTGAACTGTTGCTCAGTGGTCCAAAGTGCTCTTTTGGGATGAAAGTAAATTTTGTATTTTATTTGAAAATCAAGGTCCCAGAGTCTGGAGGAAGAATGGAGAAGCACAGAATCCAAGTTGAATTAGGTCCAGTGTGAAGTTTCAACAGTCTGTGATGATTTGGGGAGCCATGTCATCGGCTGGTCTTGGTCCACTGTGTTTTATCAAGGAAATTCTAGAGCACTTCATGCTTCCCTTTGCTGACCAGCTTTATGGAGATGCTAATTTCATTTTCCAGCAGAACTTGGCACCTTCCCACACTGCCAAAAGTACCAATACCTGGTTTAATGATCATGGTATCACTGTGCTTGATTGGACAGCAAACTTGCCTGACCTAAACCCCATAGAGAATCTGTGGAGTATTGTCAAGAGGAAGATAAGAGACACCAGACCCAACAATGCAGACGAGCTGAAGGTCGCTATCAAAGCAACCTGGGCTTCCATAACACCTCAGCAGTGCCACAGGCTGATCACCTCCATGCCACATTGAATTGATGCAGTAATTCATGGAAAAGAAGCCCCGACCGTACATGGACATACTTTTCAGTAAGCCAACATTTCTGTATTAAAATCCTTTTTTTTTATTGGTCTTATGTAATATTGTAATTTTCTGAGATACTGAGTTTAGGGTTTCCACTAGCTGTAAGCCTTAATCATCAAAATGAAAAAAAAAAAAAAATGCTTGAAATATATAATTTCAATGTAAACATCCCTTGTAATATAAATAAGCAGGACAATGTGAGATATGGGGGTCAAAAAGACCTCAGATCTCACATCTACACTTAAAAGCAATAAAAAAAAGTCACTTTTTTAAATCAAAAAAGAAAATAGGCCCTTTAAGGCGGTTGGGAGGAAGCGACGTCTGACTGCGTTCTGATTCTCCAAGGACATAGAGTCGGGTGGGTGCCATCTTGTCTTCACTCGACTTCCTGCTCAGCACCTTAGAAGACCGGATCATTTTCCCCGCTACCAACAGCTCTGGTAAGTGGGAAAAGCGACCGGGAAGCGGCGGGAGGGGGGTGGGCACCTCTTCCGCCATCCATAAAAGTGATCATGCGGTAAATCCGCCGCTGGGACAACTTCTATGTTAAAGCGGACTGCCGGCCGTGTAGAAATATACTGGGGTTATGGCAGCTATATGCTGCCATAACCCCAGTATTTAACGTCAAAGTAGCAACGTAAATACACAGTGGGTGGTCCGGAAATGGTTAAAATGGTCCGTTGCAAAGTGGAAAACTGCTCTGTGTCAGACGAGTAGAAACGTAAAAAAAATGTTGGCAACCATGGGCCCTGCGTCTTTCGGACTAAAGAGAAGAGGGACCTTCCGGCTTGTTATCATCGCTCTGTTCAAATCCTGCATCTCTGATGGTATGGAGTGCATTTGTAAAGGACACCTTGCACATATGAAAAGGTAGCATCAATACTAAAAGATATATCCAGGTTTTAGAGCAGCATATGCTTCCATCCATTATTCAGGGAAGGCCTTGCATATTTTAGCACGAGAATGCTAGGCCGCATACTGCATCTATAAGAGCATGGCTTCGTAGTAGAAGAGTCCAAGTGCTTAATTGGCCTGCTTGCAGTCCAGACCTTTCCCAAAGTGCAATTATTTGGCGCATCGAAATACGACAAAGAAGATCCAGGACTGTTGAGCAGTTAGAATCCTATATCAGGCAAGAATGGTAGGACATTCCTCTCTCAAAACTTTTAACAACTGGTCTTCTCAGTTCTCAGTTCTCAGACGATTACAGAGTATTGTTCAAAGAAGAGGAGAATGCTACACCATGGTAAACATGGCCCTGTCCCAACTTTTAGGAGATGTGCTGCTGCCGTCAATTTTACAATTGCCTTAATTATTTTCCCTAAAACTGGTACCGTATTTTCACGACTATAAGGCGCACCGGATTATAAGGCGCAGTATCAGTGAATGGTAAATTTTCAAACTATTTCCATATATTAGGCGCACCGGATTATAAGGCGCACTTTTTTTTTTGGAACGTTGATCCGCGCGAGGTTTACTGGCAGGTGCTCATCGCGAACCCTCAGATGACAGTTCTGGCGGATACTTTATGCCAGGCATCCACTATCCACTGGCACACAGTGGCATTACTGGCCCGGCGTTGCTTCCCGGTCTTCATGAAGGAGTGCTCTTCTTCCATCATCCAGTTTTCCCACGTGATTCGCAGTTTCGCCTTGAAGGAGCGATTGACACTTATGTCCAGTGGTTGTACCCCTTTGGTCAAACCATCCAGTTAACGGTAAATTTTCAAACTATTTTCATATATAAGGCGCACCGGATTATAAGGCGCACTGTCAGTTTTTGATAAAATTTTAGGATTTTCAGTGCGTCTTATAGTCCGAAAAATACGGTAGATGTGTTTTCTATTGTGAATAAAATATGATGTTTATGAAATTTGCAAATTATTCCATTCTGTTTTTATGTAGATTTTACACAGTGCTTGACTACTCTATCCAAAACAAAAAAAAAAGAAACATTTTGGTTTTGGATATACTTTAGACGGGAAGGGGCTGTGTCTGTATACAGCATCTGCAATCTCAGGAAATCATCAAGCCTGACTTGTAACTTATTGTCTGTCTGTGAAAAGTAAACTGGGATTTTCCACCATGCTATACAGAAGGTGCTCTTCTTCTGCAGATATATCACTCACCTGCCAGACTTTCCTGATTAACATAGCTGAATATGAATCAGAATCCAGCAGACTGCTCCAAAAACCTGACCTCCTTGCTGCCCTTACTAGGGGGGGGGCCTGCTCTGTCTTTAGCATTTCCACATGTCAATTTAACCTTTTCACAAAAGGGCACACCATCAACACATTGCCCAAGAAGCGTGAAAAGAGGCAAAGCTGTGGGAATGGCTCGTGGTTTGAGATCTGCCTTGCAAAGCCTGAGGCCTTGACGTTTAATGCTGCGCTGGCAATTGACGTTCCAAAAATACAGTCTAAGGGCAAAGACCCAGCGTACCTCCGTAGAGAATCCGCCTGGAAAATTCCTGACGCAAGATCCTGTGTCGGAGAGTCCCAAGTGCTAGCTGGCTCTGGCTCAGCTGGTCAGATTAGGTTTCTTCAGCATTCAATCTGCTCATTTTTTGGTTTACGATGTGTGATTCCAGGAGTTCTAACTGAGCTGCACTGCTAGAGTTGACTTATGTAGTAGAAGTACCAGCGAAGTGCAACAATTGGGCATGGTTCATCCCGAATTTAATAAATTGACAATAAAGTTTGTTTTTTCTTTCTACCCTAAATGCTAAAGACTTACCTTTCGCAATTCCTTCTGGTACATACATCTTCCTTCTTCCACCAGATTAAGGTCCTCTCAACCGCTGGCGCCGCTGTCCACTCTTCTGGTTTCTGCACCTACAGCAGGCGGACTGTGGTATGGACCAACTGACAATTCTATCCGGACCGCCAGCCGGCGCCCAATGCAAGCTCCCCCTTTCCTCTGCAGTGACTGGTTGTTAGGACCACCAACATGGTCCTACGATGTCACATGTGTGTAAAGCCCTGCCCCCTATGGCTCTTCCTTCGTCCAGACCTGCAGCCTGCTTCACCTCGAATCCTCTGCCTGGCTCTAAAAAGTGCGTGGGCACTCTGGTGGAACACTCAACTTAAAGGGACACTTTGACAAATTACTATAAATGTGATTAAATTACTATGGAGATAGTACATACAGTAGCTTATTTTTTTGATAGAGAAAAAATTACTGCATTATACTAGCATCTGAGCCACAGCAAAAAATATGAGATTTGGACCTCTGCTGAAAGAAACATTTTCTGACCGGACCTCCTTGAATTTTAATTGAATACTCCTGTTTTCACAGTGGCCCATTGTGTCGCCAGCATGGTTCATTCTTTGACATTGCCTAGAGGAAACCAGCACTCTGTAGTGAGCGGCATGCACAGGGGACTGGGGCATTTCCAAATATTTGGGATATATTACACTACTTGCAAGCTGCAAAAACACCAATGAAATAAAATAAAAAAACTGGTGTTTAGCACCAAATTCATGATTTATCATTGGACACTACACTGTTCAAGGGAAAATATTCTAATTTGTTAATAGAGTATGCAGTATTTCACCAGAAAAAGCTACATCGTAAAAATGATGTATTGTTTGCTGTTGATAGTCAGTGAAATACGCCCTTAGGGCTTGTTCACAGCCAAGGGGTGGTCAAAGCAGGTGGTTGAGCCACAGGTTTTACTGCCCCATGATAGCCATTGGGCATGCTCAGGGCTGCAGCAAAAATTAAACAGCATGTTGTGGTATCGACACACCACAAACCCAGCCAATTTAAGTGAATGGGGCTGTGTTGCAACAACATAGACGTAAATAGCGATCCACCACGGATCGAACCGCTGTAAAGCTGCTTGTGTGAAGGAGCCCTTAGATTGATGACCAGTGGGAAAGTTTGCTCCTTTCATTGGTTGTCAGTGGGAAGATTGTTTCTTGGATTGGGGGTCGGTGGGAAGATTGCTTCTAACATTGGTGGTTGGTGGGAAGATTGCTTCTTACATTGGTGGTCAATGGGATAAACTGTTCCTTAGATTTGTAGTCGGAAGAAAGGCCGCTCCTCATACTGGTGGCCAGTGGACAGATTGCTCCTTACATTGGTGGTCGGTAGGAAGACTGCTCTTTACACTGGTGGTTGGTGGGAAGATTGCTCCTTATATTGGTGGTAGTTGGGAATTTGCTCTTTACATTGGTGGTCGTGGGAAGATTGCTCCTTACATTGGTGATTAATGGGAAAGGCTGTTCCTTACATTGGTGGTTGGCACGAAGATTGCTCTTTACACTGATGGTCGGTAGGAAGATTGCTCCTTACATTGGTGGTTATTGGGAAAGGCTGTTCCTTACATCGGTGGTCGATGGGAAGATTGCTCCTTACAATAGTATAAGTTTTGAAAAATGCCCCTCATACAGATAAAAAAAAGATGATTGGTGTCAGTGGTTACTCATCCGAGAGGTGGAAATTGCTCATTGCTCAAGGAACCCCTAGCAACCTCTGGAGGCACCCTAGGATTTCACAGACCCCTGGTTGGGAAAAGCAGTTTTACAGTGACGGAGAATACGGTCAGCCTTCCTAACCCTGGAAAAGTCTACACTCAGCATTTTATAAATTGCCCAGAGCTGACATACGATTCCACTCTGACTTCAGTGCCAGGGTTACAATAACACATAGACCGCTATGAATAAACATGACTACAGACATATGGAGACTTCAGCGTAGTTTTATTAAATGTATTTGTATCCAGGATCCACATGTTCCATTCCTGGAAGTAAAGTACAAATAATAATAGGCCTTCATGTTCAGAGTGCCAGGGCTAAAATAAAACGTGTTGCCCTAGAAATGAACCATCTTCTCTCTTTCATTTTGGAATTGCCCTACAAAGGGAAACAAAGGGAGAGACTGACTGGTGTTTACAGGCAATTTTCCCCACGTCAACCCTGAGATTCGATAAGAACAGCATGTCACGGTCTGACATGCTATTACTAACTTTATAATGAAAAATGCACATTTCAACAGTTATATAGCCTGGAGAGTAGAAGCAAGCAACCTATAGCTTTTATGACAACATATCCTCAGGATTCACATAAATTCAGTGCCACAAAAGCACCATTTTAAAGTGGACCTTTTCAGCCTGGCATGCACATCCTTAAACATACCTAAGTTCATTTGTACAATCAAAGGTTTTTTGTTGAACTTACATTTAGTTTTTTTCAATTCCTTGTTTTCAGTAGGTACTGGTGATATAGCCAGGGCCTCACAGCTGCCCCCTAGGAAGGCTGCCTCACCAGTTCCTTCCAGGGAGATCTTACGCGATTTGCTCCTTATGGCAATCAACGGCAGATCTTGAATGCCACCTTTGCCGAATGATCTGGTGCATGCACTATACAAGATCTGGCATTGCTTTTTATTAAACAATAAAAAGAGGCGTGTAAAGCACATGTGCAAGATTAGGCGCAGAAGTAATTAGACTGGCACAGAGGAAGAGAAAAAAAAGCTGGCCACCAGGAATTTTTAAAATGGTGGATCAGAATGCAGAGCCTCTGAAAAAGGCGCAATCTAAGGCCTCATTCACACAGGCGCTGAGGCCCATATACTGGTTGTTTATGTGGCTGGATTAACAAGGTGACCATGCAAAACATAGGGTGCTGCTCTAGGCAAACATCCAATTGTCCAGTGACTCCTACTGTGTGGGTGCAGGCGGAAGACAGAGCTCGCCCTGGCTCTATGCAGCTCCAATTAAAAAAAAAAGTCCTTTTGTCGCACACCAGCTCAGCCCGTGTCTATAGTAGTAAATGACTTAAACCCGACTCTATCCTGGCCACACCCTCAACGGGTTTTGCCCCAACCACAGGGCGTAGTCATGGGGGATATGGATTAATGGAGCAGTCATTTTTAATAACATTCAGTTAGAATATGACTTGTGTCGCAATTGTATACGCCAGGGGTCTCCAAACTTTTCAAACAAAGAGCCAGTTTACTATCCTTCAGACTTTAGGGGGGTTCAGGTTGTGGTCAGAGAGGGTGGAAAATGTCTTGGGCCCAGCATCAGTGAAAATAAACATGGCCTCAGGGTTTGTAATCAGTAGGAGGAATAGTGCCCTATTATTGGTATTAGTGGGAGTAACAGTACCCATCATTGGTATTAGTGGGAGTAACAGTACCCATCATTGGTATCAGTGGGAGTAACAGTACCCATCATTGGTATCAGTGGAAGATATATTACCCCATTGTTTTGTTTCAGTTGGATGAATATTGCCTCATATCTTTGGCAAGAATAGTGCTCCAAGAGCCGGATAAAGGCTAGCAAAGGGCACATCCGGCCCTCGGGCCGCACTTTGGAGACCTCTGGTATACGCTATATTACGTTTTTGTTTTATTAGCTAATTTTTTTCCCACAAAAGCGGAGTTACCCTTTAAGCAAGCCATACATTATACAACCATGGATTGAAGGAAAGAAAATTGCTTGATTCCCCCATCGATACAGTCAGTGTTGATGGGGGAATGCCTCCCGTTGCTCTATTGTATTCTAACAGCGGGAGGATCCCCAGCCATCAGAATACAATGATCACTGCCAGCAGCTATAGCCGCTGGCACAGATCGCACACAACAAATGAAAACAGACAGGCTGGTTGTATAGAAGTTGATTGATTTCAGTAAAACCAGTCTGCCCATAGATGGTTCAAAATTTGGCCAGGTTCCTGCTCAACCAGCCGACTTTTGATTCATCTATGGCCAGCCTTAAGCCTCGTACACACGCAACGATTGTTGGCCGTGAATTTTCGGCCAACGTCCGATCGGCCGATTTTCGGCTTGTTAGTATGATGCTTCCGACAACCGACTGCGACTTTTTGGCCGAACAAAATCTGGTGTGCAGACTATAAAATTTTTGTTGGCCGTCAACAGAACGGCCGATTTTCAGTCAGTACAGATTTCGGCAGACAAAAATCAGATGAGCAAGACTGGGCATGCTCAGAGAAGAAAAAACACACGGAAAGTTAACCAGCACATGACATCACTTCTGAAGTTGGTTTTTGTTGGCCGATAAAATTCGTGTGCAGTCTAGAGCACATTTCAACCAACACAACAACACTGGACAAAAGACGGCCGATCGGTCGGCCAACAATCGTTGCGTGTGTAACAGGCATTACATAGACTCCCTGCAAGCACCACCTGTCGCATCACCTGCATAACGCCTGTGTGAACGAGGCCTAATAAGGAAAGAAATATGTTCCTATTTGTAAATGTATGGGTTACCCTAAATACATTTATTTAGAGTGGGCAGTTTGATAGAGGACACGGAAGGAAGGTCAGCTTTAAATGCCATCTCCAGAGGGGGCAAAAGTGGAGATGAGTCGGAATTCCAAAATAAAAAAAAACACATAGTGCCAACATTTAACTGCTTTCAAAGAAATTTTGATGCTGAGCTTTGTAATTAGGTATATTATGCAGAATATAGTACTGCAGGGCCAAGGGGGAATACATAGCCAGTTATGCCACGCTTACAAAGCAGCAGTAAAAATAATTAACAATATTTATTACTCCTTAACAAATATTAACTTAAAAGCCAAGAATTGCTTTAACAGATTATTAAAAATGAATTTAACATATAGAAAAAAAAGGGATTTAGTCATGCATTTAGTAATTACTGAAAACCACAGACCTTGTAGGACAAAATATCCAGGAAAAAATCGATCGTCTGGAGAAATCAATAACTTATATACAGATGATAGCACGGATAGGAACAAACTACTGTGGTTAAGTGTATTGATTGCACTGGGTAAACATTCAAAACAGACAAATTATAAATTGGAATAAACATGTTCACCGACATAAAGTGAAACTAAAAGAAAAAAACAGCTAAAAACGCAGTTGAAATGGGTTTGTTTATGCTTTTACATACATCTGCTACCCTGCACAGTCAGGAAGGTCACTCTGCTACTTCCTGGTTCAGGTTTACAACTTCCTGAATCACCCCTTACCAATTAGACATAGGTAATGATATTAAATAATTGCCCAAAAAGCAGTTTGGGGCAGAGGTGGCACAGGAGGCTGTATAACCCAAATAGGAAATAAGTGGGTCACTTTACAACTTTCAAGTGGAGGTGGGAGCAAGTACCTGTAAAAAGTATGTACCCGCTCCCACTTGCCCCCCCCCCCCCCCTCCAAAAAAAAATGGTCCAAAAATGGCAGAGGAGGGGGAAGAATGGAACTTCCCCTTTTGGTGATTGTCCGCAAGCGTTTAAAATCAATAAATGCTTTGGGGCGGTGCACTGCCAGTGCGGTGACAAAAATGCCACAATTTTGGAGCATGTTTGGAGAGCTAAAACAAGTGGCTCAAAAATCCCCCACAGCGTTTTTGGTGCAGTTTTTGAGTCACGTGCGCTTTAAAACAGGCACCGCAAACACCTTAAAAGTGCCTCAAAAGCGCTAAGTGTTTTACAGCAGTTTTGAAGCGAACCAGTGTGAAAGGGGCCTAAGAAAAACAAATAGGGCCCTCTGATTCTTTTAGATTGTAAGCTCTAATGAGCAGGATCCTCTGATTCCTCCTGTATTGTATTGTAACTGTACTGTATGCCCTCATGTTGTAAAGCGCTGCACAAGCTGTTAGCGCTATATAAATCCTGTAAAAGATAATGATTACAAAAAATACCATGAAACATCAGAATTCACCCCTGCGCTAGGTCACTAGGCCCCAGTGACTGCCAGAGCCATGGGTTCATATCCTGACTGGAATGATCCTTGTCCTCAGAGTTAGTTTGCTGAATGAAAAGTACAGAGATTAGAGGTACTTTGTGGGTGAAGTCACACAGAAAATTCCATAAAGTAAGACCAAATGAAGGGTTGCTATACAGTTAAAAGTGTTTCATATGTTTATATTTCTGCTGTCTTTATGTACATTGGTTCAAAGTGAAGCGGCACATTTCCTGCAATGTTATCAAGAGTAACCTGAGGGAACAGAAGCCCTTTTTTATCACATTTTTAGTGGGTACTGCCTTAGATAAGTTTCTCCTCTTCCTTCTTTACAGAAAGGAACAGATAAGTGTAAAGTGAGGTGAAGTGAGGTGATGTAAACCTGGACTTGACTAAAGCCCCCTATACACGGGGCCGAATGTCGGGAGACATCAGCCAGTTCAATAAAAAAAAATAGTAGACATTTGGCCCATGTGTATGTCGGTCTTCCCGACAGAAGCCGGCCGATCCACCGGTTTCTGACCGGCGACCATGCTGGAAAATCAGCAGCTGACCAATTCCCGATCAGCACTCTCAGCAGACGGCATCCCCCTGTCAGAACACAATAGCTCAGCGGGGCAAATCGTTGTATAAACCTCAAATTGTTAGTACAGGGGCTCCGACAGGAGCTGTCAACCTGCTGGGTTAAATAAAAAAAACGTGTAGTGTGTACCAGGCTTTACTAAAGTGTAAGGTGAGGTAAAGCCATAAGGCATCTGATTTTTTAAGGCTTGCCATACACGGATTGAATCTTCAAACCCTTAATGGGCAAGCTGAATGTACCAAGTTGATAAATCGATCAACTTGGGTACAACCAGCCTCCCAGATTCCCTTGCGATTAGCGTTAGCGGCTACTATAGCTGCTAGCGATAATCACTATCTTCTCCTGCCTGCCCATGCCCCCCTTCTGGGAGAAGACAACGGCCCAGCAGGAGGGATTACTGTAGCAACACTATTTGTGTTGATGGAGGAATTCAGCGAATTAGCTCCGTGTATGGCCGTCCTAAAGTGTAACATGAGGTGACAACATCCTGGACCTGACTTACTAAAGTGTAAGGTGAAGTGAAGTAATTCCGGTTTTCATTTACTAAAGTGGAACACGAGGTGACATGAAGGGATCATAAATTTGAAATGAAGTAATTCCAGTTTGACACCTCATCTGTTTTACTAAAGTGGAAGATGAGGCTAAATGAAAGGATCTTTACATTTGACTTACTAAAGTGAAGTAATCCCAGTTTGACACCTCACATGAGATGAAGTGATCCTGGCAAAAACATTCTTGTCAAAGTTACAAAAGGGAAAGGCCCTCAAGATTACAAATCCACATGAGGGCTCAGAGTAGACCTCCTCTTCAATCTTGTCTATATGAGTAGGCTATCCACCACTGGAAAACTCCACACAGCACACTGTAACAACCCTGCTACCCACTTAAGTTGGGGGAAACGGAATAAAATAGAAACAAAGAAAGAAGGAGCACCGGCATAGTGCCTAGAGCACTAGATCTCTTTGAAACGCGTAAGCTGTGCCTTCTTGGATGTATATATTTTCCTACCTTGGAACTGGGCCTGCTACAGGCACTTGATTGTGTACTGCCCTGAGTACATTGGCATTTGATTTAATTTATTTAATAAGGTCTTACTACGTTATTGCACTAGGCCAGTGCACCATCTTCCTTTGCTTCTATTGAAGTGATCCTGGACCTGAAGTGAAGTAATCTCAGTTTCAATTTAAACTTGAAGTTGAACATCACATGATTGGACGCTTAAAATGAACACAGGTTCACATCACCTTATCTCAAACTTTGGTAAATCAGGTCCTAAGAACTACATTCTGGAGCAGAACTTGGTCTCATGACCTGTAAAATCGTGTGACCAGCCTCTCCTGCAAACACAGAGTTCTCCTTAACATACTGCAGACTCCACACTACAGCCTGCATGAATGGGCCATAAAAAGCAGGCCAAAGTGTGGAGTAACCTTGTAGGCAAAGTGGTAATAGATAGTCACATCTGCTCTGTTATAAACAGGTCACTTAAGTGGGGTACACACTAGTAGAAAATCTGCAGAAAATTCCCGTCCGAGGTAAAATCGTACGATTTTTGGCTAGTGTGTACACAACTTTCAGCAGTCGATAAAGGAAAAGGAATTGGCAGCACTCCAGGTTGAGTCAAAATCCAGATTTATTGACTGGACATCCAAATATGACAATCGTGACAAGGTAGACGCGTTTCACATACTGACTGTGTGCTTAATCATTACCAATGATATGGTAATGATTAAGCACACAGTGTGTGAAACGCGTCTACCTTGTCACGATTGTCATATTTGGATGTCCAGTCAATAAATCTGGATTTTGACTCAACCTGGAGTGCTGCCAATTCCTTTATAAAGTTTTCACGGAGGCGAGCCGGGGCATGCACCGGTGTGAGTCATCAGGCAATTACACCACCTTGAGCAGTGAGTTCTTGTCTCTTCACTTTCAGCAGTCGATGCCGACATTTTCAATTAAAAAAAAACGGAGGGACAAACACCAAAATTTTTATATCGTCCGTCCCCAGATGACCAATTTTCGTTTAATGTGTATGCAGTACGTCCGCGAAAAAACGGATAGGAAAGACCGCGCATGATCTGAAGTTGCTGACGACCGGGAAGTCTAGGAACAAATGTCCCAAAAAAAAAAAAAAATCAGACGAGAAATTTCGTGAACATTTATGCACTGTCAACTAAAAACGGTTATGAACGCTGAGCAAGAGAGAGAAAAATCGGAGGATATTTCGTCCGATTTCCGTCAAGTGTGTACGGGCCTTTAGGCCAGCCATACATGGTTCGAAACTCTGCTGGTTCAACAGGAACTGGCCGAGATTCTAACCATTACTGGGCAGGCTGAAAGGTACAACCAGCCTGCCGGCTTTGCTTCCGATTATCTTGTGATAATCACTGGAAGATTTCCATAAATTACATTAAAAATTGCTTTCTAGCTCTTTTTTCTATTGCATGTGACTCTCACAGTGCGGCTTACCAGCTCAGAACTTGCCAAAACATTTGGAAACGTGGCATGTTATAAATGTATTTTTAGCATTTTCTGTATATTTATTTCACACAGCACATATATCTCATCCAAAAGTCATATTATTTATTATTAACCATTGTTAACTAATAATGTTTTGTTTGTGCACTATTTATTAAAAGGGCAGACAATGCCTGTTTTATAGTGTGTGTGTCTTTTATAAATGCCCCCATGGGTATATCCTAGCGTTGATACTACATTTCATTGCCAATTCGAACTGTTTACTTTGTGCTGGAGACCAGAGCTAGACAAACAATGAGGGGGGAACTGAAGGCTAAAGCAAGCATTGAATTGTGACTGACAAAGGAGAGGGGTTCACACAAAGGGCTAGGATATGGCTGTGACACTCACATCTGTGACTGGGACTCAGCATCTGTCCATACAATGGTCACACAGACATGGGGCACCCCCACTGAATATTAACACTTTAATTTCTACAAAAATATCTCGATTTATGCAAACACAAAGGAACAGCTAAGTACACAAAGGAAAGTACTAAACGGAACAGTACTGGCAGTGGGAAGCTTACAATCTGGTGAAATAACTAAAAATAAAAATGTTAAAAAAAAAAAAAAAAAGAAAAAAAAAACCAATAGCACAACAAATCATTTACTTCACAATATTAATGATACAGGCAAAGTGCAAAGCAGCTCACAGCAATCTGATAAAACCTGACAACCTTGGGGTCAATAAAGCAACACTTCATTATCGGCTCATTAGAGTCTTGTGCCTAATTCATGGAGGCCTTTTAACACATGCAACAGTGATTCTTTTTTGCACCACTTTCACAATATGGCGGCAACAAATAAAAAAAGAAAACAGGGGAAAAAAATAAATTAGGACCAACTCTAAGTTGGCATACAGAGACGGGCCAGTGGGGTTGCTGTGTAGTA
>NC_138777.1:176034592-176212092 GCF_965119305.1 Pelophylax lessonae | reverse complement strand
ACATTATACAATTGTATTGTGCAATTTTCCTTTAGATTTACCAAAACCACATAATATGAGGTCAAACCTAAACAATTTAAATTTGCATGCAATCAGGCAGGCCCTTGCAATACATAGTTGAAGGTAATTTTAAAGAAAATTGAATAAGGAAATTGTATAACTTATGGCCAGCCTAAGTAAACTGGTATTCGAGCGTTTACATGCATACAAGGAACAACGTGTGCCCCTAGGTGCAGACAGTTTACATCCAGGGGAGCACATCCATCCCTGTACACATGTAAATGCCAGATGCGGGTTAACCAGCATTTCTATTAGTTTTTGCAGAAGAGAGATACTATGGGGATGAGTTATTAAAGGTAATTAGGTAGTTCACTTTGCAAGTGAAATTTCACTTAGCTTAGTGAATGTGGTGTAAATTCACTTTGCAAAGAATATCCAAATCACGTGCAAGGAAAATAAAAAATATATATATTTTTGCTTGCACATTAAGTCAGCACAGCTTTCCTCATTCACTAAGGTAAGAGAAAATTCCCTTGCAAAGTGAAAATTGCCTTGTAAAATGAAATCCTTATTTACTTCTTGTAATTCAAAACTTTAAGCAATCAAGGCTTCTTACCCTCCAGTTTGCAAGATTCTTTGCAATGTACACTGAGCTGTGTATGAGTAGCTCAGTATACAATCTCAGCATCTGCCAGGTGCTGGGAGAAATGAACTCCCATACGCATGCATGGTAGTTATGTCATCCAAGCATGGTCAATCACGATGGCCAAAGATCCAAAACCCAGGGGAAGACAAGGTGAAGATGATGGCGCCTGCAATGGAGCTCAGGAACATCACATTGCTGGGGCAGAGGTAAATATTCACAGACTTGTAATCCGTTTTAACGCAGAATTAAACTTAAAAATTAAAAAATGGCTGACAGGCAGGATTTTTATGACAGAAGATACTCTGTTTTTTCTATCATAACTGGCTCTCCCTGCCTCTCAGGCATTGTACACATTGAGCAGTGCATCCACAGCTACGTGTACATTTACAGCATGGATTTGTGTCAAGATAATGTGACTATCGTGTGCATGCGTGTGAGCGATGTCATCCTGGCCTAGTCAATCAGCGGCCGAGGAGTCCAAACCTTCAAGGAAGACCAGAAGAAGAGTGTTTAATTGCACTTTAAAGTCAATCAGGCCTACTGATCTGATCTCATGGGCTGAATATTTGTTCCCTGTTAAAGTTTTATAACCAAAGAGTCAGCATATGACTGCCACGAAACTAGCATTTCCAAAAGAAGGTCAGCAATGGCAGCTTACATTTTTCTCTCATAAAAGGTTTCCTTCAAACTAGGCCAAGTTCACAATTCACCTTTATTGCTCAACAGTTTATTACCCGGTGTTCCTGGCAGAAGAGACAGGCCCGACACAGACCCAAATTTAACTTATCTCATGCAACAAAATTTTCTGAGGTAAAATACCCTATAAATTCAAAGAGCCATCATTTCAGAAAGATTATTTGTTAAATTTCATCTTTTACTCTTCGCAGTGACCAATAAATAAAAATGAATTGTCACATTACATTACTTACATTTATACAGAAAATCTTCAGGAATTTGGGTTTGCTCAGTCAAGATGTTAATTCCTGGGTTGCACTCCTAATGAGGCAAAGCATAGAGCAGGGATCCTTAAACTATGGCCCTCCAGCTGTTGCGGAACTAAATATCCCATAGGCATTGTAAAACTATGACATTCACAGCCATGACTAGGCATGATGGGAGGGCCATAGTTTGAAGACCCCTGGCATAGAGGAAGTTGGCATGCCAATAAATGAGAAGTAGGACCAAAGCTCTTTTGGCCCTACTTCTTCTGTGGCTTACAGGAGTGCACTTAGGCTGGCCATACACTATACAATTTTCTTATTCAATTTCCTTTAGATTTACCTTTAAATATGTAGTGCAAGGGCCTGCCTGATTGCATACAAATTGAAAGTGTTTAGGTTTGACCCTATATTACATGGTTTTGGTAAATCTAAAGGAAAGTTGAACAAGAAAATTGTATAGTGTATGGACAGCCTTACTTCTGCAGTCCTGTGACTAAAGTCGGCTGTCGGCTGACATCACTCAACGGGTCCAGGCACTGGAGGGATTCCGACTTTGATGTCGAGATTTGCCCAGATTCCAGGTCAACACCACAGAGAGCCTGAGCCAGCTGCTCCCACACCTTCTACAGCTTGGCACTCCAGTGAGCACTGGAGGGGCAGAGCAGAGAGCCTGTGACTGATAATCACCAATCTCTGTTCACTGAAGACCAAAAACCGAGCAATCAGAGGTCGTTGATCGCTCAGTTCTCAGTTTTAGAGCAAGAAGGGTACAGATTTTTTCCCCCTTTAGTGACCATTACATGTCTTAATGTCTACCTGGTTCTTGGATAGAAGGCCTTGTGAAGCATGTGATAGGATTGTGGTGTGTCTAAGGATGGTCCAAAGTCATACTGTGCGATGAATGACACGTTTAGTGTCCCACTTCCTCAGTTTCGGGCGATATACAAACGTTTCTTGCTTCCTGGATTTGGATTTCAACAGAGTATGCCCAAACCACCTGCAATCATGGAGGGTCCTGCCTTACTAGATGTAAGTTATTCTGCTTTTCTAATAAATACACGTATAACTTTTTCTGAACCAACAACTACAGTATAATATAGATATGCACTACAGTATAAGGGCTCTCCTTTTTTTTTCCCAGTGGGCACACAAAACCATACAATGGGTCCTCATTCAGGATCACCACCTCTTATATCCTAGGTCCAACTGACTCTCTTCTGGCTATGATATTAAGCCAAAAGTGGCTGCCATGTTTTAAATAATATTTCTCTAAGGTCATTGTGCATCCATTGCTTCATGTTAATCATAGTGCAGTTTATTAGTATAAAAGAGGACAACTACCAAGCATAAACTAAATATATGTAGCTATTTAAAAAAAATAGGACAAAGAACAAGTTAGCTGCGCTCACTACAATCAAGTCACCCCTGAAATGTTTCGTCTGAATCTGACATTTCTGTTCAAATAAACAATTTACACAAACCTCAAAGCGAGACGACTGTTTCCGGCTAGGTGTTCCTAACCACATATCCATGAGTGATCTTATCGTAACCAGAAAGGCAGCAGTCAAGGACTCCACTTCTTCTATCATGGATTTACTTTCTCCAATGAACACACTCCTCCAACTCTTGTTGGATTTACACAAAAATCATTTCTCTCCCATACCGGTCAGATGCTACTGAAAATCTAACAGTCTTAAATAATATTATGTGACTAGAAAACACCAGAAAAATTATTTCTTTAGAGTTGAACTCCAGCCCGGTGACAGGTGTCTTCTGGAGTAAGTTTACTCTGCTATATCCGAAAATTACAAAAATAGTTTTGGCTGGAGCTCCATTTTAGGGGTTCATTCACAAGGGCACAGAGGGCCATGCACCAACAGAATTCGGTGCATTTTTGTGCCTACGAGTCACACATATTTGTGTACATCCATTGCTAACAGCCTGTACAAATCAATGACAGGCCAGATGACAGATGCCATGGCTGTACACGTATCACAGCCATTACATGTGTACAAGGACCGGTGAACAACCCTGGACAAAGACAGAATCCATCCAGGGCTGCTCATCAGTCAGTGTGCGGCCCTCTGCAACCATGTCAATGAGCACTTCGTGTGACCTTGGCGCAGTTGTCAGTCTGACTACTCTTTGGACAAATTTGGTTTCTAAGGAAAGCTGTTGATGGATTATCAAATATTAGTTCCAAATTTTACCTACTGCAGTATAACTTCACAGTTTAGGAGGTATATTCCTTTGATTTAGAAAGTCGCTGCCCAAACTAAGCTGGAACAAATTAACAAATTAACGCTCACAGCGTGCACCGCGACCTCGGTGCGACTTGCAGGGACTTCATATAATTGAAGTCAATGCAAGTCGCCTCCAGGTTGCCCCAAAGTAGTACAGGACCCTTTTTCTAAGTCGGAGCGACTTGTGTCGCTCCTATTAGAACGGGTCCTGTACTATTCAATGGCAAACGACCGACCGCGACTTGTCAGGCGACCCTTACTCCATCCAAACAAGCAAGTTTTTCAACAAGCCCATTAGACGGAAGTCAATGTAACAATCACATTCTGTAGAACAGGAGTGGCAAACCATGGATCGAAATTCGGCCAGTGTATACTGAACCGCCCAAATTTTGATCCATCTATGGCCAGCTTTAGCCCTACAAAGCTAACGCATAAAATACGATTTTTTAGATTAAAAAAGTTAAAATCGAATGAAATAGGAATAATAATAACGGTCCTTGTCCCTCTATTATAGTATTGTGAATTGAACCTATTGCTTGGCTAATTCTGAACTTGTACAGACTTATTTAAATAATTCCACCCTAGTCGGGTCAATTGCTATACTGTGCTCCTTGGTTAACATTTTTATGTCGCCAGCATGGATTACCACTAAAAGACGATGACTGTATCACAATTCTGTATTACCACAACAAATCAGAAAAGGGGACACCACCAGTGAAAAGAAAAGCTCAGCTGCTACAGTTGTCTCCATGTAATAAAACCCACAATGACAAAGAAGAATTTTTGTCATTCAGGCATGATGTTTGCCACATACCATAAATAAACCTCACGCACACCCCAAAGCACATGGGCAAAGAAAAATGAAGGCTGTCTAATGCCGGGCATGATTTATCTCTGTGTTGGATGTCATTTTATATATATGTCAGCCCTTTGAAGCTACAAATGAGTGTGCTGAGGCTACTATACATTGCAATCTCATTGAATATTCAGAATGTATTTCTCTGTATCCTTTTCACATAATACTCATTATCCTCAACAGCCACTTATCCAATCTGGCCAGCACAAACTCTTGTTTGCCTGCTCATGCAGTAAAAGTAAACCTATCCCATGAGCAACTCAAACTGAAAATTTGATGAAAAAATGCAAAAGCAAAAATAATCGTTCGATAAACGTATTTAAAAAATTCTGACATTTCCTGTTAAAGACGTGTGCAGTCCTTCCCTCCCAAGCACCAGTCCTTACAGGAAGGAAGGAAGATGCTTGACAAGCTAGACTTTTCCTGCAATTTTTCAAATTTTTTCCATCAAACTGGGTATGAATTGCCCAGGTTGTGACAGCTTTACAAGTAAAAAGTAGCTCATCTCAGATAGCAGACAATTTGTTGTCAAAGTCATATATGCTTTATAATCAGAGCTATCCTATAGAGCAGTGGTTTAAACTGAACTCCGAGAAAACTAATGGCTCGTTTCCACTGAGCTTTCTGGTACGGTTCGGTTCGGTACGGTACGCTATTTATGCCGTTTCCATTATGAATGGTACCCTAATTCCGAACCGTACCGTACCACTTTTTGGTACCCTTTCGTTGGGGTACCAAGCACATTAGTACCGTACTAACGGGGTGGAGCTACACTCTGCAGAACTTTGATTGGTTAACAGAGAATCGTCTATCACAGCTTTCCTGCTACACCACGCGTATCATGAAAGGGTACTATTGGCAGTGGAAACGCAATGTGTACCGTTCCGAAACGTACCGTACTGAACCGAACCGTACCACTCAGTGGAAACGAGGCATTAATGTCCTTGCTTGCAGTGGAGCTGGGCCGGTACTGCCAGGATAAGATGCTTGTTTTTTCCTGGGAGAAGAGCAAACCCTGTAGCCTCCTCTTCCCTGCACTCCGGCTGTCTAAGGTCCTCTGACCTCATCAAGACTGAATCAGGGCCAACAGCCTTTACCTGGAAGTGAGGACGCCAAGGGCCAGGTCACCACTGGAGCGTTAAGCCTTGTACACAGCCTCGTACCCCAGCGGGCTGAACAAAAAAAAAAAAACGACTGGCAGCTCAGGTCGGAGCCAATGTACTAACAATCCAATGTTAGTACAGCCATCCCCTCAGCTGTGCTATTGTGATCTGACAGGGGCATGTCCCCCCTGCCCCCCCATCAGAACGCGCCGGTCAGCAGACCTGTTTTGGTCATGACCCTTCTGTAGGACCAGCTGCCGTAGACACGGGCCAAATGTCTGCCGGTTTCTATTGAACTGGCCGATGACTCCCAACATTCGGCCCATGTGTACTCGGCTTTAGGAAGCACTATCTGCCAGGGAAGCAGTGGATCAGGTAAGTAAAACGAATTTTCCTGTCCCTTAGACAGAAACAAGCAGCTTTAGTTTTCCCAGAGTTGGACACCAGGAAAGTGTAGAAGGTTGAAAAGAGTGAGCTAAACATTGATCACAGTGGCTGAAATATCCAGAAGAGGTCCTGTTGCAAGACAACCCTACTAGACTCAAAGCCTTCACAATCCATCATTTTTCCCCCTTGCTCCTCCTCCAGCAGCTGCATAAAAGTTTATATAGGAAGGTGCGAGGAGTGGCAAAAGAGGTGGGCCAGCACAGACAGAAATAATGCTGGCCTTACACCTGTAGAATTTCCTTTCAAGGTGTGGATAAGAAAGTAAAAAATCACTTGTTCGACCTCTTGCTCAACTGATTTTTAACAACTTTTCATTTGGGCACCATGTCAATGTCTCGATTTTCACAGAACAAATGTTCTGCTTCCGGATTAACTTTGACAAGTGCATGCACATAAGATAGTTACTATTTTTCTTGCCCAGGAGCAAATACAACTAGAAAACTACAATTAGAAAATTGTCTATTCTCATTAGATTCAACAATAAATTTCCATCCACGTACTTTGATTTTTTCACTTGCCATGGTCGAAACCAATTGTCAAATTGCTTTTTTAACTTTTAGGAAACTGAATGAATGTTCTGAAAATAACATTTTCTAAAGAAATTCTACAAGTGTAAGGACAGCCTAATACACTCTCAGAAGAGGAGAAGGCTGAAATATATAACAGGAAAGAGGGACTATGATAGGGAACAGAGTCTTCCTGAAGAAGTCAAATTTGCTAATAAGTTCAAAGGCACATTGCATTTGGAAAAAAAAAAAAAAAAATATATATATATATATATATATATATATATATATATATATATATATATATATAGAAAGGCAAACACTGCAAGTAAGATTTTAAAAATACTTGATTTTTTCTGCTTTTTTCTGAATTTTTTTAAAATGATTATAATGGCTGTATTTAAATAAAATAAATAAATAAATAAATAACAAACATGCAAGCCTCCGTTCACATTGGGTCACTCCAACTTAGGGGGCGACCTGTGAAGTCACATGCAGCGCGACTTTGGCGCAACTTGCACGGACTTCACATAATGGAAGTCAATGCAAGTCGCCTCCAGGTCGCCCCGAAGTAGTACAGGAACCTTTTTCTTAGTCGGAGCGACTTGTGTTGCTCCTATTAGAACGGCTCCTGTACTACACAATGGGAGCGTGAGGACCGCGACTTGTCAGGCTGACAAGTCGCGGTCCAAGTCGTACCAGTGTGAATGCGGTCTAATACTTACCTGCTCTGTGCAATGGTTTTGCACACAGCAGCCCCGACACTCTTCTTTTTGGGTTCCTCGCTGGCAGACCTGGCTCCTTCTCCCTGCCAAGTGCCCTCAATAGTAAGCCCCCTGCATGGGGGGTCGCAATGCATAATTCCCAAAGCACATGTTTCTGAAAAGATGGCTGTATGTGTAAGCGGGTTCTGCAGTGACCATCGGCTGGAACAGAAGACAGTCAGAGTTAGAGAACTTCACCTGCACACCATGGATCTTCAGAATAAGTCCAAAGCTTTATTCAGCAATCACATTATTACAAGCAACATTTCAGACGACACATGGTCACATGCCTAGTGAAGGGGTCCTGCGAGGCTCCAAAATGTTGCCTCTGCTGTAATAATGTGTTTGCTGAATAAAGCTTTGGACCCATTCTGGAGATCCATGGTGTGCTCCCCTGGTGTGATCCATGGACGTTTTCTCACTCTTGCTATGGGGTGCTTGAGCAGGCTCGCTCCCAAGCCACGCTCCTGTGAATGGACATTGTCCATTCACACACAGAGTGTGGCTTGGCCCTGCCCCTCACTCTTTCTTCATTGGCTGTGATTGACAGCAGCAGAAGCCAATTGACCCCACTGCTGTGTGAGCCAATGAGTAAAGAGAAACCTGGGAGAGCTGCTGCTCTAATGCACATCACTGGATCGAGATGGGGCTCAGGTGTGTATAAGGGGGCCGGAGCTGCACCCAGAAGGTATTTTAGAATGCATTTAGGTAAAAAATCATTCTGCATTTAGAACCACTTTAAGTCGGTGACAGGCTTACAAGTGGAACTACACTCACTTCCCCTACAATGATGTGACTTCCATGAGCTCCCTTGTTGGTACGGACAAATACACTTGTCTTCTTTGGATTTAGGATTTTTAGTCCCCTTGATTGGTGTGAGGGGATTTTAAAAATATGGTGTCTACCATGGGGGTCTCCTCCCAGGTAGACATGACTGTCAAAAGCTATGGAAGGAACCTCCCAGAGACATTCTTGTAAGCTGTTCAAACGCCACTGTAAATTGTGAACCTTCATACCTCAACAAAGGCAAAGTTTTTATTTCTGCAATCCTAATTCACAGTTGATGACTGGTGAACCATTACAAAAATCCAATTACTCAAAACACAGTGTAAACTGTCAAGCTTTGTTTGCAAGAATTGGATCATTTCCTGAGGAACAGTAGCTTTTTTACAGTTACAAAATGGTTTTGGAGCATTCTGTCAAAAGCAGAGCTAATACAGACGAATCAGATGGTAGAGCTCACACACAAACATGTTATCCTGGTAAAACAAACTCAAGTGGCAAATGTTCGAGGTTATATATACCACAGTACAGCATGTTATAATGGTGCAGCACATGTCCTTATTACAGGAAGGGAATCTGTTGCTAAAGCCATTTGGCTCAAGAAGAGGCCATTGTTTAAAGAGAACAGTGTCAATGTTTATGGAAATAGAAGTGCAATACTGATTAATACTAACAAAAATGTGGTTTTACGCTACTCTCGCTTTCTCACGGGTGAGTCACGAAGTTATTGTGAATCTGAACTGTCACCTGTTTTCACTTGTACTTGTCAAACATCCATCAAACTTGAGTTTTATGAGAGAACATTGCTGATTCTGAGCTAGTCTTTGACTTCCAACAGGAAGGCCATTTAAGCCGCTAGTTCCTTTTTTAGGCGTTTTATAATCATGATAGCGATGTATTTTATACGTACAAGTGTCCATATAAATATGAGCAGTAATATCTGTGTAGTAAATGGGCTCTTTAATCTGTTGATAGGAAGCGACGTATGATGTCACTCCAGTCCTCAAAGGCCATAGAGTCGACTGAGGGAGATCTTCCCCTCACTCAACTTCCTGCGTGAGGGGACAGCGGACTGGATCATTTTTCCTGCTACCGACGGGTCCGGTAAGTGGGGAAAATGACTGGGTAGCGGCGGGGGGGGGGGGTGCACCTCTCCCGCCGCCCATAAAGGTAATCCCATGGTGAATACGCCACTGGGACCACCCTTATGTTAAAGCGGACCACCCGCTGTTTAAAAATATACCAGGGTTATGGCAGCTATCTGCTGCCATAACCCCGGTATTTAACGTCAAAATACCGATGTAAAACTGAGGTGGGCAGTCCATAAGTGCTTAACCAATTTACCACCGGAGGTATTTGATCACCTGTGCGATTTTTACTTTTTGCGCTATAAACAAAAAAAGAGCATTTATTTTGAAAAAATAACAATATTTTAACATTTTTTTATATGAAATTCCCCCCAAAAAAATGTAAAAATTTAAATTTTTAAAAATTTTTGGCCAAATTGTTTTCTGCTACCTATGTTTGGTAAAAAAAATCACAATAAGCGTATTTTGATTGGTTTGCGCAAAAGTTATTGCGTTTACTAACTAAGGGAAAGATTTCTGTCATTTTTGGTGTTTTTTTTTTAACGCGTAATGGCGGCGATCTGCGATTTTTTTTTTGCAGGACTGCGACATAGCGGCGGACAGATCGGACCCCTGACTGACATTTTTGACACTTTTGGGGGTACCAGTGACATTTCTACAGTAATCAGTGCTATAAATATGCACTGTTACTGTAAAAATGACACTGGCAGGGAAGGGGTTAACTTTATTGGAGAGGGAGGGGTTAATGTATGCCTGGTGCTTACTAACGTGTGTGGGGGGAGGTGACTGAGTGACACAGGGACAGATCGCATGTTCAGCTATGCTGAACACTGCAATCTGTCACTCCTTGTCACTTAGGAGATCCGCCCGCTCTGTTTACACAAGCGGGCGGATCTCCAAACTCGATTCCCCGACGATCGCCGCCGCTCCTCCCGCTGTGACTGAAAACAGCGGGAGCTCTCCACCATCCCCAATCCATCTCCTGATAGTACAGAGCCTTTGGAGTCACTCTGTACATGCTCAGTTTGGAGTGCATTGCTAGAGAGCTTGTTTTTTCCCTTGGGAGGGTGCATGTGATTAGCACAGGGCCAATCAGCACTGTCCAGGCAGAGGGTCAGGGGTCTTGCAGCCTCATAGGACAGTCAGAGTAGAATGAAAACTCCTCCTACAAGCTTTACCCAGACACTGAAAGAAGTCACAAGACTGTTATATACTGCTGATGAGAAAAGGTATTTAGCAGTTTCCATGTTCTGTGTACTGTGGGAGACCAGATATAGTGAATGCAGGCTTTAGGGTTTAGTAACACTCTAAGGAAAACTTACAGGGCTCCTTCCCACTCCCAGAGACAGCCTTACACTGCTACACTGCTTGATTTTAAAAACTACATTTAATTATGTATTAATGAATACACCAGGGCCATCATTTTTGTCATTTATTTCTGCCTGGAGTTTGGCTTTAAAATAAACTGGTATGGGGTATTTAGCAAAATACATTGTAAGCTAACTTTTTAGCATGATTTTTAAAAATACAGTTTAATTATTTTAACGTTTTATTGGGAAATAAACGGCTTGAATTTTCTACTTTCTTACAGAATTTGTATGATATTTGTTTCTCATGCTGGTAGGCAATGACCCTTTCATTTTCTACACAAACCTAGAACATATCATTAAATCTCATGGGAAAAAGATTAATCTCTGTTAAATCCCGTTGGCAAATCTCTTTCTGTTGAATGGTTTAGTCTACTTCCTTTAGGCAGAAAAAAAGATCTTGCATAACTAGACTCTTTTAATGCTTGAGATAAATGCAATTAAATTTGCTGGTCCCTTCGAGGACTACTCTGTTCTAATTTCACTTTTAAACCATCGCACACCCAAAAGTCATCCCTCTGCAAACATAATTACAAAAACAACCATCTTGTAACTGGCTTAAAAATTTCAAAGGATTTGTGGTGAATTTCTATATTCTTTAAGGTTTGGCCTTTGAGACTATGTTAGTCACAATGGTACCTGAACAAATATTCAGTAATTCTGCTTCATCTGAACCGTATCTGTAGATGTAGATAGTCATTCTTTAACCACTTTACCACTGAGTACTGGAATAGTACTGCGGCAAAGTGGCACGATCCCGTCTGACGACGTAGACCTACGTCGCCAGACTCCTCCCCTGTAGGCGGCGCACTCCCGCTGTTTTCATTCACAGCGGGAGTCGAGCCAGGGGAGGAGCAGCGGCGATCGCCGCTGCTCTGCCCCGATCGTTGGGGAATCCAGTTTGGAGATCCGCCCGCCTGTGTAAACAGAGCGGGCGGATCTCCTCAGTGACAGGGAGTGACAGATCGGACTGTTCAGCATAGCTGGACATCCGATCTGTCCCTGTCTCACACAGTCACCTCCCCCCCCCACACGTCAGTAAGCACCAGGCATACATTAACCCCTCCCTCTCCAATAATATTAACCCCTTCCCTGCCAGTGTCATTTTTACAGTAACAGTGCATATTTATAGCACTGATTACTGCAGTAATGTCACTGGTACCCCCAAAAGTGTCAAAAATGTCAGTCAAGGGTCCGATCGGTCTGCCGCAATGTCGCAAGTCCCGCAAAAAAAAAATCGCAGATCGCCGCCATTACTCGTTAAAAAAAAACACCAAAAATGACAGAAATCTTTCCCTTTGTTAGTAAACGCAATATCTTTTGCGCAAACCAATCAAAATACGCTTATTGCGTTTTTTTTTTACCAAACATGGGTAGCAGAAAACTAATTGGCCAAAAATTTTAAAAAAATTGGTTTTTACATCTTTTTTGGGGGGAATTTCATATAAAAAAATGTTAAAAATATTGTTATTTTTTCAAAATAAACGCTCTTTTTTTGTTTATAGCACAAAAAGTAAAAATCGCACAGGTGATCAAATACCACCAAAAGAAAGCTCTGTTTGTGGGAAAAAAAGGACATAAATTTCGTTTGGGTACGGCGTCGCATGACCGCGCAATTGTCAGTTAAAATCGCACAGCGCCGAATCGCAAAAAGTGGCCCAGACGTAAGACAGCAAAATGCTCTAGTGGTAAAGTGGTTAAGCTAAAAAAGCTATCAAACATTTAGAAACGTATTTTGGTGTGAATGGGCAGGTATAAGGAAGCAGAATTATGTAGCTTTTTGTACCAAGATAGGTAGGTGAATATAAACAGGACATCATAGAGACCAGAATAAAGCGGCCTATGTTTAAAGGGAACCTAGCAGTGCCATCTTAAGAGCCTTATAGGCCCCTGGGCAATGCACTGCACTGGGGCCCCCTGCCTACACAATCACCCACGAGAATATACTACAAGAGAGTACAACTACCTGGAGTATATACCTTATTATATACATATTACAGGGACCAATATATACTACAAGAGAGTACAACTAGGCTGGAGTATATACCTTACTATATACATATTACAGGGAACACTATATACTACAAGAGTCTCTTGTAGTATATAGTGTTCCCTGTAATATTTATATAGTAAGGTATATCCTCCAGGTAGTTGTCTCTTGTAGTATATATTTGTCCCTGTAATATGTATATAGTAAGGTATATACTCCAGCCTGAGCCTAGTTGTACTCTCTTGTAGTATAGATTGGTCCCTGTAATATGTATATAGTAAGGTATATACTCCAGGTAGTAGTTGTACTCTCTTGTAGTATATAGTGTTCCCTGTAATATGTATATAGACTATATACACATTACAGGGAACACTATATACTACAAGAGAGTACAACTACTACCTGGAGGATATATACCTTACTATATACATATTACAGGGACAAATATATAGTAAGGTATTTCCTCCAGGACAGGTAGTTGTCTCTTGTAGTATATATTTGTCCCTGTAATATGTATATAGTAAGGTATATACTCCAGCCTGAGCCTAGTTGTACTCTCTTGTAGTATAGATTGGTCCCTGTAATATGTATATAGTAAGGTATATACTCCAGGTAGTAGTTGTACTCTCTTGTAGTATATAGTGTTCCCTGTAATATGTATATAGACTATATACACATTACAGGGAACACTATATACTACAAGAGAGTACAACTACTACCTGGAGGATATATACCTTACTATATACATATTACAGGGACAAATATATAGTAAGGTATTTCCTCCAGGACAGGTAGTTGTCTCTTGTGTCGATCATGCCATGGAGAGAGTTAAAAAAAGAAAGAAAATCAAGCAGCCTGGCAGCTGGGCTGGCTGCCTTACCTTTCACAACGGCTGCACATGGGAGGAGGTGGGTGGAGGCGGAGCCAGTCTTCTAGGCGCGGAGACGGAGAGGAGGACGAGCCGACGAGGAGGATCCTCCTCCGCTGTGCATCATGGGTCTGCTCTGCTAACGTCACTGGTTGCTAGATGCCAATCGGGCTGGCCTTAGCAACCAGTGTCTGTGCAGTGCAGACTCGAGCCACGGCCACCGGCGGACAACAAGGGGGGGGCCCGGCGGACAACGGGGGGGCCCTAGACCACCAGGGACAGTAATTGCCACCATCCATGTGGGGCCCCTTGGCAAGTGGGGCCCCCGGGCAACCGCTGGGCATGCCCATTGGAAAAGACGGCCCTGGAACCTAGAGATAACTCCATCAATGATTGCACTTAGAAGCTCCTAGGGCACCTAATTACTCTGACTAGCTCAAGCCTGCCCACTCCTACCTCCTACATCTTAGTATTGGCACACAACTAAGAATATCTATCTAAGAGTAAAAGGTCGGGAAGTGGTGGGCCCAAGCCCATGACTACAGGAGCTCTAAGGAATTTGTATAATAGAGCACTCTAGGTTTTGAGGCTCATAGGGAGTTCTATAAAAGAAATTACCATTTTTAGATGCCTTCTACATATGACTAGTAATTAATATAAAGGATTTAAAGCGGAGTTCCGGGCACAAAAACAATTTTTTTTTTTGTGCCCCTCCGCTAGGTATGCCGCACCTGAAAAGGAATTGGATAGTTATTTTTATTTTTTTTGTTTACTCACCTTTTTATTGAAGATCGTAAATACTCACCTCTGACTGCTTCCTCCCTCGGAGCCGCGGCTCACCCCGTCACTTCCTGCCTCGCTATGATTCCTGGGAGCTGAACGTCACAGCTCCCAGGAATCAATGCGACGGCACCGGCCCCGCTCGTCATTTCAGGGCGACGCTGCATTCCCCTGCTAAACAGCTTCTGGGCATGCCCAGAAGCTGTTTAGGAATGCGGCGCCGCGCCGGAAGTGACGAGAGGGGCCGGTGCGGCGCATTCTGGGACAAGAAGACGCGGAAGAAGACAGAGAAGAGGACCGCGCCGGCTTCAGCTGCCCACAACAGAGATGGAAACGCTGTGGAAGAAATTTTATAAGTAAGTATTTCTTCTAAAAGGTAAGTGCGAACCGGGACAGATCAGAGGCTAGCCATTGTGGAATGTGCTAGCCCTGACTGTCCCGGGGGTATGTTCAGTAAAAAATCATTTCTGTGCCCGGAACTCCGCTTTAAGGATCAAGCCTGCCATCCCCAGTCAGGCAGCTCTTTAACATACCTGAACATACATGCAAATGTCACAAACCCAGAAACTTAAAATTTTTGGTTTAATATGAGAAAAACGGAAGTCATAAGATAATATCTGAGGGGGAGATCTCCTCTACAAAAGGCTTTTATTGAAAGTGATATACCATACAAATGGAGATGGATTTTTCTTTAAACAAGTATGGTTGTTCAAAGCACATTCTGCTGGGAAAGGTGGCTTCCCCTACAGAGAACATATCAAATCATCTGAATTTTGATCAGTGTATGGCCAGCTTAAAGTGGTTGTAAAGGCTCAAGGTTTTTTACCTTCATGCATTCTATGCATGAAGGTACAGTAAAAAAACGTTCTGTGTGCAGCAGCAGCCCCCCCTCTAATACACACCCAAGCCCCATCTCAATACAGCAATGTACAGAAGAGCACGGGCTCTCCTTTGTCTCTTCTTCCTCATTGGCTGACCAGCTGGCTCCCGCAACTGTCAATCACAGCTAGTAAACCAATCAGGATAGAGTGGGGATGGGGCCGAGCAGCACTCTACGTGTGAATGGACACACAGAGCAGCAGCTCATGAGTGAGCCTGCTCAGGTGCCCCCATAGCAAGCTGCTTTCTATGGTGGCCTGCTCAGGTGCCCCCATAGCAAGCTGCTTTCTATGGTGGCCTGCTCAGGTGCCCCCATAGCAAGCTGCTTTCTATGGTGGCACTCGGCAGGAGGGAGGGGCCAGGAGTGCTGGCAGGGGACCCGAGAAGAGGAGGATCCTGCCTGATCTGTGCAAAACTACTGCACAGAGCAGGTAAGTATGACATGTTTGGTTTTAAAAAAAAACTTTTAAGATAAGACAAGCAGACACAATCCAACCATTAGGAGATTCCTTCAGTCATGCATTTTTGAGTCACTCCAGTGTGTAAGTGTCGGTTCACACTATAGCGACACGACTTCGGGGCGACTTAATATAGTCGCCGTGCACCGCGACTTCGGCGCGGCTTGCACCAACTTCACATAATGGAAGTCAATGCATGTCGCTCCGACTTTGCCCAAAAGTAGTGCGGAAACCTTTTTCTAAGTCGGAGCGACTTGAGTCGCTCCTATTAGAACGGTTCCAATTTCACAGAATGGAGCATGACTTGTCAGGCGACCAAGTCGCCTGACAAGTTGGAACAGTGTGAACCGGCACTAAGTAATGGAGCAGGAAGAGAAATGTGCAAACAACCACCTCTTGGCACCGGTTGACCTTATGAGAAAAAAAAAATAGCAATTTATCAGAAATGATGGTTTCAATACCCACCTTTCAGACAATATAATACTATACGAAGAGTGGACACCACATTCTCATCACATGCCAGCAACATGAATACTGTCAAATCCACTACAATTTGGGAAAAGGTTAATGGCAGGGAAACTCGTGGATAAGAGTATATCATTCCCCTGTATTAGAGTAGAATTTTTCCAATAGTTGGATTGTTTCCTGACCACATCTAACGTCTAGATCCAGGCTTAGAATGTATCTACTAAGCTGCTAAAGCAAGCTAGACATAGAGATTGCACTGACTTTAGTCGATGTTTATCCCCATGTGAAATCACAGGTGTAATTTATACCAGCTGCTATAGTGATGGTATGTGACACCTTTTTAAAGTTGGGGCAAGCTCAGTGTGAAATGGGATCTAAATGGATTTCATGGACATAAATTGACCTGAGGTCATACAATCAGCTCCTTACCCCGTCTCTGTAGAACAAATCTCTTGTCTGGTATTACATACACAATCACTAATCATCCATGCAGCAAATCTACTTCTGTGAAATGAGATTTCCGGGATCACAGAAAGTCACTGCATGTCTTCAGAGATATCTGTGTATCGTGTATGTCTGTGTGTGTGAGCTACAGATAATGCTTACAACCCAAATATAATTGGCAAGATACTTAAAGGGCCAGTTTGATAACTATGTACACCGTGCAGTAGATTATAGCAAATAAAGATATCTGAGATAATGGTAGAGTTTTGGGACGAAATGCTCTACACACAAATATCCAGTAAATTATACGTTTTCTGAGTCATTGACATGCAAGAGTACTGCAAAGTTAAATTCACTATATATCTCAATTCAATTTAAAAAAAATTACAACATACAGTATATGTTGAATTATAGTATTTCCTATATATATAGTATATAGGCCATCTCCAGCCAAAAGCTTTTTCATTTTGGATACAATGGAGAAAGCCTAATTCCTCTGTAAAGTTTTGAATTCTCCTTTGGGGAAATTTCCACTAGCTTCCTGTATACAACATCCATAGCTGCACAGGAACATCTTCCTAAGTGCGAAAATAGTTTTTGTTGAAGTTGGACTTTAAATCTAAATGGCTTTGTTTCCTAATTATAGACTGTAACCAAGAGGCCACTGGGATAATGTTGATTAGTACACAAAGTGTTCTTAAAGAGGAGTTCTGGCCACAAAATCGACATAATCGATTTTGGGCCATCCGCATGCTTTTGGTTATCTGCAAAAGAAATGGACAGTTACAATATTTTTTTTTGGTTTACTTACCTTGTTATTGAAGAAAAATATACTCACCTTTCTTCCACTTCCTCCCTCTGCGGCCGCGGCCCGCGCCGTCACTTCCTCTTTGCATTGATTCCTGGGAGCTGAACGTCATCACTCCCAGGAATCAATGCGCCTGCATCGGCCCCGCTCGTCACTTCCGATGCGGCGCCTCATTCCCTGTTAAACAGCTTCTGGGCATGCCCAGAAGCTGTGGAGGGATGACGCGCCCGCAGGCGCATTCTGGGAGAAGAGAACACGGAAGAGGACGCAGAAGAGGACGCGCTGGCTTCAGCTGCCCAAATCCGAGATGGCAGCGCTGGAGAAGAAATTTTCAAGGTAAGTATTTCTTCTAAAAGGTAAGTGCGACCCGGGACAGTACAGAGGCTATCCATTGTGGAATGTACTAGCCCTGACTGTCCCGGGGGTATTTTTATTGAAAAAAATGTTGTGGCCGGAACTCTGCTTTAATAACCAGACCACTTGTTTATTAGGAAGAGGATAGCAGGTTGGTTGGGACAATTTCTAGTTGCAAAAGGTCAATTTCAATTTCCCCAACCAACCCGCTATCCCACTAATAAACAAACATTCACCTGTTCAAGGATCCCATGCCATCCTCACCCAGACCGGTTCTTCACGTGCTGGTGTTCTGCCAAAAACTCCAATTTGCCAAAGTCTCCAACCTCGTCACTTCCGATGACTATACGGCAGCAACAGATAGAGATTTTGCAGAGTTTCTGTTTTCACAGAACGCCGGCAGCCTATACACTCCGGTATACAAAGTATTTTGACAGAACACCCGGTAAGTAAGGAAAAAAGTTGTCACCACCTTGGAGGCAGCCATCTTTTTGGTTAGTAGCGGGCGGACTAACAATGTCTGCTCATTTCATTGTGTACCGGAGTGTATAGGCTGCCAGTGTTCTGTGAAAACAGCAACTCGTCGAAATCTCCAATCATTGCTGCTGTACAGTCACCAGAAGTGATGTGGTTTGAGATTTTGGCAAGTTGGAGTTTTAGGCAGAACACCAGCATATTAATTGTGTGCAGCCAGCTGTGGCTCCTTGAGGCTGTACAGCTGGCTGCCCAGTGCGCATGCACGGGTCATGCTGTGCTTTGTGAATGGTCCCACAGCCTTCTAGGACCTGTGATGTGTCCCAAAAGGTTGCGGGCAGGGGGGCAGAGGAGAACTTTCATTTGGATCACCTAGGCGAAGATTAGCAAATTCACTTAGGTTTCTGTGAGGGACTGCAACATCCTGTTACATGATTGTAAAGTCTGAGTTCTGAGTCTTCCCTGAGTCTGAAGGCCCATTCACACTACATGAATTGGGTTACACTGGGCAGCCTTGCTCAAAGCAGACCCAATGCATAGATAAGGCGATTTGCCTTATGTCCAATTAGTTCAGTTTACACCACTGTACTGCGGTGCTAATGCCATCTCTCACCACACCAAAGCATGCTCCTGAGAGCCAGAAGACAAGGAATATTAGGCAAAGCCAAGACTAATGCGACCTGCTCATTTAGTCTCAGGAAATGGTTGCAAACAAAAACTGTTTACTACTAGCAAGGCAAGTAGGGGGTGGCTTGGTACAAAACAGATATGTGTTATCAAAAAATTATACACCTGGTAATAGGCACAGTTCATAGCTGAAAGTGATTTAAAGGCTTTTTTTTTTTTATAAGCGGTCGTAAACCGCTGGGTGCCTTTTTTTTTTCAGACCTGCAAGGTAAAGCCATAATATGCTAGTATGCATCGCATGGCATTGCTGGATGCCTCTTTCATCTTCCCCTGTCTTTCTTCCTGGTCTGCCGGCTCTGGCTGTGTCAATGGCCAGAGCCCCGATGACGTCACCCGTGGGAAGCCACCGTTTACAGCACAGGATTCTGAAGGAACAGCCTGGGTGACCGTTCCTTCAGAGCGCATGCACCGATGACATCATTGGCTGCATATATAGTAAATATCTCCTAAACCAGGCATGTCCAACCTGCAGCCCGGAACCGCAGGCAATGCGGCCCACTGCCCCTTGACATTTTTTTTTTTTGCTGCCTCGGAGGGGATCATCCACTAGTTGTGTTAAATTAGTGCTGGGGGGGGGGGGCGCGGCAGCACGGGAGGGCGCGGTGGCATTTTATTACTTATATACCTTAACTATAGTATATATTTTATATGCGGCCCGAGAAAATTTCTCTACACTCAATGTGGCCCAGAGAAGCCAAAAGGTTGGACACCCATGTCCTAAACGTTGCACATTTAAGAGATATTTACAGTACCTACTGTATAGGTAAGCCTTATTATAGGCTTACCTATAGGTACAAGTAAAGGATTTAGGTTTACAAGCACTTTAATTAAAATAATAAACATTGTCTACTTATCTGCACTGTGCAATGGTATTGCAAAGAGCAGCCCCAACCCTCCTCTTCTGGGGTCCCACACCGCTGCACTACGCTCCTCTTCCTCTCTGAGTGCCCCATAGCAAGCCACTTGGTATAGGGGCACACATGAAGGCGCACTCCCGAGCCAGACTGCGTATGTCCACAGGGAATGCATTAGTGAACCTAACCTTTCCATGTTGGCATCATTCCTCATTTGACATGGTTTGTGAGTCACAAAGGAATACTTTTCCACCCCCACCACACATAAGAGCAAGTCATACAGGGAGCGGATGCACAACTCCTGCCAGTCCCGCAGTGGCCCATCTGCATGGGTTGCATGTTAAATGAGCCATAATTAGAGTTAATTTCTAATTAGTAGCCTGCCAGCTGCATGCTGTCTCCTAAACTCGGAAAACACACTTGTCTTATGTCTCTTTATATTTCCCTACTTAAACGCTCCCCCACTTTATTATTACCAATTATGTATCTGTTTATAATAAACATTCCTAAAGAGGAACTCCGCTAGGTGATGTCTGCATTCAAGCTGAACACATAACATAACCCAGTTACCAAAGCAACAGTCCTGATATGTTTGTAGGATAATTCCTATAATGGTGGGGGCAGACAGAGCATGGCTTCATTAACTGCCAATGATCTAATAGGAGGGAGGGCACAGACATCAAATTATACCCTGTGTCTGATTCAAAGCACAGCATCAGCAGCCCCCAGCTTCAGAAAGCAGAACAATTCTTTAGAGGGCATGTTAGAGATTTAAAGAGCTCTGCCAAAAGAAACGACATAAATATTTTGTGTATATTAGAGTTCTTCTTATATACTTATACCATTATGCATACTGAACTGAACAAAATCAGTCAGTGCACCATTGTAAACATTGAGCCCTGGTCCACATCTGAGCATTTCTAGAAGGGCTCCAAAGCTTGACATGTATGTGGATTCCCATTGCATCCTATGCTGTCCGTTCAAATATGAGCGTTGTGATGCTTCTTGCTCAAAGCTTGAAAAAGTACCTGTGCTTTTTTGGGGCAGTCACCTGTTTTTGGTCCCTATAGACTTTAATGGGAATTCCTGAAAACATGTGTAATGAACCTTTATTTTTTTTTAAACTCCCTGCATCTACTTCACCTAGTACAGTGATGGCGAACCTTGGCACCCCAGATGTCTTGGAACTACATTTCCCATGATGCTCATGCACTCTGCAGTGTAGTTGAGCATCATGAAAAATGTAGTGTCATGCCTCCAGCATAAGAAAATAATTAATGCTATTGAAGTTCTAATACCAATATTGTCCACAAGATGCCACTGTGACAAAGACGATTGTTGGACAGTACTTTATGGTATTTCCTGCTCTCTATTGCTGGATATTAGTTCCACCCCTCTCTGAGAAAATCTCCATTTTAAACCTCATGGAAGAGCAGACAGTATGCTATGTGCCTGTGGGAAGATTCCTGAACTCCTCTTGGAAGCATCGCTGGTATGCTCAGAACTGCTAGTTATATACTCAGTGCATATATTGTTTACGTTTGTATACTGATTGTATGCTTTATCTGTTTTATTTACAGTTTCACCTATTCACAATCCTATTTGCATATCCATCTGACTTGTAACCTGTTTCATGTGACCACCATTCTTTCACTGGAATAAAGCCTTAAGTTACAAAAGGGCTGGTTATTGTAGGATTGAAGGTTTAGCTGTATGTTGAGCTGCACATGCCTGGGGCATACGTGTAGTGAGAACAGAACATGTAGTTTCAAATCATCTGGGGTGCCAAGGTTAGCCATCACTGACCTAGTAACTAGCTTACCATTGGCTATAAAAAAAAAAAATACTAAAGCCCATAAAAGGCCTGAAAAATGTGTGCACAAATGCAAATGAATAATAATAAAAAATGCCTAAAGAAGCTCAAGCGTGAACCTAGCCACAATGGGACATCTACTTTTCCTTTAGAGATTAGTTGTCAGGAAAGAACTGTTCTGGGTTGAAATTTACAGGCTCTGAAAAGAAACTTGGGAGTAATTTTGAAGTCCAAGATGCACCCCCTACTTCAGTGTCCTCTAATGTGGCCCTCAAACCAGGGAATCGCATGCCCATGCGGAGGGAATGGTGGGTCGGCAAGTTCAGATCACATTCAACAGGTTGCCAACCTGCCATCCTAGAGCACATCAGAGTGCATTGAGCAAGTGCGGGCAGCAGAGGAAGCAGGAAGCTGCGGAGGGAGCAGGAGCCGCATAAGCCGATGCCTCCTCTGTAGCGCCAGCTCCTGTCCAAGGGAGAGTGGTACCAAGTGCACTTCACCTAGGGCTTTTCCAGCAGTCTAGAGAGCGATGCCAGCAGAAGCTGGATAAGGAAAAGGTCATCACATACACTGCAATGGGCATATTAGCACTTAAAAAAGGGGTTATTAGGCTGCTTTCACATTGATCCGCAGGTGCACCTTCAGCTTTCCTTTCCTTTTCCTGCGGGTTAGTTGTACCAAACCATAGAGTTCTAGTATATCCTGCAGGTTTCAGAAAGTGCACCACATCCACAAGATGTAACAGAAGTCTATGGCAAAGCTCAGCTTACCCGCACTGCATGTGCAGCCACAGATGCAATAGGCTGCACATGCGGTGCGGGTAAACTGCAGCGCATCAATGCGATAGCAGCCTCATATGGAGCTCAGGACAGTAAGGGCTCGTTTACATTTGCGGTTTGGGGGGCAGTAAAACCCCATAGCTCATTGTGGCCTCTAACTGGTAACCAAATCACTTAAGTGGCCCTCGCTCTTCAAAAGGTTGGGCACCCCTGCCCTACATCCATATCATAAACATTGAGGCTAGCAACTGAAGTGAACTACTGCCAGGGAATTATTCTTCGAGTTTACAAGGATGCAGGGTGCTTTTTCATAATTATCGTCTTTTGAATTCAAATATTTGATTCATTGCAAACGCAGGTTTAGAAGCTTACTTTTCATTTCTCAGTTGAAAGTAAAATGACAAATCCGCAGTCTGCACAAACATGGACTGTCAGTCAAGTACCAGGAGGTAAGGGGAAAACAAGCTAAAAGTGTCTACCACCAAGAGGATCAGTGTTTCTAGGAGTTTGTGCTTCAATCCTCACACACTTGTAAGAGTTCTGCCAGGCATACAAGTGTCGAATTCCAAACGATTTTTGGATTTTCGCACTCCCAAGTTGTTCGATTTTCGACCATTAGTGGGGCCGCAGCAACGGATGATTTCCGTGGCCATGGAAATCGAATGATCAGGCATGTTGGAAACTTTTTCAAAAACAAATTCATTTCTAATCAACGATGGGAGAGTTGTGCGAGAAATATAATGGACAAAGAAATTCCAATGAGCTGTGACCTGGAAAGAAAAGATTCCTGGCCACAAATTTCCTTTTACATAACAACATGAGGTGAAATCGAAGGCTTGGTTGGTCAAATTTTCAAAATCAATGGTGGCACCATTTGATTCCAAAACACAAATTTTCATTTGACAAATCGTTCGGATTTCGACCTATGAATGGCCTGCATTAGTGTAGTCTATGAGGGGAATACACTGCTGTACCATACAGAAGCTCTATGATGTGTATTGTAATCAAAGCTTGCATAGTCATCATGTAGCCATCCCCATCCCACTTGCCTGCATCTCCCTATTGGTCAGTGAGGCCACCCATCACATTTATTAGCCAATATGGAAACAGGAAGGGTCAGGCAATGTGGCTTCCATGCAAGCTCGGTTTGAACTTTTAATCACTGAAGAACCCAGGATTTTAGGCTCTTGCAATGATCTACAAAGATCCCAAATATTCATGCTGGCATCAAGAGATACCTGTGAACCAGGATAGGAGCTAGCTGCTGCAGAGATTGACAAAGTGATGTTAAATTCAGGAACCAGTCCGGCCAGTTTAGGACTGACCGTAAAGGAGTCAACGTCCTATAATACCATCAATAATAGAAAAGGCTCAAAACTGTGCCAGCTTATATTTTTAGGTGCATAGGCTACCTAGCTCCAGGGCATTGGCATGAGTCAAGCCAGCCCTTATTTGTCTGAGGAACCGATCATAAGAACATACTAAGACATGCTTGTACGTACAGAAACAGACATTCCTCCAGGCCTCGGCTTTTTGCCTTGGTTGGCTTCAGCGATTCCAAGAAAATTTTATGGGCTTAACATTAAAGCCAAAAAAGAGAAACTAAAAACGCGTCCAAAACCAGTTTCCATGCAAACTTTGTGAAAACAAGTCATTTGTGTGTGTGTGCTCCTCCCATGGCCCTATGTAATTATACAGCAAATTATTACCTTGCAGGCTTGACCAGCTGCTTTTAGTTAGGTCTTGTTTTTCATTAGCGGAATATTTATAGTATATATTGTGTACAATAGAAATTCTTCCTTTTAAAAAGACCAAAATAATGACAAATTATTTACTGCAAATAGCACAGCTTGGCAGAATTTTAAAATTAGTACAATAATGAATTATCACTTCAATTGTAGGAAATGGTTGCCACCATCGCTTCTATACAATTTCTATACAAAACCTCTTTTGGGATTTTGTAGGCAACCAAAGACACAAAATCTTAATTAGGTTTAAAAAAAAGTTTTACATTTTTATTTCCATTACGTCTTAACCACTTAAGCCCCGGAAGATTTTACCCCCTTCCTGACCAGGGCCTATTTTGCGATTCGGCACTGCGTGACTTTAACAGACAATTGCGCGGTCGTGTGACGCTGTACCTAAACGAATTTGACGTCCTTTTTTTCCCACAAACAGAGCTTTCTTTTGGTGGTATTTGATCACCTGTGCGATTTTTTGATCATGCGCTATAAACAAAAATAGAGCGTCAATTTTGCAAAAATAACAATATTTTTTAAATTTTTTTATATGAAATTCCCCCCAAAAAATGTAAAAATCTATTTTTTTTAACATTTTAGGCCAATTTGTTTTATGCTACATATGTTTGGTAAAAAAAAATCGCAAAAAGCGCATTTTGATTGGTTTGCGCAAAAGTTATTGCGTTTACTAACTAAGGGAAAGATTTTTGTTGTTTTTTTTTTTAACGCGTAATGGCGCTGATCTGCGATTTTTTTTTGCGATACTGCGACATTGCGGCAGACAGATCGGACCCTTGACTGACATTTTTGACACTTTTGGGGGTACCAGTGACATTACTACAGTAATCAGTGCTATACATATGCACTGTTACTGTAAAATGACACTGGCAGTGAAGGGGTTAACTTTTTTTGAGAGGGAGGGGTTATGTGTGTTCCTAGGGGCGTGATTCTAACTGTGATTGGCTGTGGTTTGAGGTGCAGGAACAGTGATCAAGGGTCCTACATAGTAGAACCGTATGATCATTATTCATACACAGGGGAGAATGACAGGCGGCTTGTTTACATTAGCCGCCTGCCTTTCTCCTGCCCTAACGGACGATCGCGAGTGACCGGCGGACATCGGGTCCGCCGGGCACACGTGCGGGGGGGGGTCCGTGACCGCGCGGGAGCGGGAGCATGCCTCCGGCGGCATGCGCTCGCTCCCTAGACCCTCACAGGCTAGCGACGTAGCCCTACGTCACTTTGCCTGTGAGGGGCTGACCGCCGCAGTAAATAGTCGTGCGGCGGTCGGCAATCGGTTAAAAACCTACAGACAGTTTGGGAGTACTAGAACATGATTGATTATAGCATTAAATTCATAAAAACAGCAGAAAGAGGGTCAATATCACATGATTATATTTCATATTATGTGGTACATCCAGTTGCTGTTCGCTGTCATAGAGGAGACCCCTTACAGTAAACATCCAACCAGAATCAACCAACGCGTTTCAATCGCCAATTTGCAATATGTCCTTCCTCGGGGAAGTACCACACTGGGAGTAAAAAAAATGGCTCTCCTCTATGACAGCAAACAACAACTGGATGTACCACATTCTATGAAGTATAATCATGTGATGTTGACCCACTTTTTGCTGTTTTTATGAATTTCCTCTATAATCAGTTGTGTTTTAGTACTCCCAAACTGTCAGAATATTTTTATGTTATTTAATGGAAAAAAAAGTAAACCTTTTTTAATTTAATGAAGATTTTGTGTCTTTGGTTGCCTACAACATCCCAAAAGAGGTTTTCTTTAGAAATTGAAAAAATTAGTACAATCTATATAGGACAGCTGTAATGCCAAGCCTGTGTGACGTGGAAACATGGGGTTTCTATAAGGTCCTATAATATATGCAACATATGATACTTCATTCGATTTTACATGAATGGCAGACATGGCAGCTTACACTGATGTAAACACATAAATAATAGTAAATTATTAAAAATAAAAAATAGTAAATTATTAAAAATAAAAAAGTCTAAATAATAGTAATTTGAGGCCATCGGACCACAAGGAGGGACTAATGTGAAACAAAAATGAAACACGTATTTTCATGTATTTATTGTAAAATGTATACTGCAGTGCTTACTATATTATTTTTTTGATCTGGCCAAGTCTTTGCTTTTTCATGTTCTTTCATGTCACTTGAAAACAAATGTGTTAGTCCCCGTTCACACTAAGGCGACCTGTGAGGCGACCTGGTCACCTCACAGGTCGCCGTAGGTCGCCTTCCATAGGGAAGCTGCGGACCCGTTCTAATAGGAGCGACACAAGTCGCTCCGACTTAGAAAAAGGGTCCGGAGCTTCTTTGGGGCGACCCGGGGGCGACCGCCATAGACTTCAATGTTATGAAGTCCGTGGCGGCCGCTCCGAGGTTGCGGCGCGCTGCTCGAACCGCGACCTCGGAGGTCGCCTGGGGAAGTCGGATCGCCCCTATGTGAACGGGGCCTAAAGCAGCCTATAAATTATATGTTTTTTTTTTTGTTTTTGTTTTTTTCATTTAACCAGCAGTTTGAATGAAGGACTCAATTCCCCATTGACTCAAATCCTTCCCGGTTCCCGCTGAGTTATTGTATTCTGACATTGGGGAAACTTCCCTGTGGTTAGAATACACAGATCAGTGCTGCCAGCTAAAGCCCATGATACTGATCGAGCAGGGAAAATCCGATAGGGTTTTTGTACAGAAGACAATGCTCCCTCTAGCTCCTATTATCACAGGATTTGGAGTAAGCTTTTATCATGTCACTACTGTCCTGCTTACTGTTCTTGCTGGAGAGGAAGCTGTGCCTGAGGAACTGCAGTGCAAGATTCTCCCTGCTTCTGCTTTATTCATTCATTCTGTGGATCTCTACCTCCCCACCTCTCCTGATGCTGGATCAATATCTCCTCAGTAATCTGGTGGAAGGGCTCAGTTCTGATTTAAGGTTCACACACACTAGTAGTAGTAGCAGGGCTGAACAAAATAAACTGGCAGCTCCGGAGGAGCCGCTGTACTAATCATGCAATATTAGTACAGCTACCTCCCCTGCTGTGATATTGTGTTCTAAAAGAGAGACCCCCCCCCCGCCAGAACACTTCAGTCAGTGTTCTGGTGTTGATCGGTCTTCACCAGGAGCTGATCGGCAGAACTTTTTTGATCATGCCCCATCGACAGAAGCTGGCTTCTGTCCGACCGGCTGCAGTACACACAGGCCAAATGTCTCCCGACATCCAGCCCCAATGTGCTATTGTGTTCTGAAATGGGGATGCCCCCGCCCCCCCCCCCCCCCTGCCAAAATACTTCATTCAGCACTCTTAGCCATTGGCTGAGACTGCTGACCAGGAGCCGATTGGCAGATTTTTTTCAGGTCATGCCCCATTGACATAAGGCGGCTTTTATCTAACTGGCTGCAGTACACACTGGCCGAATGTCGGCCGGTTTCTACTGAACCAGCCAATGCCGACGACATTCGGCCCATGTGTACTAGGCTTAAGCCCCAATGTGCTATTGTGTTCTGAAAGGGGGACGGCCCCCCCACCAAAACACTTTGTTCAGCACTCTTACCCATTGGCTGAGAGCACTGACCAGGAGCCGATTGGCAGACCTTTTTCAGGTCATGCCCCGTTGACAGAAGCCGGCTTTTATCTAACTGACTGCAGTTCACACTGGCCGAATGTTGCCGGGTTTCTACTGAACCAGCCGATGCCACCGACATTCAGCCCGTGTGTACTAGGCTTTACAGTGTTCTCTTAGTTTGCCTGAAAAGTCCCACAAATACCTGCTGATCCTGCCAGTAAAGTCCACCCAATGCAGCTTCTCCCAGTCCCCCAGTTTCAATAAAGAAAAGCTCCAATCTTTACAAAATTGTTTATTTTTATACTTGTTTCCTGGGTCAAAACCTACCTGGTGCCAGGCTCTCAATAGCAAAAACCAAAGTCCCATACTATAACTTGTATTTTATTTATTACTGTTTTTTTTTTTTTTAAAGCACTGATAATTTATGCAGGGTTTTAGATATAATACATTTAAATCAGTCCCTGCCCTCAACGAGGCTTACAATATAAGGTCCCGATCTCACATGCATACACACATATCAGGGCCAATTTGGGCAAGAGCCGATAAATCTTCCAGCATATGGGGTGTGGGAGGAAACCCATAGAGCAAACATGCAAACTCCATGAATATAGCGAAAATCATTAGAAATAGTAAGAAATCAAACCATGGACCCCAGTGCTACAAAACAGAAGTGCTAACCACTAAGCCACTTTGTAATGCAGAGCTTTGGATGTGCTATATATTTATTACCAATAGATATTCAAATTATAAATGCTATGTGCTTAATAATAAAACAGTGCTAAGAAGACAACTTTAGCAATGCTGATGTCTATGTCAATTGTTTGGTGACATTATTGATATGCTGCAAGTTCAGCAGACACCTCTTCAAGCTCCCAGTTATGCTTAATTTCACCATAATGGCAGTCAGTACAAAGTCAATGGGGGGAGGGGCTGGGTCAAAGCACACACAAAGGGAGCCGAGATGAAAGCATTGCAACAAAAGACAAAACATGCTTTTAAAATATGACTGCAGATGAACGAGCACTTTAATTATGTTCATTAAACGTGGCAAAAATGATACGCAGTGAATAACACTATTTGTAGCCCAAGGTTAATTAGAAAATTCCAATCATGGATTTACATTGGACCCAAAATCACAGTGACTTTTTAAAAAGTGTTACCAGTCCTTTTAAAGGGACATCCAACAAAGCTTCCCTTCCACCATCACCATTCGCTCAATTCTACGATCTGGGCATCACACTATACAGAAAAGAAGCCCAGGTCAACTTTGGATCAAAACACTGGCCACCACTGTATAGGACAACTGGAAGATAAGCTCTATATCATGGGTGTCCAACCTTTTGGCTTCTCTGGGCCACATTGAGCGTAGAGAAATTTTCTCGAGCCGCATATTAAATATATATACTATAGTTAAGGTATATAAATAATAAAATGCCGCCGCGCCCTTCCCGCGCCACCGCGCCCCCCACACTGATTTAACACAACTAGAGGATGATCAAATGAAATGGAATCAGTATACAGAGGTTTACTTCTTCTGAGCGATAATAAAGGAACACTCTAACCACCGTGACCACTTTAGTGATTTGAAGTGGTCATGGTGGTAGGAGTCAGAAACACTGCACATGTTCCCCTCCCCCCTCTGAGGCAGCCTCTGCCCACCATTAGTTGGAAGCTGCTGTGGCCGTGCCCCCCGACCTGACTTCCCTCCTCCCCAGCAAAAAAAAAACACATTGCCTGAGGTTCCGGGCCACAGGTTGGACATGCCTGCTCTATATAGTTTTTTTTTATTTTTAAATGGAGAGAAAGGGATTGGTATCGTTTTACTCAAAATACAGTCAAGTGAGATAATGGTAATCATTAACCAGTAAGGGTAAAACTTTATAACTTGTCAAGATTAGAGATGGGCTCGGGAGTGTTCGAGATCCCACCAGGAAGCCAACACTGCACTCAGCTAATCTCAGGCAGTGAGACATTTCCCGATCCACAGCTGCACAGATCAGAAAATAGCTCAGTGCCTGTGATTAGCGGTGTGCAGTGTTGGCTTCCTGGTGGGATCGGGCACATGCCCCAAGCCCATCTACTCAAGATGATCACAGAACTCCCCACTGCAATGCTTTAATTACCCTTTCTCCTAAAAAAGTAATCTCAATTTTTGTTCAGGCATCATCTATGGTCAGCCATTGGACTTAAGATATTGTCTCACAGATGGCACAGTAGAACTAGAACTCCAAATGCATGTGCAAATCCTTTATATTCCTAGTCTTTTGTATACACATGCTCAGCACACTGCTTTTACTTATCAGTCACTGTAAAAATGAACAACAATGCCATTGATCAATACTTCTCCTGACTCATATCCGGTGTCCGGCCAGTGTAGAGTGGAGAAATGCAGGTAAGAAGATGCCGTATAAGGCAAAGCAAAAAGGCCTCTTTAATCTTCACCCTTCTAGCAGCTTACAGTTACCTTCATTTAACTCAACCGCCACTCTGGTTACTAGGGATGCACCGATCCGATATTCAGATCGGATATCGGCCCCGATACGGGCAAAATAGCTGGATCGGTAAAATTAACAGATCCACGGGCTGATCCGATTTTGCTCTTTATAGCTTGTGCGGGAGCAGAGAACAGCTGTCAAAGAAAAAAAAAAGAGCCTCCTGCAAATGCCTTTCAACTCTCCCAGTTAATTTAACACAATGATTACAATGTATCTTTTCGTTCAGTCTGCCGGAGGAGGGAAGTTTAACCTCTTAAACACTAAACCCATGACATTTTAGATTTTGAATGCACAATTGTTATAAGGTATCTGCCGATACCAATCCGGAAGTATTATTTTGTTATAAGCTCACAAAACAGTACTTACGGATCAGACTCGGGTTCGGCGATTTCACAAAGCAAAAGGTCGGGATCGGGACCAAAAAAGTCGGATCGGTGCATCCCTACTGGTTACCACGAGCAAAAAGGGGGTATCCAGTGTAAGAGTCATTATTGGATCTTATACAGTATCTGGGACTCTCTTTTTACCCACATGCGGAAGAGGTGCTTGCCGCTTCATAAACATTTAGCACTGAAGCATGGGAAGGGAAGAGTGATTAAAATAAAAAACAGAGTGGTGGAAGAGAAAAAAAAAATCCACTACTCTTCTGGTAAAATACTACATCTTGTACTTTCTAACATTACTCTTAAGCTTTCTCCTTGCTAGCTTGAGGTCCTAAATGTGCTCCTCATACCCAAAGCAGAAGAACAAAGCACCACCAGCACACCAACTAAAGCACAACTAGGGACATATATTGTCACAAAATCTTTTGTGAGATTTCAAGGTCTGCAAAAAAGCACTTTCTTAGGTAGTAGTGGTCACTATTTCCAAAGGAAGGGGTCCCTAGTGGCTCGAAAAGTTGTGTACACATTTTTTGACAATAGATGTCCCTCACCGTGTTTCAGTTGGTTCTTCTATCATGGATTTTATGATGGTGCCACCCGTTGTTTCTTAACTTTAGCTGCCCCTGTGATAAGATTCATGGATACGAGTGGACGATAGTGACTTTTCCCATGCCTAGAAGTACCAGAAATGTTCCTTTGCTACTGTCAACCAAACAGAGGGTGGACAAGTGTTAGAAAGAATAAGCTGTTGGTGAGCTACAAATAAAGTGTAGCTGAAGCTTTTGCCTGCATAGGAACAGCGCAGGTTGCATTTAAAGTGTTACTAAACCCAGAACCTGCATTCACTATATCTGGTCTCCCACAGTACACAGAACATGGAAATGCAATCATTTTAGTAAATTTAAACAGATAAATACCTTCTCTCATCTGCAGTATTTAGCAGTCTTGTGACTTGTGACAGTTACTAGTAATAGTTGTCGGAGGAGTTTTCATTCTCCCCTGATCCTCTGTCTGGACATGTCTGGACAGTGCTGATTGGCCCTGTGCTGATCACTGCACTCTCCCAAGGAAAAAAAAAAAACTCTCTAGCAATACACACCAAACTGAGCATGTGCAGCCCCTCCCCTGGCTCTGTAAATATCAAGTTCATTTTTGGAGACAGTGAAAGAAGAGGAGGATCAGAGAGACAGGATCAAACAGCCTTTATACACAATGCAGAGGATAACCCCTTAGGTTCCACAGTGAGTATAACAAGCATGCTTTACTGCATATGCAGACTAATTTTACTGTTGTGGGTTTAGTAACACTTTACATTTTTATGTGAAATTTTAACTTTTTGACAATCTGCTAGGAGATAATAAAATGCTTAGAGCTAATTCAATTTAATTTAACTGAAAATTACTCCTTTGCCCACCGCTGTATGAAATCATTGACCTAAAGCGAAACTTTACCCATAACAACTTGTTAAAAAAATTCTGTTCTTCCTCTAGGAACACACATTCCACATTAATAATTATGCTACCAAAATACACGTGTGTAGTAAATTGCCTCCAGAATGGCTCCAGTTTCTTCTTGCTGGTGGCTGCCATTTTTCTGAAGCCCAGAGCCCCAGAACAGCAGTAAATCTTTAGGCTGTCAGCAGACTGACCTCTATATTTTTTGCACAGTGGCAAAAATAGTTATAAGTTTGATACCAAGCATGTGCAGAGCAAGGTGAGGCAGTGTGTTACTGGATTTTAAACAGTATGGACATTTATTTTTAATGTTTTACCTACTTATATCTGCAAAAGGGGCAAGCCTGAAGTGATCTAGCAGGACTCAATTTTCTAACTCAAGTTCCACTTTAAATAAGAACATGGCTCAGATGCAATCAACTATATAGATAGAGCTCCTCTTAGCACTAAATACACACAAATACTAGCTATCAGCTGACCTACCACAATTATATTTTTAGCAAACATGCATAGCTCCCCTCTGGCAGCAGATTATCAGAGTGCAGCTCGATCAAAGCTCATTTCTAGCAAATCAATAACTAACGGATATCACTCAGTCGCACCATGTACGATTGCTTGATCTTTACTGCTCATTAGTCCGACGAAACATTTAGGGGGGAAATTGATCTTAACCACTTAAGCCCCGGAAGATTTTACCCCCATTCCGACCAGGGGGTATTTTGCGATTCGGCACTGCGTGAATTTAACGCACAATTGCGCGGTCGTGCGACGCTGTACCTAAACGAATTTGACGTCCTTTTTTTCCCACAAACAGAGCTTTCTTTTGGTGGTATTTGATCACCTGTGCGATTTTTTGATCACGCGCTATAAACAAAAAAAGAGCGTCAATTTTGCAAAAATAGCAATATTTTTCACATTTTTTTATATGAAATTCCCCCCAAAAAAAATGTAAAAATCAAAATTTTTAAAAATTTTCGGCCAATTTATTTTATGCTACCTATGTTTGGTAAAAAAAATCGCAAAAAGCGTATTTTGATTGGTTTGCGCAAAAGTTATCGCGTTTACTAACAAAGGGAAAGATTTTTGTCATTTTTGTTGTTTTTTTTTTTAACGCGTAATGGCGGCGATCTGCGATTTTTTTTGCGGTACTGCGACATTGCGGCGGACAGATCGGACCCTTGACTGACATTTTTGACACTTTTGGGGTTACCAGTGACATTTCTACAGTAATCAGTGCTATACATATGCACTGTTACTGTAAAAATACACTGGTAGTGAAGGGGTTAACTTTATTTGGAAGGGAGGGGCTGTGTGTGTCCCTAGGGGCGTGGTTTCTACTGTGATTGGCTGTGGCTCTAGCTGTAAGGACACTGATCAACGGATCTACATACCAGATCCGTTTTATCAGTGTCTTTGCAGCGAGGAGAATGACAGGCAGTTTGTTTACACAAGCTGCCTGACATTCCCCCTCTCCCCCGCCGATCGCCGAGTGACCGGCGGACATCGGGTCCGCTGGTCACACGCGCGGGGGGGTCCGTGACCACGCGGGAGCGGGAGCGCGCCCCGGGGGGCGCGCGCTCGCTCCCTAGACCCTCACAAGCAAGCAACGTAGCCCTACGTTAGTTTGCCTGTGAGGGGCTGACCGCCGACGTAGATAGTCGTGCGGCGGTCGGCAAGTGGTTAAAGGCCCACAAATTCTCTGCATTGAGTTAATCTGCACATCAAACTTTTATATACATCTGACTGTTTTATGTCTAAAGTAAACCTGAAAGTAAAAGCCGCAATGCAAGATTTGTGATGTCGACATTCATGTTCATATGCAGACCTAGTATCTATAACAAACAATATATGGAACATGTGTTTGAACAGACAGATGGCACCAACTATACACTATAAACCTGCTATGACTTATGCTGTAGTATTAATGGCGATATTGCTGTTTTTTCTTCTTTTTGGGTCTTTACATTGTATTTTTTTTTTACCTATATGCTGTATGTGCATGAGGCATCTGTTATTTACATGTACAGAATATACAGATTGTGCTTAGTGCTTACTAAATCGGCACAAAGGTTGTATTGTTTGCTTGGGCTGTACTGTGCCAGTTTTTTTCTAAATAGGTAATTTCACAATTTTTTGCACTGCAGTTTAAAAATGGGATTTTTTACTTACCGTAAAATCAATTTCTCTGATGTTCATTGACGGGCACAGCTCATTATCTTCATAACCATTGGGTTATACTGCCTCCCACAGGAGTAGGACACTAGGCAGAAAAAGAATCTGGCTATGCCTATGGGCAGTCCCAGGGGGTATACTCCCTCTCCCTGCTATAGGTACTACGTTTAGTTACAAGCAGTGTCAGAAGAATTTACAACTCCACAGAGGGGTGGGTGCTGTGTCCGTCAATGAACATCAGAGAAATGGATTTTACGGTAAGTCAAAAATCCCATTTTCTCTTTCATTCACTGAAGGACACAGCTCCTGATCTTCAAAACCATTGGGATGCCCCAAAGCAGTGTTAAACATGAGGGATCGGAACAACAAATTCCCAAGGCTAAACAGTAGCCAACCAGGCAACAGGAGCCCACCTGAAACAATACATCCTCGAAGAAGATCAGGTCCTCTAAACAGCAGCCTGCAAAACCTTGCGGCCAAAAGAAGCATCCACAGATGACCAGGTGGCCGCCTTGCAAACCTGCGTCACTGACGCCTGATGATGGAAGGCCCAGGAGGCACTAAGCACCCGAGTAGAGTGCGCCTTAAAAGGGAAAGGAAGAACCTGACGCTTGATGGAATAGGCCTGAATCACCATCTGTCTAATCCATCTGGAAACGGTCGCAGAGGAAGCGGACAACCCTTTCCGATGCCCATCCGTGAGCACAAATATTGAGTCTTACTTCCTGAAAGACTCCGTAGCTGCCAGGTACACCCTAATTGCCCACACCACATCCAAGGCATGCAAAGCAATTTCTTTCAGATTTTTAGGCCTGGGACACAGGGAAGGCAACACAATGTAGAGGAGGCCACTGTCAAAACGGAGAGCTGAGCCACTAGAGGAGCCGCATCCAAAGAGGCATCACAGATAAACTGCAGCCCCTGGACCAGCTGTGGTCTGCCAGCCCAGCAAAGGCAGGGGGGGGAGCTGTTCTCTATCCAGGTCACGGCGAAAAAAGCTTAGCCCACTTGGCCAGAGTTTGCGACACCAGGGCAATGGTGAATATCGGCCTCAGTGCCGAACTAGTCAGAGTGTACAAGTACATATTGCGGGCCACAGCCTCCGCCTTCTTGTCAACTGGATCCTTAAAGGCTGGGGACTCTTCAACCGGAAACATGGTTGCCTTGTTCAATCTAGAAACCGGAGGGTCCACCACCGGTGGAACAGTTCACTTCTTAATAAGGGACTCCTCACAGGGGTAACGCCTAGAAGATCGATTAGGGACCCAAAGGGGACGCTTTGGTCATCCCCACTCTTTAGCGGCAATTTTGTAAGGAGACACCTTTGCCGCTCTGGATGGCTTCATGGCGCGTGGTTGCAGACCAAGCAGGGTGACCCACGTCCGCAGCAAACCACGGCAAATTGGCCGCCAGACTACACAAACATAACCGCTGTGCATAGAAACACACAGGCTACAACAAAATGGTGGCCCCGTGTGTCACCACGAGGCTCCCAGGGACCCAGGAAGGATCCCTAGGCCTCAAGCACAGACCCAGGCAGGACGGGTTGCCCTGGCAGGAGCCCCCACTAGGTACTAGGTCCAGCACATCTGATTGTCCAGTCACACCCTCCAGCCCCCATCCCCAGTATAGCGCCCTGCCCCCACCCCAGTAGGTGGACCAGACCACCCAAACAGCCCCAGCATAAGTGAAGGGGGGGTAAGATGGGGGACAGATGAAAGGGGGGTGCTTGACAGGAAGGAGGGGAACCCGGGGGCCCGACTGTCCTAAGGAGGGGTCCACGTCCACCCCAAGACCCTCCAGAGGGAGAGGGGGGACAGCTACTCACTATACCAGGAAGCGGATGGGCACCGCTCCAGACAGAAACCTTCTCCATTGAAATGGGAGGGCTGTTGGCCAGGAAGAGCGTTGCAACTCGGGCCGAGACCTGGTCATATGCGACCTCGGGAGGCGTTTAACTCGCAGGCCAGCCTCTGCCCAGTATGGCTATGTCACGGCCAACCTTGCGTGGAGCTAAGGTCTGCGCCTGCACGCTGGCCAGACTAGGGTGATAACTGGATCTAGATTATCCAGCCCATTGCCCAGTCCGGCAGTTGATTGTAGATCTCACAGGAAAAATCCAGGAGAAAAAACTTCTACATAAATAGAAATAATTTCCCGGGACCAGAGATCCCAGTAAGGAACTAGGTCCTTAGGCAGAAAAAACTGAGTACCTATAGCAGGGAGAGGGAGTATACCCCCTGGGACTGCCCATAGGCATAGCCAGATTCTTTTTCTGCCTGGTGTTCTACTCCTGTAGGGGGTAGTATAACCCAATAGTTATGAAGATCAAGAGCTGTGTCTGTTAATAAACGAAAAAGAAATCATAGTTTCCTAATGTAAACTTTTCTAAATTTTGGTATGGACACAGAGAAATAAAAATCATATATTAAGCTAGTCTTCATAAACAGGCCTCATTACTGTATATAGTTTCATTCCAGGTAATAGGTTAAAGTGTGCAAAATATACCTTTAGCCCCCGTTCACACCAGTGCGACTTTTAATGTGATTTGGCAGCTCAAAATTCCATCACAATTCGGACCCTATGGATCTGTTCAAATCGGTGCCACACTGTCCACACTGACTTCTGCACGGATTTTGAAAAAAGGTTCCTGCAATATTTTTCTGAATTCAGGTGCGATTTGCATAGACATCTGTGCGTGAACTCGCACAGATGTCAGCCAAGTTGCACCTGAAGTCGCACTGACCTGCAGCTTTGAAATTGTGCGATTTCAAGTAAAGTTGCACAATTTCAAAGCCAGATTCGGTGTGAATGGTGGGGGCTATTATTTTATTCATATAGAATGAAATTAGTAATAATTTAAAGTAGAACTATAGGCAAAACCTTTTTCCTCATTTTGGAAAGAGTAAGGGAGAGTCATAACCTCATCAGTTTATTGTTTGCCATCTGTGCACTATTGGAGAGATTTCCCTTTATTTCCTGTCCCATAGCCAAAACAGGAAGTGAGAGGAAATCCCTGCAAATTAAGGGAATCCCTTGGGAACCCCCAGATCACCAGAACTTGTATCCCCATAGGAAGATTTCCCCTCTAACACTTTTCTGGTGACAACCCAAAATTCTGGATTTTCTTTTACTTTCATTTTCAATGATAATGGCAAACAGAACAAATAGAGATTGTGAATCTCCCTGTACCCCGGGGTACCCGATACCCGGAAGGCACAGAAAGTATTAAAAACTGACAGGAGTTCTAATCCCTCTCCACTCTATCCAAAATTTTGAAAAAAGTTTTGGCTTTAGTTGTATTTTAAAGACTATGTCTAATCAAACTTGAAAACTTACTGACAAGTTAAAGAAGTTGTAAAGTCAGGAAGGTTTTTTTATCTTAATGCATTCTATGCATTAGGCCCCTTTCACACGATTGGACCGATCAGGTTCGCCTGTCCGTTTTTCAGACAGACCTGATCGGGCCATCCATTCTCCTCTATAGCGAGGCGGATGTCAGCAGAGATGTGTCCACTGACACCCGTTAGTAAACCGATCCGAAAAGATCCCCTTAAAACAGACAGATGGTGATACGTTCGCCATCCATCCAGCGGGACGGATCGGATGAAAACGGACATGCTGTCTGCTTTCATCCGATCTACCCATAGAGGAGAGCGGAACTCTGTCAGGTCCGTCTCTGCACAGTGAGCAGAGACTTACTTGTCATCCGCCTGCTCAGCAGGGATCAACAGAGCAATCCCCGCTGAACTAGCGGCGTCCGCGGAGTGGATCGGCCCCGTGTGAAAGGGGCCTCGAGATAAAAAGCCTTCTGTGTGTAGCAGCCCCCCCACAGCACCCTTAATACTTACCTGTGCCCCCTCTCTGTCCAGCGATGTCAACAAGTCCCTCGGCTGCCCCGGAACTCTCCCTCCTGATTGGCAGAGATACAATCAAAGTCAGTAAGCAAATCAGGAGAGAGAGGGGGTGGGGTCGAACGGCAGCTCTGTGTCTGAATGGACACACGGAGCTGCAGCTCGACTCGGGTGCCCCCATAGCAAGCTGCTTGCTGTGGGGGCACTCGATAGGGAGGGAGAGGCCAGGTGTAGGAACGAGGGACCCGAGAAGAGGAGGATTCGGGCTGCTTTTTGCAAAACCAACTTCACAGAGGTAAGTATAACATGTTTATAATTTAAAAAAAAAAACGAGACTTTACAATCACTTTAAATTGTTTACCAATGTTACAAATCTCTCATTTAGCCCTGGTTCACATTGATGTGATTTCGGATGCATTCTACAATGCATTGGATGGCATGACAAGTGAAATAACATGATTTTCTATGGAGGCCGATCACATATATGCAGTGAAAATGCGATGCGATTTTAAAAAAGGGTCCTGTGCATCTTTAGAGCTGGAATGTAATTTGCATGTGAAAACAAAGAGAGAGAGAGGGGGGGAGGGGAAAAGAGAAAACCAGGGCATTAAGTCCAAATCGCAACTGTATCCAAATCACATAAAAAACGCATTGAAACTGCATTAACTCGCACTAGATGTGCTCCTTGAAAATCGCACCAGAAAACCTATTCAAATCGCAAGGCATCAGTGTGAACCTAGCCTTACTGAGAATTTTGACAGAAGCATCTCACCACTCTAGTCTCAATGAATGATATTTCAAGCTTACTCTAAAATAATCAGCCAATTTTTGTATCGGTCTGGAGCTCTAATCTTTACCTTTCCTGGTGCTTTCCTGGGATCTCCCACTCGCATTTCCATAGATGGTGGCACTTGATAAATGTCTTGTGACTGAGTCATTGATGGTGGCACCTGGTAGATGTCTTGTCCTGGTCTAACCGATGGTGGGACTTGATAAACATCCTGAGACTGAGGGGGGCTGGTGGATCCCACTGGGACTTGGTATAGTTCCTGTGGTTGATTCATGGAAGGTGGAACCTGATAAATGTCTTGAACTTGACTAGAGAACTGATGTTGAGATAGCTGGCTCTGATACAAGGTAGATTGCTTGGAAGGGGTAGTTTGACCTGGGTGCTGTGGCCCCTGAGGGCTTTGATAAAGTGTCCGTTGCCCTTTAGGTGGTGCTGGAACCAAGTAAACACTGTCTGCACTCGGGCTCTGGTAAGGATGCATAGGTGCATACTGGTTTGAGGAGACGACATTATAGACACCTTGGTTGTTATAAGGCAATGGAGTCTGGGGTGGCTGCTGCTGGGATTGTTGCTGAGGCTTCTGTTGACCTTGATCACCAGCAGCACCTTGTTTCTTGTCATACATACCCACTAGAATCTTAAGCCGATTTCCAGGAACAATGCCCTGTCGTCCATGTAGAGAACATAACCACCATCCATCTAGACCTTGAGTATTACGCTCCAGCACTGTCATGATATCCCCTTTGCGGAAGGATAGCTCATCTGGGGACTCTGCCACATTGTCGTATAGAGCTTTGGCCAATACATTCTGCAAAAAAACAGATACAAAAACATTACTCATTAAAATACTTCTGTGAAGTTAAATAAGAACTTTCAATTCACATTTTATTACTTGCACACATTGAGAAGATTATTTTCATTATGATGAGCTTTCTCATTTGTAGATCTAAAAATATTAAAAAGACTATAGCACTCATTGAAGTTGGCGCTGCACCAGTCAATTGATACAACTATTGAGCCTGACCAGTCTTTCCTCCCAAGTCAAGCTGCTGAATGGTTCACGTGACTATAGAAATGGTGATGACAGCCTATATGCATCAACTGTCTTCTTACAAGTGGACTTTTCCCTTACTGGACCCAACAGATCTTAACAACCTACATCCTATTTCCTTGCTCCCCTTTTTATCCAAACTCCTTGAACGTCTGGTCTACAACCGACTGTGCGACCACCTTGTCGAGAATAGCCTCCTTGATCCCCTTCAGTCTGGATTTCGGCCTCAACACTCTACTGAAACTGCTCTCCTAAAACTGACAAACGATCTACTAACGGCCAAAACCAATGGACACCATTCTGTACTCCTCCTCCTGGACCTTTCTGCTGCCTTTGATACGGTTGACCATCCCCTCCTCCTCAAAAACTCCATGCCTTTGGTCTCCGTGACTGTACTCTTCACTGGTTATCTTCCTACTTATCCAACCGCACCTTTAGCGTTACTTACAATTCCACTTCCTCCTCTCCTCTTCCCTTCTCTGTTGGGGTCCCCCAAGGCTCTGTTCTTGGACCCCTCCTATTTTCAATCTACACCTCCTCTCTGGGTCAGCTGATAGCCTCCCACGGCTTCCAATACCATCTCTACGCTGACGATACACAAATCTATTTATCCACCCCTCAGCTCTCTCCCTCAGTCGCCGCACGTATCACTAATTTACTATCTGATACATCGGTCTGGATGTCACACCACTTCCTCAAACTCAATCCCTCCAAAACCGAGCTAATAATTTTTCCTCCACCACGTGCCCCTTCTCCTAATCTCTCTGTCAAAATGGATGGAATTACTGTCAGCCCATCCCCGCATGCCAAGGTCCTAGGTGTTGTCCTGGACTCTGAACTCTCAAGGCCCACATGCAATCGCTGTCTAAATCTTGCCGCCTTAACCTCCGCAACATCTCCAAAATACGCCCCTTTCTAACCAAAGACACAACAAAGCTCCTAGTTCACTCCCTGGTCATCTCGCGCCTCGACTACTGCAATTCCCTTCTCATTGGCTTACTTCTACACAGGCTATCCCCCCTTCAATCCATCATGAAAGCTGCCGACAGACTCATCCATCTTACCAAACACTCAGTGTCTGCCGCTCCTTTCTGTCAAGCCCTCCACTGGCTTCCGCTCACCCAACGAATCAAATTCAAAATACTAACAACATCTTACAAAGCCATCCAAAGCTTAGCCCCCAACTACATCACTAGCCCAGTCTCAATATACCAACCTAATCTCTCTTTTCGTTCCTCTCAAAACCTCCTGCTCTCTAGCTCCCTCATTACCTCCTCCCATGCTCGCCTCCAGGACTTTACCAGAGCCTCTCCAATCCCATGGAACTCCTTAACCTTATCTGTCTGATTATCTCCTACTCTATTAGCTTTTAGGCGATCTCTGAAAGCCCTCCTCTTCAGAAAAGCCTATCCTACCCACACCTAACAACTCTACCTCCATTTTATCCATCTGCCCACCCCCCTCGGGTTACTGCCTTTTGTTTCACTTGACCCTCCCTTCTAGATTGTAAGCTCTAACGAGCAGGGCCCTCTGATTCCTCCTGTATTGAATTGTACTGTAACTGTATTGTCTTCCCCCACACTGTAAAGCGCTGCGTAAACTGTTGGCGCTATATAAATCCTGTATAATAATAATAATTATGGACATTTACTATCTGCAGATGCAAAAAAAGGCCCTGATAGCCAACAAGATCATATATAAAAGATCAAGCTTTAAATATCAAAATCTGTGATAATTACATCTTTCATGTAGAGGTACCTGAACACAAAACAATGATAAAAATGGCAGATGTTTTTACATATTACAGTACAACAGAATCCAATCAAATTAAAGTGGACCTTTACTCGAAAACCTCCATTACTCGAAAACCTCCATTACACTAAAAATAAAAAATAAATGTTTTTGATTTAGATACACTTTAATAGCCAACAACTCCTGTGCCACACTTTATGGCATCCTTTCTCAACCTGGATTACGTGGTACCCTAGGGCAGTGGTCCTCAACTCCGGTGCTCGGGGCCCACTAACAGGCCAGGTTTTAAGTATTACCTTGGGGAGATGCAGACTAGAATACTGCAATCACTGAGCAGCAAATGAGATCACCTGTGATGTAATTTAGTTATCTTGCAAACCTGGCCTGTTAGTGGGCCCCGAGGACCAGGGTTGAGGACCACTGCCCTAGGGCACCAGAGCTTCTTAGGGGTTCTTGACAACTGAGGAACCATCAACATAAGGGGCAAGATCTTTCCACAACTTACTGATCACATTAATATACCATTAGTTTTAGATATAATAATTTTAGCATTATTTCAAGAGTTCCTCTGGTTTCAAACGGTTGAGAAAGGATGTTCTAGGGGAAACAAAAAAAAACATCTTAACCCCACCAATAGCTTTTTTTTTGCTAAAGGCATTTCCATCAGGAACCCCATAGAAAGACTACTTTGATCATAACACTAATATATTGAATATAAATTTGCAGAAACATGGGATCTCTGGAAAAGTAGTGTAGTGTTGTGAAATATTATCTTGGCAGAGACTCATGATGGAATGCAAAGTATCCAGCAGCAGAGATTTAGAGGTCAGGGATCTCAAGTTCAAAGCCAACGCTGCTTAAGCTCTGTGTTTCTGAGGGCGAAGTGGAAATAGTCTCCCCAGCCATAAGAGGCACCAGCAAACAAACCACTACATTCCAGTCAACAATCAAAGGCCTATATGTGCAGGATTCTCCCATGGAAAGAAGGCAACATGGACAACAAACACAAGGCAGATAGTTCTTATGATCACTGTTTGACATGTTGGTGTCAAGACCAGCTGTCAACGCCTGTCTTCTACTCTATTCATATAGAATTAACAAATGTATTTTGTTTTAGACTATCTCTAACTAAATACCCATGCATTGCTTCCAAATGGAACATCTTCAAAGATCCCTACGTTGTTCCTTACCAAACAGTATCCGCTTCTAGTTAAAGTACATTTTCACCTTTTGCATGGATCGGGGATAATAATATGATAACCATTTAAGGCCCCTAGTCTGGCCACAGGTGCACTTTATGGAAACGACTATATGGGTTCTTTCACACGGGCGTTCCGTATGTCCGTTTTTCATCCCATCCGTTTGCGGATGAAAAACGGACATAATGTATCTCTATGTAAATACGGATGTCATCGGATGATCATCCTCTGACATCCGTTTTTTGTCAGTTCAGTTCAGTTCAGTTCAGTTTTTTTGAATGGAGGAGAACCGTATTTTTTCTTCCTTTCAAAAAACGGAACTGAAGCAAAAACGGATGTCAGTGGTGTCATCCGCAGACATCCGTATTTACATAGACATGCATTATGTCAGTTTTTCATCCGCAAACGGATGGGATGAAAAACGGACATACGGACCGGATGACACAAGTGTCATCCGTGTCCGTTACAAAAAAAAAAAAAGGACCTGATCGGGCAAAAAAAAAGGAACGCCCGTGTGAAAGAGCCCTTAGGGTCCTTTCACACGGCCGCTCCGCTGCTTTCCGTGTGTCCGCAAATCATCCTATTTTTTTGCGGATGATTTGCGGACATCAATGTAAGTGAATGGCACTGTGGATGTCAGCGGAATACCATCCGCTGACATCCGATTTTCCTCCTTTCAGTTCTGTTCCGTTTTTACGAATGGAACAGAACCCCATTTTTCCATCCGTGTAAAAAACGGAAAGGAAGGAAAATCGGATGTCAGCGGTGTCATCCGCTGACATCCGCAGTGCCATATACTTACATTAGGTCCGCATATCATCCGCAAACGGATGGGATGATATGCGGGCACACGGAGCGGATGACACAAATGTCATCCGCTCCGTGGAAAAAAAAAAAAAAGTCCCGCAGCGGACCAGGAGCCTATCTGAGATTGTAGGCTTGCATTTCCCACTAATCACTGGCCAGTGAGGCCGTCCACTAAAGGGGCCTGCATTATTATTTTGATGATAGTTTCTGAATGCCTATACAGCCCACAGGTTTGCTCTATAAAAAAATAGCAAATTTTTAGCTATACATGTACATAAAAAAACTATATTCAGAACTACTAAGAATGTTTGTATGTGCAATAAAATGTATCTGTGGTGTTGAATGGATGTACATTGAGCAACGCACTTTTCCTGTTTTTTACTGTTTACAAGGCAGCAAAGCATTCATGTCCGATCACTTACGTAAGTTCAATATGCGTGTTATCACTGCTGTCAGCAGACACACCTGTGGACAGATCTGTCAAACATTAACGTGTCTGCTTACTGCTGAGTTTCTGGAACTATCTTACCATCCCTATATAAATTACATTCAGAGTTAATGCATTATTATACTGCAGCAGGTTGTTAGAATCTTGTCTGGGACAAGCCCACACAAAAACTATTTTCATTTGTTTTAAGCGGAAGCCAGGAGGTCGAATAAAGCATAAGTTTGCTTAACTACTCAAGTACCAGCCTGTAAATCATCTTTATTACCAGGCCATTTTTTCATAAATAAATGGCATAAATAGCATAAACAAAAAGCCAAGGAGTAGCATAGGTAGGCAAAAAGGAACGTGCCATACACAAGGGGGTGGTATATTCCAAACCCCCAAACCGACATAATACACCAGAGATGGTAAAGCTGGTAGGTTTTATTTGTGTAGTGGACGTTGATGCCCATAAACTAGCCCAACATGTTTTGCGGATCACCGCTTCTTCAGGGGCAATTTTGGACCGCTCCCATGTCCGCCCTGGGGTTATCTACCCTATTTACGATCTTTTGTCCGTCCTTCTTGTTTTAGGATTAGTCTAGCTGCAGGTGGGTTTTTTGGCCTTACCCTATGCTCTTCGTTGTGACCCCTACATCCTAAAGACCACTTATGTGTAAAAATGTATTATAAATAAATAAAAGGGACCGGATGGCTTGCACCCGAGGGTTCTTAATGAGCTCAGCCAGGTGATTGCCAGACCATTATTCTTGATCTTTAAGGATAGTTTACGGACGGGTATGGTGCCAGCTGATTGGAAAAAAGCCAACGTGGTACCAATATTTAAGAAGGGGCCGAGATATATCCCGGGTAACTATAGGCCGGTCAGCCTAACATCTGTAGTCTTCAAAATTTTGGAGGGGATGTTAAGGGACCACATACAAGACTTTAGTAATAAAAACGGTATTATAAGTAGTAATCAGCATGGATTTATGAAAAATCGTTCTTGCCAAACCAATCTATTAACCTTCTACGATGAAGTGAGCAGCCACCTAGATAAAGGTAAGCCTGTGGATGTGGTGTATCTGGACTTTGCAAAGGCCTTTGACACCGTTCCCCACAAACGATTACTGTACAAACTAAGGAAGGTAGGTATGGACCATAAGGTGAGTACCTGGATAGAGAACTGGCTCCAGGGGAGAGTACAGAGGGTGGTGATTAATGGGGAGTACTCGGATTGGGCGGGTGTGGAAAGTGGGGTCCCCCAGGGTTCTGTCCTGGGACCAATCCTGTTTAATTTGTTCATAAATGATCTAGAGGAGGGGATATCGAGTACAATCTCAGTATTTGCAGATGATACTAAACTAGGCATGCCAATATCTTCTATGCAGGATGTGGAAACCTTGCAAGCAGACCTGAACAAAATAACGGGGTGGGCAACTACATGGCAGATGAGATTTAATGTAGAAAAATGTAAAGTAATGCACTTGGGGGCCAGAAACCAGAAAGCAAGCTACTCACTAGGGGGGGAACCTCTGGGTGAGTCTAGGATGGAAAAGGACTTGGGGGTACTGGTAGACAACAAGCTTGGCAGTGGCATGCAATGCCAAGCCGCCGCAAGCAAAGCCAACAGAATGCTGGGATGTATAAAAAAGGGGATTCACTCCAGAAATAAAGAGATTATTCTCCCACTCTACAAGACTCTGGTCCGACCACATCTGGAGTATGCTGTCCAGTTCTGGGCACCGGTCCTCAGGAAGGATGTGCTGGAATTGGAGAAAGTCCAGAGAAGGGCAACAAAAATAATTAGGGGAATGGAGGACATCAGCTATGAGGAAAGACTACAAGCACTGAACCTTTTCTCTCTGGAGAAAAGACGATTGAGGGGGGATATGATATCAATGTACAAATACTGTACTGGTGACCCGAGCATAAGGAACAAACTATTCAGAGAAAGGAGATACAATAAGACACGTGGCCACTCACTAAAACTAGAGGAAAGGCGGTTTAACCTTAAAGTGCGTAAGGGGTTCTTCACTGTAAGAGCAGTAAGGATGTGGAATTCTCTTCCACAAGCGGTCGTATCAGCAGGGAGCATCGATAATTTCAAAAAACTATTAGATGGACACCTTAAAGACCACAACATACAGGGGTATACAATGTACGGTTAAAAGCAAACACACACACGCATCATAGGTTGAACTGGATGGACTGATGTCTTTTTTCAACCTTACTAACTATGTAACTATGTAACTATTGTAACAGGAAGTCAGCTAAATCTGGGAATGTAGTCACAGGAAGGAGATACATTTCTACCTGATTTAGAAAGTCCATTAATTAATTTAGGGTGTTGGCTACAGAGCTAGCCAGCAGGAAGTTGAAAGGCCTTCACCTGTTCAGAATGAGGGAGTTAAGGCTCTATAATTTGTTCAGAGAAATTCCTATTGTTTGCTGCCTCCTGTCGCCGTGTAGGCTGGGAGAGGAGGACAGACATACGTGTACCTCCCGACGCCGTGTGGGCATGGGAGAAGGACTGCTGCCGCCTGTCGCCGTGTGGGCTGGGAGAGGGGGACAGTCGGATGTGTGCCTCCCGACAAGCTGGTGAGCATGGGAGAAGACCCCCTAAAGCGATGTGAAGCTAAGGAGGGTAACCACGAGTGAAGACGTCTCAAAGGTGAGAAGACAAAGTGTTCCATGTGAAGAGTGTGAAGAGTAATGGGACCTGTTAAATGAACTGTGTTCAATATGAAGAATCTGAAGAGTAAAGGATCCTGTTATAAATGAACATGTGCTGTGTGAAAGAAAACAAAGGGACATGTTCAATGGACAATGTTTGTGCTGTGTGAAAAGCAAACAAATGGACATTTGAGTGTCTGCTGTAGGATCAGCAGTGTCGGCCCAACAGTAGGTTGGGAAGACTTCTTAGGTAGGTTCCAGCGTGAGAAGGTAGCCGCCCACAGAGGCAAGGATTTATTTTGTCTTTTATTTTATTTTGGCTGTTTTGACGCTTGCAATTGTGTGAAGTAAATTGCATGAATAAATCAGTCTTGTTTTCAACCTCTGCTCGGCTATATCTCTGTGAAAACGCACCCCCAAAAGGGTCACCCATACGCCTACCACCGAGCTAATCCCTTACATATGGTGGAGGTATGCAGTGGGCATAAGCAGAGATCCCTGCAAGGAAGTGCAAATGTTTGATGAACTTTATCTGGTGCATGAGATTGCACAATCTATGTGTGCAGGAGAGAAGATCCTGACAAAAAAAAAAAAAGTGTTTTAAAGAGACAGCGGTCTCAAAATTATTTGATGAACTTTGTTGTGTCTGGTGCAAGTGACTGCACAAACTGTGTGTGCAGGAAAAGAGATCTTGCAAGAGAGAGAAAAACTACATGTGTTAAAGAGACAGTGGTCTGAAAATTTTTTGCTGGACTGTGAAAAATTTGTGGAGTTATTGAAGATGGGGCGATCCAAACGCCTGAAAAATGCAAAGATAGATGAAATGAGAGACCGGATTCTATGGATGGAGGGGATGTTGCCGTCTGAACCAGCCCCATCCATGCCTAAAGAGAGTCTACTAAAGAGGAAGGTTGTTGTCCCTAGCAACACTGATGAAACCGCTATGGAGACGCAGTGTGCTCAGATGAAAAGTAAACTCAAAATGGAGGAGATGTTGAAACATCTGATTATATCAAATGCAGCTCAACAGCAAGCAAATGCAGCTCAACAGCAGGCAAATGCGGATTTTCAGCAGAGCTTTGCAGCTCAACAAAAGGCTCATCAAGAGAGCATGGCAGGCTGGAAACAGAGACGCCAGCAGCCAATGGAGGCCATCGGTTTGGAAGAAACCGAGTATGTGTGCAGGGCTGAGTTGGATGCCTTGCAACGGAAAATGGAAGAAAAGGAACAAGCCTTGGAATTGCTTAAAATGGAGCATAGAAACTTGCAGGAAATGAATGAACTACTCAAGTCTCATGTGTTACAGTGGGAAGAATCCACTGCTCTTCTTTTGGTCGAGTTGCAAAAACGCAGAGAGACTATAATGGAGAAAGATACCATCCTCATGGAAAAGGAAAGTGAAATTCAGACTTTGCAGAAGCAAAGTATGGCTGATATGTTGGAGTTGCGTAATCAGCTGGAAAAAAGTCTTCAGTCTTTGGGAGCTACAAAAATAGACCTGCAGGAGTCGCAGGAACAGAATGTCGCTCTGAAAACGACATTGTCTCTCAGCGACAACGAGAAAAGTGAAAGAGAGGCTAAATTACTGAGTACTGTGTATGAGCTCACTACTTTGAGCAATGTGGTAAATGAATGGCGTGCGGACTGTGAAAGTTGGAAAGGGGAAGCCCAACGTGTCCAGCAGCAGTTAAAGGAGAAAGAAGCCTGTGTGGCAGAATTACATTCTTATTCCCAGATGCTAGCCAATGAGGTGAAGGCTCTTATGCAGGGAAAAGGAGATTGTGAACATAAGAGGGAAAAAGTAGAGGCACAGCTTCTGGAATCGCAAGTCAAGGTGTCAGAAGGTGACCGATTGTGTGCTAAGCTGTCAGAGAAGGCAAACCGACTGCAGGTTGAGTTGGACAATGTTATAAATCAGCTTTCTCAAGCAGACAGAAAATCTAGAGAAATTGCGGAAGATTTTTCTATCTTGGAATCGCAGCTGCAAGACACGCAGGAACTCTTACAGGAAGAGAGGTGTCAAAGGCTGAGTTTTAGCACAAAGCTCAAACAAATGGAAGATGAGAAAAATGGCTTCCTGGAACAATTAAAAGAGGAGGCAGAAGCAAAGAAAAACCTATCAGAGCAAGTCGCAACATTGCAAGCTCAGATAGCGGATATGAAAAAACGCATGGAAGAAAGCGTTGGTTCATTACAGTGTGTTGAAGATGTGAAAAAGAAGTTTGATCAGATGCTTGGTGAAGAGAAGACTGTGTCTGCAAAATATGCAGAAGAACGCGCACGTGCAGAAACGGAGGTGCGTGATAACGAGAGCAAAGCCCTGTTCTTGGCTCGCTCTTTGGAGGAAGCTCTAGAGTGTAAGGCTGAACTAGAAAGTGTTAACAAACAGCTGCATACAGAAATGGAAGAATTGGTCAGCTCCAAGGATGATGTTGTGAAAAGAGTTCAGGAGCTAGAAAAGTCTAAGCGAGCCTTAGAACAGCAAGTAGAAGAGATGAAGATTCCGTTGCAGGAACTGGAAGAGGAATTCCAGGCAACAGAGGATCTGTCCCAAAGAGGGGATAGTGTGCCTGATGCAGTTTTTAAAAGGATCAGTGTTTTGGGGTCTGTCCTGAGTGAGCCTCAGAAATGTGATGACATGTGGCTTGAATCACCCCTTTGGAATAAACCGTTCCTTCAAAAACTTCAAGCATTGGAAAATGTATCATTAGAGCTTCAGCAAACAAAGGAGCTGAGTAAGAAATGTGATGATTTCTCAGTTCAGGCTGAAAACCTAGTGGGGAAAACTAAGGCTGTTGGTGAAAACGTGAAGCAAATGAATAAGTGCCTTTCAGGGAGTGTTTCCAAAATGGAACTGGTGAAAGACGGGTGGCAGAAGTTTGATCGTGATCTTGAGATGCATTCCATGTGGAATTCAGATAGAGAAAAAGAACTAGGTGACCTTGAGCGGTCAAATAGTTCAGCAGAAAGTGCATTGAAGAAACCTGTAAAAGAATGTGTTGCAGTTCCATGCTTCTTCACTGATGCAGAGAGGAGGTCTATAATGGATACCACCCAGATCGCTGGGTTCAACTGTGTTGTTGCCTTTAACCCCTATGTTGGTGTAAGGAAAGTTGATGATGTTCTGGTTGACTACTTCTGTGAAGAGTTTGGCAAGAAATATAAACTGAATATCAAATCAAATAGTAGGCCTTTACTGCGACTCGCTCAGGAGGGCGAAAAGTTTAAGAAGTTGATGAGTGCAAATGCTTCCGATCTGCCTATGAATATGAAATGTTTGGTGAATGATATTGATATCTCTGGGAAAAGGAACAGGGGTCACTTTGAAGAAATGTGTGACAGCCTGTTGTCTCAATTGGAAAATCCTCTGCACAGCATCTTAGAGCAAGCAAAGCTCAAGAAGGAAGATCATTCCCTTTTACAACAAAAAGTCAATGATTGTGTACAGATGTATGGAGAGGCAACTCAAGTCACAGAGGGATGTCAAGAGTCCCTACTTGGAACAAAGCTTAGTGAAGCAAAGGTTCTCAAAGTTTTGTGGAAAACATTTATGGATTGCAGAGAGAGGCGTCTTAAGAATGTTGAAGACATTAAGACTAGCCCAATTGAGTTGCCTATGGATCACGGTCCTCCATGGTGGATTGGACAGACGGTTATGAGAGACAAGCTGTCTGACATTTATGAGAAAGCTGTCAATGAAGATGACAGAAACGAGAAGGAGCAAAATGATGCCAAAAATGCAGTTGAAGAATGTGTATATGAGATGAGAGACAAACTGTGTGGCATTTATGAGAAATCCGTCAATGAAGATGACAAAACCGTTTCATCCGGAAGCTTGAGGATAATAGGAGGCTTATCAGTGAGTCAGCAGTGCTTGACACATGCGTGCCTGGAAATCTGTGTCCCAACCCTAGGGTTGAAACAAGAGGGGGGGGTATGTAACAGGAAGTCAGCTAAATCTGGGAATGTAGTCACAGGAAGGAGATACATTTCTACCTGATTTAGAAAGTCCATTAATTAATTTAGGGTGTTGGCTACAGAGCTAGCCAGCAGGAAGTTGAAAGGCCTTCACCTGTTCAGAATGAGGGAGTTAAGGCTCTATAATTTGTTCAGAGAAATTCCTATTGTTTGCTGCCTCCTGTCGCCGTGTAGGCTGGGAGAGGAGGACAGACATACGTGTACCTCCCGACGCCGTGTGGGCATGGGAGAAGGACTGCTGCCGCCTGTCGCCGTGTGGGCTGGGAGAGGGGGACAGTCGGATGTGTGCCTCCCGACAAGCTGGTGAGCATGGGAGAAGACCCCCTAAAGCGATGTGAAGCTAAGGAGGGTAACCACGAGTGAAGACGTCTCAAAGGTGAGAAGACAAAGTGTTCCATGTGAAGAGTGTGAAGAGTAATGGGACCTGTTAAATGAACTGTGTTCAATATGAAGAATCTGAAGAGTAAAGGATCCTGTTATAAATGAACATGTGCTGTGTGAAAGAAAACAAAGGGACATGTTCAATGGACAATGTTTGTGCTGTGTGAAAAGCAAACAAATGGACATTTGAGTGTCTGCTGTAGGATCAGCAGTGTCGGCCCAACAGTAGGTTGGGAAGACTTCTTAGGTAGGTTCCAGCGTGAGAAGGTAGCCGCCCACAGAGGCAAGGATTTATTTTGTCTTTTATTTTATTTTGGCTGTTTTGACGCTTGCAATTGTGTGAAGTAAATTGCATGAATAAATCAGTCTTGTTTTCAACCTCTGCTCGGCTATATCTCTGTGAAAACGCACCCCCAAAAGGGTCACCCATACGCCTACCACCGAGCTAATCCCTTACACTATGTAATTATGTTTGTCAATATATTTATTCTTTTTTTCTTATTTTAGTAGCATTTGTGATGTCCTTACATCTGCGTAAATGTATTCACCTCTTTCGCTATGACATTAAAGTTTTGTCATTAAAGACCATCGACAGAGTTAATATCCACAATCCGCTACGTCTACAATAATTACACAATCAGATTGTCCTACCAAGTGGACGTAGCTCAGCCAATGAGCATCCTATCCAATCCATCACCAATTTCAGTGGAATCAGACCCGGTGTATCCAGCCAAGGTCCCCAAAGTTTTTTAAATTTCCGGGGGCATCCACTTTGATAGTAGATGTACTTTTCCAAGTTTCGCCCATGAAATTATACACTTTGAGTGAATTGTTTTTTAAATGTCTAGAAGTAAAGCTGCACGAATAAAGATCACGACTCTCTCATGATTCTCAACGTAACATCATCTTTCATATTATGCAAAAGAATTGGGCTAACTTTACTGTTTTTTTTTTTTTAATTCACTGAAGTGTATTTTTTCCCCAAAAATTGCTTTTGAAAGACCACTGCGCAAATACAGTGTGACATAAAATATTGCAACGAACACTATTTTATTATCTAAGGTCTCTGCTAAAAAAAAATATAGATAATGTTTGGGGGTTCTAAATAATTTTCTAGCAAAAGATACTGATTTTAACTTGTAAGCAACAAGTATCAGAAAAAGGCTTAGTCTTTAACCACTTAAGCCCCAGAGGATTTGGCTGCTAAAAGACCAGGGGGTATTTTGCAATTCGGCACTGCGTGACTTTAACAGACAATTGCGCGGTCGTGCGACGCTGTACCTAAACTAATTTGATGTCCTTTTTTTCTCACAAACAGAGCTTTCTTTTAGTGGTATTTGATCACCTGTGCGAATTTTTTGATCACGCGCTATAAACAAAAAAAGAGCATCAATTTTGCAAAAATTACAATATTTTTCACATTTTTTTATATGAAATTCCCCCACCCAAAAAAAAAAGTAAAAATCTAAATTTTTTAACATTTTCAGCCAATTTGTTTTATACTACATATGTTTGGTAAAAAAAAAATCGCAAAAAGCGTATTTTGATTGGTTTGCGCAAAAGTTATTGCGTTTACTAACAAAGGGAAAGATTTTTGTAATTTTTGTTGTTTTTTTTTTAACGCGTAATGGCGGCGATCTGCGATTTTTTTTGCGGTACTGCGACATTGGGGTGGACAGATCGGACCCTTGACTGACATTTTTGACACTTTTGGGGTTACCAGTGACATTTCTACAGTAATCAGTGCTATATATATGCACTGTTACTGTAAAATTACACTGGCAGTGAAGGGGTTAACTTTATTTGAGAGGGAGGGGCTGTGTGTGTCCCTAGGGGCGTGAGTCTAACTGTGATTGGCTGTGGCTTGAGCTGTAGGAACACTGATCAACGGTCCTACATAGTAGAACCGTATGATCAGTGTTTCCACACAAGGGGAGAATGACAGGCAGCCTGTTTACACAAGCTGCCTGCCTTTCTCCCTCTCCCCCGACGATCGCAGAGTGAGCGGCGGACATCGGGGCCGCCAATCACATGCGCGGGGGGGTGCGTGACCGCGCGAGAGCAGGAGCGCGCCGCCGGCGGAGCGCGCTCGCTCCCCAGAGCCTCACAGGCTAGTGACGTACCGATACGTCACTCTGCCTGTGAGGGGCTGACCGCCGCAGTATATGTACTTGCGGTGGTCGGCAAGCGGTTAAAGTGGTTGCAAAGTCAGAAGGTTTTTTATCTTCATGCATTCTATGATAAACAGCCTTCTGTGTGCAGCTCCCCCCTCAGCCCCCCTAATACTTACCTGAGCCCCATCTCTATCCAGCGATGTTCATGAGTGCTTCAGTCGTGCGGAACTTTCTCTCTCCTGATTGGCTGAGACAGAGCAGCAATGCCATTCGCTCCCTCTGCTGCCAATCAGGAGAGAGAGGAGAGCGGGGCCGAATGGCAGCTCTGTGTCTGAATGGATACACAGAGCTGCAGCTCAGATCGGGTGCCCCCCATTGCAAGCTGCTTGCTGTGGGGCATTCAACAAGAGGGAGGGGCCAGGAGCACAAAAGAGGGACCTGAGAAGAGGAGGATCGGGGCTGCTCTGTGCAAAACCATCGCACAGAGGAGGTAAGTATAACATGTTTATTATTATAAAAAAAAAGCGAGGCTTTGTAATCACTTTAACAACCAGATGTTCTTTACACAGAATTCGAATTGGTCGATCATTCGAATTTCGTTTAGTTGGAACCAAGAACAGGAGGATCCGGGCTGCCCTGTACAAAACCACTGCACAGAGCAGGTAAGTATGATATGTTTATTATTTTTATTAGAAAAAAACAAGACTTTACAATCACTTTAAGTGGTTAAACTGACTTAACTTGCAGACCAAAGTTCATCCCTCTGATCTTCAAAAGAACCAAATGATACAATGTTTCTCTTTATCTCTCGGTGCTGAGCGATGTTGTGATAAACTTTGCTGGCTGCTTTTTTATTTTTGACAGCAGTGAGCAGAGAATCTCCAGTTGTTACAGGAATCGTGGAAATGCTGGATTAAGATCGTGAGGGGGGATGAATCGAGATCATGATTTTTTAACGACTAATCATGCAGCTCTATCTAGAAGTATAAATTTGATAATCAAGCGTATACATCTTCAAACAAAGCTCAGAGAGCAAAAATCTGTGATATCCCGAAGCAAACAATGGTGTAGCCAGAGTGCAGTTCACGTCTTACATCCTTGCTCATCGTATTACATAGTAATGCCAGCCTAGGTCAGAGTCTTTCACCACATATTTAGCATTAGGGGAACCTCGGTGTTTAGAGATACTGAAACTATTGTGAGCATTTCTTTTAGAACATAGAACTGAAGAGGAACCCTCTGAGTGATTAATGGTAGAATGGGGAATGGCAGAAAACCATGGAATAAAGCTGTAACCTAAGATCCTTGGTCCCTTGAGGTCTGGTCACCCTTGCAACTGTTGCTATATAACTGGCGTCTTGTGGAACATATGGAATACCATCTCCCAAGGTAAAGGCAGAAGAGATAAGAATTCCAACCCCATGGCCTGCATGACCTCTCCCTCTTTTACCAATCCCACTACCACTTCTTTCATCTTTATATTAGGGATTGTAGGAAAAAGGCAAATTTTATTCCCTACTTCAACCCCCAATCAAGGGAAGACTGTAGAAGCCGTGCAGGAGGAATGATGGGAACTTTGACATTGCATTTTCTTTCTTTGGCTTTGCTAGTAACTGAGTTTTGAACTTTGACTGTATTGCAATTTATTTGTATACCGTCATTGCTTTGTTTTAGTTATATTACTTGTTTAGCAAGATGAACTTAGTAAACTTTTGTTCTGCCAGCAACACCATTTTATGTTCTTTTATATTCTTTCGCTTTCTTTATGGGATGGCTGCCACAAGTCACACATTGTACTTGCTGTTATGTTCTAGAGAAGCTCTTTTTTAAAAAAAATTAGCCATGCCAAACAAGATTACATTATGGAGCAAGTGGAAGATTGTCCAAAAGCCACTTAAATCCGTCACTATACTCATCCTCAAGCTCCAGCAATCATCAAGTCTGGTGATTATAAAATGATTTGTTAATTACTTTATCTCCAACACATGTTGTTTGATGATTTGGGGATTACTCGTTAATTACCTTATCTTATTTCTTACTCCCAAGACATCTCATTTAAATATTTTTGTCCTAAACACAGATAATGAAAGAGTCGTCAGAATATTTTAGAATTAGTTTAAGACCATAATTTGCACGTTATTATGTTTTTCTTATCTTCCAATAATTGAAATTACACAGTATTCTGTTTATTCCCCTTGTTAACATGACTATTTAGTGCTGCTCTGCTCTAGTGGTCCTATCAATCCCATGTTAACCGCTTCCTATATTTACTGCTTCAGGGTGCGCAGGATCACGTATATATATATATATATATATATATATATATATATATATATATATATATATATATATATGTGATCCTGCACTTCCGAGGAATCAGGCGCAGCGGGAGTGAACCTACACAGCGGGAGCTGATCAGCGGGTCCCACAGTCCCACATACCCGACCCGATGTCTGCCAGTACCTGCTGAACGTTCATGTACACAGGCAGAATGGCGATCTGCCTATGTAAATAAGGCAGACTGCCATTCTGTCAGTACAGAAGGCATAGATCCTGTGTTCCTGTAAGGCAGGAACACTGATCCATGCCTTCCACTAGTAAAAGCACCTCCCCCTAGGGTTGACACCTCATCCCTTTTAACCAGGACACAAATTAATTACACAGGTTTTGTGGCCGATTAAGGTGGTAATTAAACTCACTTTGTGCCGTATGTGCATTATATTAGCCTCAGCCCCCGTTCACACTGGGGCGACCTGTCAGGCGACCTGGTCCCTGACAGGTCGCCGTAGGTCGCCTTCCATAGAGAAGCTGCGGACCTTTTCTAATAGGAGCGACACAAGTCGCTCCGACTTAGAAAAAGGTTCCGGAGCTTCTTTGGGGCGACCTGGAGCGACCTGCATAGACTTCAAATTTATGAAGTCTGTGCCGGCCGCTCCGAGGTCGCCCGGCAAAGTAGCGTCGCCCCAGTGTGAACGGGGCCTCAGAACCTGTGCAATTATTGTGTCTTGGTTTAAAGGGATGAGGTGGCAACCCTACCTTCCCCACTGAAACACCAGCTAGGCACACATTTAACCCTTTGATCGCCCCCTGATGTTAACCCCCTTCCCAGCCAGTGTCATTAGTACAGTGACAGTGCATACCTTTAGCACTGACACGGCCATCTTAACGAATGGGCAGTTGTCCAGGGGGCCCCACTTGCCCAGGGGGCCCCACCTGCCCAGCGACCCAGCCCCAGCCAAGCATTAGTCCCGTGTGCATCCCGCCACCAAACCTAGCAGGTGGCAAGCGCCTGTCGGCCCTGCGCTGCTCGCAGGCCACTTGGGCCGTGGAGGGGGAGCCCACAACTGCAGGAATGCCTATCTGCCTCCACGGGAACAGGCACACACAGGACAGTCGAGCCTGACTCCCATCCATGTGTGTGTTTACCGGACCCAGCCGCCGAACTTGGAAGCTGTCATTAGCCTGGCGCTGCTGTAACAATAGATATCGCCTTATCAATGATTAGCATTTTTATTCTCGTGGGTGATTGTGTAGGCATTGCCCGGGGCCCTTTAATGCTCTTAAGATGGCCCTGAGCGCTAATCACTGTATTAGTGTCACCGGTTTCCAAAATAGTGTCAAAAGTGTCAGTTAGGTGATCGGTTTGTTTGCTGCAATATCGCAGTCCCACTATAAGTTGCTGATCGCCGCCATTACTAGTTATTACTATCCCATAGTTTGTAGACGATATAACTTTTACGCAAACCAATCAATAAATGTTTATTGGGATTTTTTTTACCAAAAATATGTAGCAGATTACATATTGGCCTGAATGTGATTTCTTACATTTTTTTTATTGGATATGTTTTAGAGCAGAAAGTACAAAATATTGTTTTTTTCCAAAATTGTCGTTCTTTTGTTTATAGCGCAAAAAATAAAAACTGAAGAGGTGAACAAATATCAAGAAAGAAAGCTCTATTTATGGGGAAAAAAAAGGGACAGAAATTGTATTTGAGCACGGTGTCACACGACCACGCAATTGTCAGGTAAAGTAACACAGTGCTGTTTTGCAAAAAATGGCCTGGTCAGGAAGGGGGGGTAAATCTTCCAGAGGTCAAGTGGACTACCAATGGGGCCCATGTATCCTCTCCACTTGACCGGCAATTTTCAAGTAATCGGTGTGGTGAAAAGTGTCCTGTCATTCTTGCTGTGGTGTGAACAGCCCCATTGCCAACCACAGGCAGCAGTGTGTTTCCATTGGCATGAACAGCCACTGTAAAGTATATGGGTTAAGACCAATTGACACTGTCAGCAAAATGGGGTTTGTTTTTAATCTTCTAAAAAATTGTGAGTTGTTTTTTTTGGCATGGGACCTTTGACAGTAGAAATTTTGGCATTTTAGTATTCAGTACTGAAAGATTTTATCCCAAATGTTAAACGACCAATGTACTATATTCATTACTAAAGTACTCGAACTCAGATTAGTGGTGTGTTAAGAAGCGTTATGTCCTTTGTTGCAGTAAGGCCTTTTTTACATGGGCTTTCCGATCAAGTCCGCATGTCAGTTTTTCAGGCGGACTTGATAGGATGCTACATTCACCTCTATGGAGCAGCGGATGTCAGCGGTGACATGTCCGCTGAGACCCGCTGCTATCCAATCCGATCCTGTCCGTGAAATCCAGACGGATGGAAACCCTATTTTCCATCTGTCTGTCGGATCGGATAGGATCGGATGAAAATGGACAGGCGGTCCATTTTCATCCGATCCTATCCGACAGACAGATCTGATCCCCCATAGAGGAGAGCGGGGATTTGAAAGGTCTGTCTCTGCAAAGTAAGCGGAGATGGACCTGTCATCCGCCTGCTCAGCGGGGATCAGCGGATTGATCTCCCGCTGAGCAAAACCAAGTCCGCCAGGCGGAAAGCCCATGTGAAAGGATCCTAAAGCTGGGCATACACAAAGATTTATTTCTTTTCAGCCGCCAGATTTCTCCATCCACTCTGCATAACATGGATGGATGAATCTTCGGCTGTGGTTTTTGTATTTTGACCGGAACATTGCCTGCAGTTTTTATTGCTGTCTGTCTCTCCATCCAGGAGATTTCTGTTGCCTTAAAGAGGGAGTAAACTCTGCTTTTTTTTTTTTTTTTCTTACCTGCAAAGTAAAGGCATAATGTGCTAGTAAACATTACATACTAGCACATTATGTGACACTTACCTGAAAACAAAGCCCTCGTTGTCCCTGCTGGAGGCCGCATCCATCTTCGCCCGTCTTCCTTCCGGGTCCGCGGACTCTGGCTGGGCTGTGTTACTGGCCAGAGCCGCGTGACGTCACTCTCACGCATTCGCACGGGAGCCACTGGTCACAGTACGGGGCTCTAAAGAAATGGCATGGGCGGCCGTTCCTTCAGCGTGCATGTGTCAATGACGTCATCGGCACAGTATACAATAAAAATATCCTCTAAACGGTTTAGGAGATATTCAGTACCTAGAGGTAAGCCTTTAATATCAGATTACCTATAGATCCAAGAGGGAAGTTTACATCCTCTTTAACCACTTCTGCTCTGGAACGTTTACCCCTCTTCATGACCAGGCCATTTTTTTTGCGATATGGCACTGCATTATTTAACTGACAATTGCACAGTTGTGCAACTCTGTACCAAAATAAAATGTATGTCCTTTTTTTCTTCCCACAAATACAGCTTTCTTTTATTTCTTTACTAATGATGGCAGCGATCAGCGACTTATAGTGGGACTGCGATAGTTTTTTTGTGCACCCTAAAATTAATTGTTTATGTGTTTGTTACTGAAATTTTGTGTTTCCTGGGTAATATTGTGTGACATCAAAAATTGGAACTACCACTATTTTATTCTCTAGGGTGTCTGCTTTCAGAAAATATGTCATGTTTTCTGGTTTTTATGCAATCTTTAGGCCTAAAATGATTTTTTAAATGTGTGCAAAAAACAAAAAAAAAGTCTCTGGCTGTGAAAAGGTTAAAGGATAAATTCACCTTCTGGAGCATGTTACATGATCCACCCATAAGATTTGTTAGTTAGTCCTAACTTTTTTAGCTGGATCCTAGAGTCAAATCAAATTTATAAAGCCCTGGTTTAGGCCCCGTTCACACTTGTGTGACTTGTCCTGCGACTTGGGACTGCAAAGTAGGGATGCACCGATCCGATATTCGGATCGGATATCGGCGCCGATATGGCTGGCCATTTTAGATGGATCGGGGGATCGGTAACATTGACCGATCCACGGGCCGATCCGTTTTTTGCTGAGTAACGGCTCAGCCATCCCTTACTAGGTGCAGTAATAGTATGGGATGGGAGCCGCTACCTGTATAGGTCCGGCTCACAGGCGGAGTGATATCAGATGCACTCCGCCTGTGAATGGAAGAGCCACACACATGAAGCAGCGGCTTTGCTCTGTACTGCAGCCGCTTGCCTTGTGTGTAGCTCCGGATCGGTTCTGGTATCGGTATCTGCGATTTCACAACGCCAGATATCGGTATCGGATCCAAAAAAGTCGGATCGGTGCATCCCTACTGCAAAGTCGCAGGACAAGTCGTACTCCATGATTTCTAATGAGTACTGTTCATATCGATGCGACTAGAAGTCGCAACAACTTTACAGTAGTCCCTACTTGGGGTCAATTTTAATGCCATTTGAGGCCCATAGGCATTGCTTCAAGTCCAGTGAAAATCACAATAAAATCCCAGCAAAAAAAATTGCTGTAAAATTTTGCGACTTTTAAGTCGCATCAGTGTGAAAAGGGCCTTAGTGACACTTTAACGGTATTTTTTCTAAGAGAGAACTAATCATCACGGGTTAACCAGAGGATGTGAACCAATGAAAAGCCCCTGCATTATTCCTGCAGGAACTTCCTGTGTATGTTTTGTGGGATGTGAAGGAGGTTCACAGCTGGACCTCAGCAACGCTCCATTCCATGAATAGCTCCCACTTCTGTACATATGGACTCGGCTGCAAGCCTGTGAATGTGTGTTGAAACAAAGACAATGGGTGTCTGCGTACGCCTGCTTCCTTGAAGGGCCGGAACTAAAAAGCATGAATGGCCCATATGAAAACTACAGCACGGCTTGTGTTTAGGAAGCAGCCAAAGAATTGTACGCAGTGTAAACCTGAACCACAGCCAAGAAGGAAATATCAATAAAAGCTATGACGATCGACAACGCACAGACAGCATTCAGGAATCAGACAAGTAGAAGAAACTGCAATGGATCAGTCACAGCTAACTCCTGATTGGCTGCTATCAGTAATTTTGCTTGCCTATAGAAGAACTTCATCCTTGAGAGAAAAATTTAAAAGACAGCAGATACAAATCCTGTAGCTGCTGACTTTTAATAAAAAGAACATTTGTCTTTCCAGGGATCCAACTCTGTCCTCATCCAGGCCGGTTTTTCGCCAGTCTTCGGCGCTGGTATGTTTTCTGTGGGAGGCCGGATCCTAGAGGCTTCTCAGCCGGCTTCCCACTGCGCATGTACGAGCCGCACTGCACTTTGTGAATGGTTCCACAGCTTTCTGGGACCTATGACCTATTCCAGAAGGCTGTGGGCACAAAGGTGGGGGGGGGGGCAAACTTCCACTCGGATCACCTAGGTCATCCAAGTGGTAGTCGTTCCTATCAAAACTAGGTTCTCCAAAAAAATGTTTCATGTTACCAAAGTAGTAGAGGAGGAGAGTGAGGAGGCCAAAGAGCAGAACTTCCCCTTAAGGCCTCTTTCTCACGGGGCGGAATCTGCTCAGCGGGGATCGCTCTGTTGATCTCTGCTCAGCAGGCGGATGACAGTCCATTGATCACTGTGCAGAGACGGACATTTTTTAGGGTCCCGCTCTTCTTTATTGGAAGATCGGGGATCGCTCTGTTGATCCCTGCTCAGCAGGCGGATGAGAGGTCACAGCTCACTGTGCAGAGACAGACCTGTCAGGGTCCCGCTCTCCTCTATGGGAAGTTCTGGGATCGCTCTGTTGATCCCTGCTCAGCAGGCGGATGAGAGATCACAGCTCACTGTGCAGAGACAGACCTGTCAGGGTCCCGCTCTCCTCTATGGGAAGTTCTGGGATCGCTCTGTTGATCCCTGCTCAGCAGGCGGATGAGAGATCACAGCTCACTGTGCAGAGACAGACCTGTCAGGGTCCCGCTCTCCTCTATGGGAAGATCTGGGATCGCTCTGTTGATCCCTGCTCAGCAGGTGGATGAGAGATCACGGCTCACTGTGCAGAGACAGACCTGTCAGGGTCCCGCTCTCCTCTATGGGAAGATCTGGGATCGCTCTATTGATCCCTGCTCAGCAGGCGGATGAGAGATCACGGCTCACTGTGCAGAGACAGACCTGTCAGGGTCCCGCTGTCCTCTATGGGAAGATCGGGGATCGCTCTGTTGATCCCTGCTCAACAGGCAGATGACAGGTCACAGCTAACTGTGCAGAGACAGACCTTGCCAGGGTGCTGCACTCCTCTATGGGAAGATCAGGTATCGCTCTGTTGATCCCTGATCAGCAGGCGGATGACAGGTCACAGCTAACTGTGCAGAGACAGACCTTGCCAGGGTGCTGCACTCCTCTATGGGAAGATCAGGTATCGCTCTGTTGATCCCTGATCAGCAGGCGGATGACAGGTCATAGCTCACTGTGCAGAGACGGACCTGTCAGGGTCCCGCTCTTCTCTATGGGAAGATCGGATGAAAACAGGCATCCGATTCAACCTGCTGGGCGGATGGCAAACCTATCTTGTATTCTGTCGGATCGGATGTTAGATGGGTGTCCGCTGACATCTGCCTCCCCATAGAGGAGAATGGGTGGCCCGATCAGGTCTGCATAAAAAACAGACAGACGGACCTGATAGGTCCCATCATGTGAAAGGGGCCTTAGGGTGAAGTTAAACTTTAAGCTGGCCATTCACTAGTAAAATTTCATTATTACATTTTTCATTTTAAAAACATTCATTTTTCTCATTTTTAGTGGGGTCAAATAAATGCTCTTTTTTGATTGTAGTGATGCAGAAATACAAAGGAACATTATAAAAATTTTTACTCAAATAAACAAAATTCTAATGTATGAGGTTCTTATTCAGAAAAGTCCATTCATTCCAAAATCGATTGTTAAAAACGAAGTTTAGAAGTTTTTTGGAAAGCAATTTCTAAAGGCATTGAATGTCCTGAGAATTTTTGTATTAATGTTTGTTTGAAAATCTACAATTGCAATGTCTTCAAAGTAGTCCCTGCACTACTTTGAGACAATTTTTATGCGTTTTGAGGTCCAAAGACATAGGCATTGCTTCAAGTCCAGTCAAAATCGCTGTAAAATCGCGACAACAAAATCATGGTAAAATCGCACGACCTTTAGGTGGCATAAGTGTGAAAGGGGCCTAAACCAACATGTTTCAGAAGATCAAGAGTCACCCTTCATCAGTGCTTGTATACCAGTAGTGAATTTGAATTAAAACTGGACAAATGTTCAAAATTAATAGAGGCAGAATTTGAGTTGCCAAACTGACAGCCATGTCAAAACAATGTAACGTGTTTTGATGCGTTATAAAAAGGTGTAGTTGTGAACAGGATAATAACCTTTATGCAGAAAGGACTTTGTGGGCTCCACACTTCACTATTTACTTTATGAATAAGCCGTAAAATGCAGAGCACAGTAAAAAGTGAGGTGTCTTTCAGTGAGCAGATAGTTATATCCACTCTCCCTCATAAAACTGTGCCTTAAGCTGGCCATACACTGATCAAAATTCAGTCAGTGGGTGGCCCTTGTCTGCACCACTTGAAGGTCGATTTTTCAATCAAGTTTTGTTGAAGAATCCGGGCAAAAAATTGTCAGCTGGACAGTGCCTGCAGGCTTCAGGGATGAACTACTCTGAACTCACCTGAACTATTTTGCCAGAAAGCTGTCAATGGACACTACCACCCATAGGTAGCAGAGGCATTCCCTGCCCTGAAGCCACATGTATACACGCCCCTTGTATATGTGCAGCTGTGGGGCCGTGCCTTGGTCGTTTATGATTGGCAGTGTGCAGTGACTGCTTCCTGGTGGAACAGCTCAGGTTGGTTTGGACTAGGATCTAAACCAGTGGTCCTCAACCAGGGTTCCGTGGAACCCTAGGGTTCCTCCAGAGGTTGCTGGGGGTTCCTTGAGCGATGAGCAATATCTGCCTCTCAGATTAGTTCCCCTGACACCATTGATCTTTTTAGCTATCTGGAAGAAGGTAATTATTCCCAATGTACACAAGTGTAAGGAACATTCATCCCACTGACCATCACACTAATGTATCATGAGTTGTAAATATAGTCATTTTTAGCAGGGGTTCCTAGAGATCTGAAAATTATTTCAAGGGTTCCTCTGTGTTTGAAGGGTTGAGAAAGGCTGATCTAAACACAACTGAGCTCATTCACAGCAGGCACTATTTGGGTATTCTGACAGTCGCAGGTGCCAGTGGTTACCAATACAGTAGCCAGCACTGCAGATTCATCCATCCATGCACTTTAGCATGCATAAGAATTAAGACTCTTCTCTGGTTCAGACCACGGACGAGGGAATGGGAGAAATCTTAAGCAGGCCATACACAGTGCAAATTTCTTACCTGCAAACATGGAACTCAATTCCCTCATTCACACAGGCACTGCTGACAGGAAAATCGTCAATTGTCTTCTCCCGGCGGGGAGAAGAAGACAGTGATTATCACTATCAGCTATAGCAGCCGCTTGTGATAATCACAAGCAAATCCAGCAGACTGGTTGTACCCAAGTTGATCGATCAATCAACTCGGTACATTCAGCCTGCCCATTAACGGTTTGAATCTCGAGAGGCTCCTGCTGAACCGGCTGAGATTCGAACTGTCTATGACCAACCCTAATGTGCATTATACACATGCATTGAAACCATACTATCAAATGATCATTCCTGAAAAACATTCATTCGTGTTCATGTATCTAATCAATCTGTCCAGCTAGCAATATATTCCTAAACAACAGGCATACAAACAAACAATTTGGATTTCCTAAGTCCCCATTCACACTAGCGCGACTTGTCAGGCGACTTGGTCGCCTGACAAGTCGCGGTGGGTCACTCGCCATTGATTAGCACAGGACACGTTCTAATAGGAGCGACACAAGTCGCTCCGACTTAGAAAAAGGGTCCTGTACTACTTTGGGGCGACCTGGAGGCAACTTGCATTGACTTCAATGATATGAAGTCCGTGCAAGTCGCGCCGAGTTCACAGGTCGCCCCATCAAGTCGTGTCGCCCCTGTCTGAACGGGGTCTTAGTGCTCAGGTTTAAGCAAAGATCAGACATCAGCAGGAGCCCTGGGAGACCAATCTCCACAAGAGGAAATTGGTGATTTTAGGCTTTTAAAAGGCAGCCTATTGGGGCGCTTTAGAGAAGAAAAGGACATACTGGGCCAAAACAATGACATAAAGTGATAGCTACAACAATGTTAGCAGTGTTCCTGATGATCAGATAAGATGACAGTCAGTTTATTTTTATCAATTTTGAGAGATGAGCCCACCCTTGTTGTGATCCCGGGACACCCAATCCCACTACAACTTTTGCACCTGACTCATGAAGCTTTTTTATATGGTGAAATTGTAAATATTTCAAAGGAAAAAAAAAAAGTAATTATCCATAATTAGTAACAGAAATTCTCTAACAGGGTGGGAAACCTCTGCAACAGATGTATGAGGCTTCTGACAGCAGCAAACACTCATTGACACCGAATAATTAACCTGCACACTTGCCATTATCACGAGCAATGCTTGGCTTAGACACATCACTAGGAAAAGCTAGCCTGTGTGTGGCATTGGCTTCTTTGCATGGAAATATATTCCATATCCATATGTTGTTCTTACAGCTGAACGCCACCCAAGAAGCTGAATACATGGCTGAAATACCTATATGTGAACTGATTTACTTTCTAAATGGCATGCAGTTCTGTTCAGCCACTTGTGATTCTTAATAGCCCTACCACATTACATTGGCAGGTTGGTGATCTTACTCTACTAGGGATATCGTTTGGTCACCTTCCTGCCTCCAGCCTGCTAAATGGACAATGAAGACGCTTCAACATGCTTATGATGTCACTCCTGCGCTGCTTTCGGCAAGCAGCTCCCAGTGCATGAAAACATATACCAGTGATGGCGAACCATGGCACACCAGATGTTTTGGAACTACATTTCCCATGATGCATAACTAAACTGCAGAGTGCATGAGCATCATGTGAAATGTAGTTCCAAAACATCTGGGGTGCCAAGGTTCGCCATCACTGACCTATACTATGAGCACACTGCATTGAGCAAGAGCTGATGGCCTCATAGTGCTGGATCTCCCTCTTACCGTCTAAGTACTCTGGTTGGCAGGAAAACACATTTAACCACTTGCCGACCGCCGCACGACTATCTACGTGGGCGGTCAGCCCCTCACAGGCAAAGTGACGTAGGGCTACGTCGCTCGCCTGTGAGGGTTTAGGGAGCGAGCGCGCGCCGCCGGAGGCGCGCTCCCGCTCCCGCGTGGTCACAGACCCCCCCCCCGCGCGTGTGACCGGCGGACCCGATCGCCGCCGGCCACTCTGCGATCAGCGGGGGAGAGGGAGAAAGTCAGGCAGCTTGTGTAAACAAGCTGCCTGTCATTCTCCTCTCTGTATGAGAGATGATCACATGGATCTACTATGTAGATCCATTGATCACTCTGCATACAGTTGAAGCCCCAGCCAATCACAGTTAGAATCACGCCCCTAGGGACACACACAGCCCCTCCCTCTCAAATAAAGTTAACCCCTTCACTACCAGTGTATTTTTACAGTAACAGTGCATATATATAGCACTGATTACTGTAGAAATGTCACTGGTAACCCCAAAAGTGTCAAAAATGTCAGTCAAGGGTCCGATCTGTCGGCCGTCCATACATTTTCTTGTTACCATGAAAAGGCAGAACAGGATTGGAGATGTGCAAATTGCAGAACCACGATGTTCCAGTTACATAATCACATCCCTGGTGTCAGGAAGGCTTTAAAGGTGGTAATTCCTCAATTTACATGGCTGACAGTGTTAACCGGGGTAGAGATGTTAAAGTAGCATTACATGTGTAAGACAGATGGTGTTGAAGGCCCTCACCCCATTTCAAAGATGCCGGTTTTTATGTAGATGTTGATGGCCTTTTTAATGCCTCTTGTAAATCAGCTATCCTCAAAATGTGCATCTTTTTCTTAAGGTGTAGAAAGAATGTCAAGTCTTGACCTCCAGAATTTGAAATCCTATGTTGGGCTATTCATTTCTTAAGAGGTTGCTTAGACTCTCAAGATACCAAGTTACTTGTATTTGCATGTTGCGTCTTTTGGATATAGAAGCTTCTGTCCCAGTTTGTGCATATATTTCCCTGATGCTCATTAGAACTGAGGTAGCAGCTTGGATAAGCTACAAAATGTCATCCACATTACAGAAGAAGTCCTGTTGAAGGTAAGTAACTACAACCAGATGATTTCAAAAACTGTTCTCAATCTTTATAGGTCTGCAGCATTAATTTAAAGAATACCTTGTGGTCCTGCCAGGAAAGATCTTGGTTTAGGCACTTCCTCCTAGGCTCCATGCACATTAGCCTTTTATTTAAGCTACAAAAACCCTGGAAAAAATGCTGAATAAAAAACGCTGGTAATAGCTTCTTGTAGTAGTGTTTTAGGAGCGTTTAAGAGCCTTTAATAGTGGTAGCGTTTTATTCGCGTTTTTGCAGTTCCTTTAAAGAAAACGGAAAAAAAGTTAAAAAAAACGCTATTAGTGGCGTTTAGGAGCATTTCTACTAGAAAAACGCTCCAAGAAACTCTACAAAAAACATTTTTTTTCTGCGCCTAGACGCTGAAGCTCAAAAAACGCTAACAGCCTAAAGTAGTGTGCATGGACACATAGGATAATACTATTAAGCTCCTAGGAGCAGAAAAAAATGCTAATTGCTACTAGGAGCTTAAAAAATGCTAGTGTGCATGTAGACTTATACTGTCTTGCAATGCTGCTTCTGTGTTGTCGCCATCATATCGCCACTAACAAATACTAGAGAAGCCACAATGCCAACACAGACAAAGTTTACCAATAAGTGCCGGTTCATACTAATGCGGCACGACTTCGGGGGCGACCTGTTAAGTCGCGTGCACCGCGACTTGCACGGACTTCATATAATGAATGTCAATGCAAGTCGCTCCGATGTCACCCCGAAGTAGTACAGGAACCTTTTTCTAAGTCGGAGCGACTTGAGTCGCTCCTATTAGAACGGTTCCCATGGCACACAATGGACCGCGACTTGTCAGGCTGACCAGTCGCCTGACAAGTCGCGGTAGTGTGAATGGGGTCTAAATCAGTCAACAGTGGCCACTGTAGCGAGTGCACAGCAGCACCAAGTGGCAAAATATATATATATATATGTATATATATAAAAAAGAAAAACCACTGAAAGCTGTATTTTTGGTAAAAATAACTTATGGCAACTGTTTGTGATACACAATGCCATAGCAAACCAAATATTGTCTAAGGTATATAGAGCTACTTTTAATGTTTTTTAGTTCATCTATATCAGGGTTTCTCAACTAGGGTTCCTCCTGAGGTTGCTAGGGGTTCCTTGAGCAATGGGCATCTTCCACCTCTCAGATAAGTTTCCAATGACACCATTGTTCCTTTTAGCTATCTGTAAGGGGGTAATTCTTCCCAATGATGACAAAAGTAAGGAGCATTATTCCCATAAGTCATGAGTTGTAGATTTTTAATTTTTAGCAGGGGTTCCCAGAGACCAGAAATGTATTTCAAGGGTTCCTCTGTGTTCACAGGTCGACAAAGAAAAGAAGGATGGCGCTCTTGTGTGCACATATGGTTAATAAAGTATAAATGATGACCCCAAAGATAGTCTCATAATGAGCCTTGAAGGTTTAATAAACACAAACGGATTAAAATCAATAAATGTACTTCCAAACCGAACCCTGAAGCCCTCGAATCTCCTTGGGGTGCTGTGGGGATCCCTGGTGGTGATAGTGGGACTCCAATGACATCGGGTAACCCAAGATGGAAAGAGGTGCTCCCTGATGGTGATTGTCAGCATCCAATGGTGGGGGCTCACACGGTCCTGTGTGCGGCCGCTACACTGAACCAGGGCCAATGCGTTAACCGAAGCCGAGTCCTCCGTGAGGACCGGAAATGGCGCATAAGTGACGTCACCGGAAGTGACGCCAAGGAGATAAACACGAAGCTTCCTTACTTCCTGTTTATCTCCTTGGCGTCACGGTTTATTGATTTTAATCCGTTTGTGTTTATTAAACCTTCAAGGCTCATTATGAGACTATCTTTGGGGTCATCATTTATACTTTATTAACCATACGTGCACACAAGAGCGCCATCCTTCTTTTCTGTTTCAATTGTTTTTATACACCATCCCGTGTTAAAGATTGGGCAGCCGTGGTGCACTTGATGTACAGCTTCTACAATTTAATAACTTTTGGGTTCATGACACAACAGGAAAACTGCATTCAGGACTAGCGCTTGAACCTTTTTGTGTTATACAGGTTGACAAAGGCTGATCTTTATAAAGGGAAATGAAAAATGTATGTCTGGCTTTTTACATACTGTATGTTTGAATTCAACTTTAGAGGACTAAAACACATAAATTAGAAAAAGTCTATAAACAACTTATTTTAGAAAAATTAGTATCGTTTATGGATGAAATACAGATGATTTGGATTAAACACAAAATAGTGCTGACACATAGTTGAATCCTTTCCCAGCGATCATGCAGTCTAAATCAAGCAGCTGTCACCTCGAGCCCCATTTTACTTAACATGGCAGCTAACATAGATCAACAGGCTACAGAGTAAAACGTGATCAAGGTATCAATGCCATTTTCTGTACAGTGTGAGAACTTTACATACATAGCTGGGAATGGGGGTAAGCAGCTCATCATTTTTTTTATGATTTGTTTAATGTTAAGTTTTACTTTCTGTAAAAAAAAAAATAATAATCATAAAAAAAGATTCTTAGCTGATATTATCAAAACAGTTCAAATTTATTCAGTATATGCAGTCTTTTAAAGCGCACGATCCCCATAAGCCACTAACCTTCAGTGATGTCACAACACTAAAACAGAATGACAGGTTCATTTGTGTGGGCTGCAGCAGGGACATCTGACGCGTAATTGCTCTGAGAATATTACTCCTTTTTGCTGCAGGCATTCTATTGCTCTATATTAACACTGCACAAACAAGAGATCTGATTTTATCAACTTCACATGCATAATAAATTCTTCAGGTGAATGCTCTAGGGGAAATCTGCCATTTTATAATGGCACACAGTGTATTTCAATGCTCTGTATAACGGCATTTCTAGCAACTTTACAAATAAAGGATCATTTCCTTTTTCATTTGCTACTAAGATTCTGGGTACAGACAATAGTATTCACTGTACAGGACAAGGCCGTGCAATGTCATATCTCAATGTGTACCAGTACTACTATGAAAGATTAAGGCACATGTAATTGCAGATGCCCAAAGTCTCAGTGGTCCTCAAAAATCTTGAAAGTCCCCTAAAGCCTGGGGAGCTCTAGTAATGGCACTTTTCCACTGCAAGTACCGGCTTGGCTCTACTCGGCCCTGCTTGGCCCGGTTTGCTTTTCCACTGCTGGTACCGCATGGTGCGGTGTTGGAACGGTTCGGTACGGTACGATATGGTATGCTTTTCCACTAAAGTAGTACTAAAGTTAAGTGGGTGGGATGTGGGTGGGATAACAACGATTCTCTGACCAATCAGTGGCTGGTAGTGACTGCATGCAAAGGATTGTGGGATATGGTACCGGGTATGGTACCTCTTGGAACCACAATCGAGGTGGTACTGTTTTTGAGAGCCGTACCGTTCGGTTCCATGCAGTGGAAAAGCGCCGCCGTACCGAACCGTTCCTACACCGTACCATGCGGTACCAGCAGTGGAAAAGCACAAAAGCGAGCCAAACCGTTCGGTTCAATGCTGTGGAAAAGCGCAATAAGTCAACACCTACCTTGCTAACTTCACGTTCAACAATGTTTAACTGGTATTTCAGACTACCCTGGGTTTAAAGGACACCAGAGGCACTTTGGAGGACAGATGGAATGGTATGCATGAACCTTTGAGTGCTTGCTATTGACCCTGGCCAGATTTATATTCCTATATTACAGAGCCTTTGACAAATATCTTATGTTGCTTCCATCCTAACCCAGTCTACCTGATCCCTTTAGCCAAATGTCTTGTGTTGCACCGATCCTACTGGAGTCTTTCAGTCAAATATCTTGTGTTGTCCCATCCTGCCCCTGTCTACCTTAGCTTTAATTAAAATGTATTGTGTTTACCCCATTCTACCAGAGCCTTTAAGCCAAATGTATTGTGCTTCCCATCTCCTACCCCAGTCGTCTTGAACCGTTAAAGCAGAGCTCCACCCAAAAGAGGTAGCTTAGCTTGTCTGCCTCCTCCCCCACTCAGCTGCCACATTTGGCACCTTTTGAAGGGGGGTACCTGGTTTTGGCAGGTATCTGCTCCCACTTAGGTGGCCAACTGAGCAGAAAGTTTGCACCCCCCTCCCCGCAGCCTTCTGAGAACACTTCAGAGGTCCCAGAAGACTGCGGCCCATTAAAAAGCATAGTGTGCTTTGCGCATGCACAGTAGGAGACGGTTGTGAATCAGCAAAGCTTCACTGCCGGTGTCCCTTAGTCATGATGGTGCCACCAGCACCCGATACTGAAGAATCGGCCCGGGTGAGGACATCGCTGGATGCCTGCATAGGTAAGTGCCCTAATATTGAAAGTCAGAAGCTATAGTATTTGTAGATGCTGACTTTAATTTTCTGGGGGAGAACCTGGAGTTCCTCTTTAAGTCAAATGAGTTTTGCTGCCCCATCATACCCCAGTCTTCCCAAGCATTTAAGTCAAAGATCTTGTGTTGCCCCATCCTACCCCAGTCTCACAGCTCCCTGTGTCCATTCAGACACAGAGCTGTGACCAGGCCCAGCCCCCTCTCTCTGATTGGCTGAATGATTTTAATTGACAGCAGCAAGAGCCAATCGCTGCTGTCACAGCCAATGAGGAGGGGAGTCCCAGGCAGGTTGGACACTCCTTCAACATCGCTGGATAAAGATGGGTTTAGGTAAGTACTAGGGGGGCTGAAGATAAAAAAAACCTTCTGTCTTTACAATCCCTTTAAGCCTGGTACACACTAATAGTTTTTTTCGCTGGTTTGAATGAAAAAAAAAAAGAACAGCTCCGGTCGGAGCTGCTGTATTAACAGTCCAACGTTAGTACAGCAATCTCCGCCACTGGGCTGTTGTGTTCTGACAGGGCGACAGCCATTGGCTGAGAGTGCTAATTGGGAGTCGTTCAGCTGTTGGTTTTCAAGCATGCTTGTCCGATAGAAGCCAACCAAACAACCGCCATCTGCTGGACTGGCTGACATACACACAGGACAAATGTCAGACGTTTTTTATTGAATAGGCCGATGTCTCAGGACATTTGGCCCGTGTGTACTAGGCCTTAGCCTCTGTGTTGTGGAGAATAGGAACGATAGACAATTTGATTAGTATAGCAAAAGAAACCTGGACAGGGCGGACACCACTCAGGTTCCAAAAATGCTTTGTGTTGTCAGTCCACCAAAGGACTGATTTTCTGAGTGCATTTCTGGAATACCAATAGGTATTTTTCTGAACTTGCTGTCATAAAACGTGGGAAATATGCACATATTGTACAGATATTTGTTAATTTCTTGTCCCACTGTCCGTACCACCAATCTTAGCTTTTTTAACCACTTAAGCCCCGGAAGATTTTACCCCCTTCCTGACCAGGGCCTATTTTGCGATTCGGCACTGCGTGACTTTAATGGACAATTGCGCAGTCGTGCGACACTGTACCCAAATTAAATTGACGTCCTTTTTTTCCCACAAACAGAGCTTTCTTTTGGTGGTATTTGATCACCTGTGCGATTTTTTTGATTATGCGCTATAAACAAAAAAAGAGCGACAATTTTGCAAAAATAACAATATTTTTCACATTTTTTTATATGAAATTCCCCAAAAATAAAATGTAAAAAATCAACATTTTTTTAACATTTTAGGCCAAATTGTTTTCTGCTACATATGTTTGGTAAAAAAAAATTGCAAAAAGCGTATTTTGATTGGCTTGCGCAAAAGTTATTGCGTTTACTAACTAAGGGAAAGATTTTTGTCATTTTTATTGGTGTTTTTTTTAACGAGTAATGGCGGCGATCTGCTATTTTTTTTGCGGGACTGCGACATTGCGGTGGACAGATCGGACCCTTGACTGACATTTTTGACACTTTTGGGGGTACCAGTGACATTACTACAGTAATCAGTGCTATACATAGGCACTGTTACTGTAAAAATGACACTGGCAGCGAAGGGGTTAACTTTATTTGAGAAGGAGGGGTTAGGTGTGTCCCTAGGGGCGTGCTTCTAACTGTGATTGGATGTGGCTAGTGATGTAACAGCAGAGATCTACGGTCCTACATAGCAGGACCGTATGATCTCTGCTGTTACACAGAGGAGAATGAGAGGCGGCTTTGTTTACAATAGCCGCCTGCCTTTCTCCCGATGTAACCGACGATCGCGAGTGGACATCGGGTCCGCTGCTCACACGCGCGGGGGGGGGGGGGCGGGTTTGCGCGCCTCTGTTGGCGCGCGCTCGCTCCCTGGAGCCTCACAGGCTAGCGACCTAGATCTACGTCGCTTTGCCTGTGAGGGGCTGACTGCCGACGTAAATAGTGGTTAGGCAGTCGGCAAGTGGTTAAAGAGCAAGGTTTGCTGAAAATTTTCTGCATCCAACACTTTTGGGAGTTTCAAATGCTTGGACCCGTCTGTGCTCTGATTTCAACCGCCTGGCTCTAAGTAATCACAGGTTAGCAGTAGGGAGCAGGCACCCAACTCAAGTGTCAGATGCTGAAGTTTCCTTAGAAAATTGATATGTGAAAGTGTAATCAAAATTTGCTTTCATGTAATTGTTAGAACAACTCAAAATTAGTATTCACTAAGCATGCATCATGGCTTTTCATTTACAAAATGCCACATTTGCCCTTGATCTCCAACAAGTAATATTCCCTTGATCTCCAGGATGTTAAGGATTAAGTACTAATGTTGTAAAAAAATGCTATGCTGGAGTAGCACTGAATCATTGACTAATGAGCAATGGCTCTAGAATCTGTCCATTGTTCAGGCTTGGGTGAATCACTTATGAAGAATGTTTGTCGACAGAGGACGCAGCTAGTCTTACTGAGTACACAGGAAGTACTATTTGCTCTACTCAAGACTGCTTTTACGTCACTCTACTTTATGCTCTATGAAAAAAATGAATCAAATGGAAGAGGTTTTCCAGTTTGTTGTTTGGGAGGGTCATAACTGATCTTCTAAGAACTGCCCATGGGGGGGGGGGGGGCAGGCCTGGTGACCAAAATGGTTATGCTGTTCTGTCAGGCTTCTAACTACGCTGTATCATGCCTATAGTGTAGGTTGGCATTAGGCCTTAAACTGCAATTGGCCACTGAGTTAGGAAAGCACAGCACTGGAGGATCCATGTTAGGACTGTAGTGTAGCGGGGGAATTCCTGTGTACCTTCACAGATTAAGGAAAATTAAATAGAGTGGATAAGTTCAGTGCTATGTGCCTTGAATTGGACTAGCTTTCATAGTCAGTGATGCCTTCTTCAAAGGGCCTTTTTGGGGGAATGTATAAGGGCCCTTTTGCACAGGCGGACCATTTGGGTCCACCTTTTAGTTTTTATGGTAGACCGGAATGCACCCTTCAGTCTCCTCTATGGAGCAGAAGGTGTCATCAGACCTGTGTCCGTTGACACCTGCCGACATCCAATCCGACCGTAAAAACAGACAGCTGTGGATCCATTCCCCATCAGTCTGGCGGATCGCATGGCAGTCAGGCGTAACCAGACAAGCAGACCGTTTACATCCGACCGCCCATAGAGGAGAGCGGGCAGTGTCTGTGTCCACTCTGCATAAGTGGAGCAGATACAGACCAGCGATCCACCTGATCAGTGGGATTAGCAGACAGATTCCCCACTGAGCAAGTGGACATGAACAGGAACAAGCCCCATGTGTAAGGGGCCTAAGGAAGCAAGTTGATATTTATCTAGAATATGGGAATATGAACTTTCACTCCATCTCACAGCTCTGTTGACTGGAGCAGTATTTAGGGAGGTGTGTTGGTGTACTGGAGAGCCGGGCTGCTGCTTTGTGTGAGATAGACACAGTTGCAGTCTGACTCTCCTTTGCGCTGGCAAAACTGATTCTTTTAATTCTTATTGCAGCGCTTAAAGTGTTACTAAACGCAGGGCCCTGCATTCACTATATCTGGTCTCCCACAGTACACAGAACATGGAAATGCAATTATTTTAGTAAATTTAAATTGCTAAATACCTTTTCTCATCAGCAGTATACAGCAGACCTGTGACTTGAATTAGTGTCTGGCCAAGCACTAGTTAAAGCTTGTAGGAGGAGTTTTCATTCTCTTCTTACTGTTCTTTGAGGCTGCAGGACCCCTGCCCCTCTATCTGGACAGTGCTGATTGGCCCTGTGCTGATCACATGCACCTTCCCACAAAAAAAACTCTCTAGCAATACTGAGCATGTGCAGAGTAGGAGATGGATTGGGGACTGTGGAAGAAGACAGAGGATCAGAGAAGACAGGATAAAAGAGCCTTTTTACACAATGCAGAGGATTAACCTCTTAGGTTCCACAGTGAGTAAAACAAGCATGCTTTACTGCATTTACAGACTGATTTTACTGTTGTGGGTTTAGTAACACTTTAACACAGGGCTCGACAAACCCCAGGCGCCATGTCGCATTGGCGACTAGAATTAACGGCCTGGCTCCTGGGCTTCACTGCGGCAGTATTTTGTCCCCATGCGGCCCCTGCTTGCGGGTGCGCGGACTAAGAAGCCGCACTGGCTGGTATTCGAGGCTGCAGTTTTGCGCTTACATCGGGGAACTGGTGCCCTCTTGTGGTAACCGGGGCTGCAACAAGCAGTCACTGGTGGCGCTGAGGGTTTCCCCTGCCTGTTCTCACAGCTTGGAGAAGAGGTTAAAGATGCTGAGGGCTTGATCTGGTGCCCTGTCCTTACTGGTGAGTGGACAGGGAGTATAGTGCAGCTGGTGGGAACAGCCTGGTTCCATTTACACTCCCACAGATGGAAACCGTTTTTTTTGTTCCATTAAAATTTGATTTTCATTATTTTTTATTCTCTCCCTGTCATGCCACGCAGCCAAAGGCCCCTTTCACATGTGCTGTCTGATCAGGTCCGCCTGTCAGTTTTTCAGGCCGACCTGATCGTACCCTCCAGTAACTTCAATGGAGTGGTGGATGTACGCTGACAATCGCTGCCATCAGATCCTGTCGGACAAAAACCGATGGATCTAATCAGATGGCATCAGATTGCATTTCCATCTGACTGCCCCATAGAGGAGAGCGGGACTGTGTCCATGTTCGCTATGCTCAGCGGGCATTAGTGGAGAAATCCTCGCTGAGCAAGCGGATTCCATTTAACGGAGGTGCAAATGTGAAAGGGGCCTAAAGTGGCATGAGCTACTGGATCACTGGATATCCTATTGCCTACAACTTGCTGCACTGTCCTTCCCCAGTGAGCCACTGCCCATCACACCATCAAGCCAAGTTCACTCGGGTCGAATGCCAGGCAACATCAGCCGGTTCATTAAAAACTGGCCACCATTCGGCCCATGTGTATGGATGGCAGCCAGTCCAACAGAAGCTGGCCATTCGGCATGCGTGAAAAAAAAAATGGCTCCTAACTTTTTTTAGCTGGCTCCTAGATTCCATGCAAATTTGTCAAGCCCAGTGTAAAAAAAAGTAAAAGAACCCCATTATTACTGTATATGCAGCCAGCCTGCAGTACAGTAATAAATAATAAGGGTTCAATTGGGCTTTAAACATTCCTGAGAACTTATTATCTGCTATCTGCATGCAGAATCTGTAACTGTGACTGATACATATAACCTCATGTGAAAAAACAGAGCTGCAAGCTACTCATTTTGGCAGGCCTCTGTTTATTTGTGGTCAGTGGTGGCCTTGGGCATCACACATCTAGATCTCATTAACACTCCTTGAGAATATAGCAATCCTTGAAGGACGCTGTTCCATTGTTGTTAAACGTAGGAATCCTTTTAATGTGTGATGATGATCAGCTCAGGAATGTGCTAAGAGATCAGGACTGATCTTGCTTCGTCTCCATCTGGCCCTGAGTCAGTGGCATTGTGAGTCACCATGGATGGGGTCCTCTGTATCATGCATGGCAGAATAACCCTTTCTCTGCCAGAGGGGGTATCAAAGTGCTTATTGTTGCTCCAGGAAGAAGTGCTCCCTACAGATTATGTCTCAGCCTGCAGGGATGGGTGAGATGCTGGCTGACATCCCAGACACAGCATCTTCTGACCCAGGGCAAGTTAATTCATCCATAAAATCTGATTTCGAACTGTTCTGGGAAAGACATGTAATCTCTTCTATTTCTGTGCCTAAAACCTCAGCATGCAGATAAATTTGAGAAGGTATGATTAGTCTTGAAAGCTGGACTCCAGGTAGATATAAAAGCAACAAAATGTATGCAATTGTTATTTTAAAAAAAATAAGTTTAATTGTAAATGCAACTAGTTTAGTTACATCAATTTAACTTGGTGTCAGTCTCTTTAGGAAAGAGATAGGAAGCATTTGAAGCTGCATGCAAATATACGGACAAGGAGTAGAGTGATGAGCTCATCAGGTTGCTGCTGCTCCTTTAGAGTCCAATCACAGGTTTGGGGCAGAGAGTTGCCCAAACAGTGAGAATTAACTGATGAACAGCAAAGTCCAGGTCACTATCCTGACTGTATTGCCTTGTGAGGGCTATGTAGATTTCAGAACTAGATGGATAGAAATATAATTCTTTCTACAAAGAAAACTGCTGTCACATATGTACTTAAACAGCATATACAGTAAAACCTTGGATTGCGAGCATAATTTTTTCCGGAAACATGCTTGTAATCCAAATCACTCTTATATCAAAGCAAATTTCCCCATAAGAAATAATAAAAACTCAGATGATTTGTTTCACAACCATTTATTCATAAATCCTTCAGTTTATAGTCCATATAAAAAGATTATAGCAATGTGATAGGTTGCGTAACCATAAAATGTCCATCCACAAATGGCGGCCTCCATTAGTCTGGAATTAGGATATAACAGGCTTATTGAAGAGAAAGTAAAAATAAAGTACAGTAATCCAGCAACCAGTTGGACTAATCTTTTACTCTTCAAAGTGGTTCTAAAGGTTTAAGGTTTTTTACCTTAATGCAATCTCTGCATTAAGTTAAAAACCTTCCATTGTCAGCCCCCCAAATTCTTAGTGTTTGTAGCCCTAAAAAAAAAAAAAAAGAAATTATAATCCTGTTCCTATAAAGCATGTTATACAGCACAGTGCTTGCGCTGTGTCATTTGGCCCGCTCTATCACCTAAAATACCTGCCTGATCCTGCCAGTTTCTACCCTCCCCCGTGTACACTGACCACGGTGTATCATGGCTGCTGAGCCCTGACACCGTGGTCAGTGTACATGCCTCCGTCACCTGCAGCTCTCTTGTCTGCTCTCCAATGTCTTCCTCCCCCCTCCTTTAAGTAGAACTTTTGGCAATATTTTTTTTTTTCATTTTGAATAGTGCATATAACTAGTAATCGACCAATATCGGTTTTTCGTTGCCGATACCGATACCCATATTTTGGCCATTGCATATCGGTATCGACCGATATTGGCCAAAATCTTCGTACATTTAAAAAGAAAATGTATTTTTATCACTCAACAGGTACTACTGTGGAGGGATCTGGGGGTCTAAAATACCCCGAACCCCTCCTCTGCACTTAAAAGCATTCAAAATTCCAAGTTTGGCTGTTTTGAATGCTGTCATTTTTTTTTAATCTGGCGCAGAGTACCCGGAAGTGATGTCATGACATCACTTCCGGGTTTTTACATGGTGAGCCGATCAGAGCCGAATGCGGCTTTGATCGGGTCTTCAGCGGCCGTGTAGGCTGGTTGCCTGGGTCTCCTGGTGGGACGGGAGACCAGGTCGAGCCGAGGAAGGTGGTGGGAGGGGGGGGGGACATCCCCTCCCGTTCCTTGTAATGACAGCTGAGCGGCTTCTCAGCCACATCGGTTGTCATTACAAGACAGCCGACCGTCGGCTATGGACGCCGGTACCGGAGTGATGCCTCTAGCTGCAGGCATCACTCCGGTACAAGCACTTTCCCGAAATATCGGCAATATCGGTCACCTTGGTGGCCAATTCTTATATATCGGGGGAAAGTGCATATCGGCCCTTGATTTATCGGCTTTTCTGATAATCAGTCGATCACTAGTCAGATTTTTTTTCGCCATTTGCGTCCCATTGCGATGATTTCTCTTTATTTCCTGTCCTATAGCCAAACAGGAAGTGAGAGGAAAATCCCTGCAGGTCACCAGAACTGGTTTTCCCATTAGAAGATTTCCGCTCTATTACTTTTCTGGGGACAACCCAAAATTTGGAATTTTCTTTTACTTTCACTTTCAATGATAATGGTAAACAGGACAAACAGACAGGGTGAATCTTCTTAACGGGGCAGAGACAGCAATAAAAACTGATAGGTGTTCTAATCCTACTCCACTGTGTTGAGAATGTATAAAAAGGTTTTGTCTTTAGTTATACTTTAACTTTACAACCAATTTTTTCATTATCATGTGTGCACCAAAAAAAAAGCTCAACATACAGAATATTTATATGTAAAATGTAGAACTTTTTTACTTGCCATTTCTTTTATTCACATAGCCCTGACAGTACAGGCCAGGTGTATTGGCTTCAAGAGAAAAAAGGCTCCTAAAACCTCGTACACACGCACAGATTGTTGGCCATAAATTGTCGGCCAACGTCCGATCGGCTGATTGTAGGCTTGTTAGTATGATGCTTCCAACAACCAACTGCGACTTTTCGGCCGAAAAAAATCTGGTGTGCATGCTATAAAATTTTTGTTGGCCAACAACAGAACGGCCGATTGTTCCTCAGTCAGTACAGATTTCGGCAGACAAAAATCAGATGAGCAAGACTGGGCATGCTCAGAGAAGAAAAAACACACGGAAAGTCAACCAGAACATGACATCACTTCTGAAGTTGGTTTGTGTTGGCCAACAAAAGTCTAGTGCAAGTCTAGAGGACATTTCAACCAACAAACAACACTGGACAAAAGACGGCCGATCGGTCGGCCAACAATCGGTGAGTGTGTACGAGGCTTAAGATTGGACAGATAAGGAGTAGCAGCACATTGATGAGGTCATCACTCTACTCTCTGAAATAAGCCTGTCTTTGGCCACCTTTAGCTTCGTACTGCCCCCTTCATTCCTACTCCATGAAAATCTTGGAAGCCTTATAACATAAAGAGGCCACAGATAACCGCAATCCCTCTCGTTCATTGCCACACAGTATTGGAATGTTCTACCTATCAACACAAATCACATGCCTACGCTTGCCATCTTCAGGCCTCACCTCAGAGTTCATCTTCTGGAGAGGCATTTTTGTAATTCCATTGTCAGTAGTACAGAAGATCACAATCAACCACAATACATCATCATTCAATCATTGTCTAGATTCTCTCATAGGGTTTTCATCACTACTAATATATCCCATTGTAAAGCTCTAGGACCAATATTAGAATAGCCTCTTACACACTTAATGCATTCATGTCAATAAACAGCCTCCATTGTGGATTCAGACCATGTAGCAAGGAGCATTTGCAATTCTTTACCTTCCGACTGGATCATGGCCATAATCATACAGTGCAGTGTGTGCATACTGCCAAGAGAAGATTAGAAACAATAAAAAAGCATTTAAACATCAAGCATATTGTACCTCGTAAACTAAATCTCCATTACTGAAACAAGCATAGGGAAGATGCTGAACACAAAAGGCTTAAAGAGAACCTGTCGGCCATTTTAAATCGTTAAAGTCCAATGTATTCAGAAAACACTTCTATGCTAGCAACGTACATATTGAGTGACTTTTTATTTAGATTAACTGGATGTCTCAAAAAAACATTTAATGCAATAGAAATCTCAAATTCAGCCTCAATTTGATCATTTTAAATGTTAAATGTGAAAAAAAAACCTGAATTTATTGTTTTAGAACTAATTAATAGCTCCGTGCACCAATGGTCTCCAAACTGCTCCCCTTTGCTTGCCTTAATCCAGTTCTTGGCGCAATATTCCTCCAACTTACACCAATGATGGGCTCAATTCCTCCCACCGACACCAATGATGGGACATTATTCCTCCAACTGACACCAATGATGGGCTCAATTCCTCCAACTGACACCAATGATGGGACTCTATTCCTCCCACCGACACCAATGATGGGACACTATTCTTTCAACTGACACCAATGATGGACTCAACTCCTCCCACCGACACCAATGATGGGACACTATTCTTCCAACTGACACCAATACTGACACCAATGATGGGCTCAATTCCTCCCACTGACACCAATGATGGGACACTATTCCTCCAACTAACACCGATGATAGGACCCTATTCCTCCAACTAACACTGATGATGGGGCCCCATTCTTTCCACTGATATCAATGATGGGGCACAATTCCTTCCACTGATAGCAATGATGGGACACTATTCCTCCAACTAACACCGATGATAGGACACTATTCCTCCCACTAACACCGATGATGGGGCACAATTCCTTCCACTGATATCAATGATGGGGCACAATTCCTTCCACTGATACCAATGATGGGACACTATTCCTCCAACTAACACCGATGATAGGACACTATTCCTCCCACTAACACCGATGATGGGGCACAATTCCTTCCACTGATACCAATGATGGCATCCTATTCCTCCCACTTACACCATTGACTGGACCCTATTCCTCCCACTGACATCAATGATGGGGCACTATTCTCCCACTGCTTCCAACAACAAGGCACTATTCCTCCTACTAAAACCAATGATGGGACATTGTGTACACCCACTAATGCTGGGGCATTTTTTTTTTTTTTGAGGTCTGAAGGACCTTTGTTCAGAAAGCTCGGTGGAGCCCGGCCAAACACCATAACATCAGTCTAAAAAATTACCAGAATTTTCTAACCCATCCAATCCCTTTTTCTTCTAATTAATGCCCCAAAAGAAGCTGAAATGGTGTTTAAAAAATGATTGATCATCATTACACTCCATCCGAACATCAGAATGATCACTTCGCTCGTATTAACCCATGCAGTACCAGAAGATTGGGGGTATGGGGGGCAGAGGACTTCAGATTTCAACTATGACAGCCAGCACCAGCATAAGGGACACCTCTCATAAATGTAAGTACTATCCCTTGTGCTGCTTTTCTAATTTAAGCCTAAACTTAGGCTTTAAGCTAGCTATACACCCAATAGATTCCTCCTCCTGTTTAATGCTGATCAAGGATTCCTCTTGCTGGTGATCCTATTCAGCAGTCAGTGGAACCCACGGCTATCTGAATACCTGAACGTTGACTGTTCAGCTGACCATTTTTTACCCAGTTTCTTCTCCAAAAGTGTTTCTAAAGCTTCAAATTTTTTGTAATTTTTTTTATGGGATCCCCTGCCAGCACTCCAGACCTCTCCTCTTCATCGGGTGCCCCCAGGGAAAGCCGATTTCCCTGGGGGCACCCATGCGTACTTGCTCCCAAGACCCGCTGCCGCGTTTATTGACACAGACAGCGGGACTTGGCCCCGCCCCCTGCTCCCCTGTCACTGTATTTGATTGACAGTCTCTCCCGCTGCTATCAATCTGTCCAATGAGGAGAGAGACAGCGGCGGGAGCTGCTGTGCTCCTGCACATTTCTGGATCGGATCAGGCTCAGGTAAGGAAATGGGAGGTTCTGGGAGGCAGCTGCAGCACAGAAGGTTTTTCACCTTAATGCATATGATGTATTAGGGGGAAAACCTTAAGGCCCCTTTCACACATACGGTCTGTTCAGTTCAGTCACGTCAAAATGTATCCGTTTTTCATCCGTTTTTTTCATCCATTTTTTTCATCCTTTTTTCATCCGTTTACATCCATTTTTTTCATCCGTTTACATCCATTTTTCGTCCGATCCGTTTTTTTGACGGATGAAAAATAGGGCATTCATCCGTTCCAAAAAACGGACATTGACGGAAGTGGATGCAAATGGATGTTAACGGATAATCATCCATTTTTACATAGAGATGCATTGATGTCCAATTTTCATCCGCCAACGGATGGATGAAAAATGGACAAACGGACTGTATGTGTGAAAGGGGCCTAAGGGTCCTTTCAGACGGTCTGCTGTGCGGTGCGGACCATTCTCTGCTCAGTGGGGATCGATCCGCCGCTACTCGCTGAGCAGGCGGATGACAGCTCCGTATCTGCACTGTGTGCGGAGAGGGAGGTGTCAGAGCCCCATTGCTCTCTATGGGGGAATCGGATGAGAGTGGACCACCTGTCCGCTCTCATCCGATCCCACCTGATCCAATCCCCTGGACGGATGGAAAATAGGGTTTCCATCCGTCCGGATTTCACGGACAGGATCTGATGCGGATGGCAGCGAGTGTCAGCGGACATGTCTCCGCTGACATCCGCTGCCCCATAGGGATGCATGGAGGATCCAATCAGATTTGCCTAAAAAACTGACAGGCGGATCTGATCGGATCGTTTGTGTGAAAGGAGCCTTAAGCTTTACAACCACTTTAATTAAAAAAATCAACTGTTGTCGAGCCAGGTGGTGCTGAAAGAACCACCCACTGCTTGAATTTTCGCCAATTCAGCATGATCAGACAAAATTCGAACTGGGTTTGGCCGGCCTAACTCCAAAGAAGCAGACAGAATTCACCTATTTCCGATGAAACAACAGTTACCTGAAATCTGATTGGTGTATATATTTCACATCACTGTTATTTTTTGCATTGCCTCTGTAAACTTTTGAAACATTTGAAAAACATGACATTTGAAAATCTTTTAACACGGATCAGTTACAAAGGCCTGTGTGTTGTCTCCTAACTGAACAGACAGTTCTGTTGGTCTTATGTACACAAGGCATTTTACAAAGTTGGTCTATGGTAGAGTTTTTCAAATCTCACATTAACCAAACAGTATCTAATAGGAACGGACCAGTAGTTGAGCAGGTACTTATTTAAACTGGGAGCATGTTATGAAGATAGGCCTCATCTGTCTCCTTCCTCCCGTCTCACCCCCTACCCCGCGTTGTGCATATTTCACACGGCAGCAGCCGGCCTTGGCATTTCAAGCCAGAATCATCCCAAATAAGGTTGTTATGTCTACGCTTCCTCAGCATAAAAAAAAAAAAAAAAATCACCCTGCGACCAAAGTCAGCCGTGCTGTGGGAGAAGGAGGAGCTGGCTTACTTTGAAAATATTGGCCAGGAGGATATTCCAATCTATACACACCAATGAACCGAGACATGAATGGAAATAACACAGCCTCATTCTCTTATGATGATTTCATCACGGCTTAAACATTATCCATCCACAGAAGCTACAACGCAGTGGATCAGGCAGAAACTATATATTACATTGTCCGCAGCCTACAACCTGTCTGGTTCTTGCTGGCTCTAAAGCCCCGTACACACGCACAGATTGTTGGCCGTAAATTGTCGGCCAACGTCCGATCGGCCGATTGTAGGCTTGTTAGTATGATGCTTCCGACAACCGACTGCGAATTTTCGGCCGAAAAAAATCTGGTGTGCAGGCTATAAAATTTTTGTTGGCCAACAAAGAACGGCCGATTGTTCCTCAGTCAGTACAGATATCGGCAGACAAAAATCAGATGAGCAAGACTGGGCATGCTCAGAGAAGAAAAAACACACGGAAAGTCAACCATCACATGACATCACTTCTGAAGTTGGTTTTTGTTGGCCAACAAAAGTCCAGTGGAAGTCTAGAGCACATTTCAACCAACAAACAACACTGGACAAAAAACGGCCGATCGGTTGGCCAACAATCTGTGCGTGTGTACGGGGCTTTACTCTACAGACCACAAGATCTGATTTGCACCACTACTATACCCAGGGTCATTTATACAAAAGCAGCAGCTATTTCTTCAGGTCTATGTCCTTTCATAGTTTAAAACAATAAAAATAGTACCACTCGAATGCCCCTTCAAATCTGTGTCAGTCAAATCAGCATGTGAAAAGACTGGTAAGCCCCGAAAAAAGGGCGAAACACGTCTGAGGGGTTCTCTAAAGGTATAGAACAGGAGCTGAAGCCATATTTTACCCATCTCATTACATTTATGCAACAGTGTGTCCGTGTCGGTGTGCAGCGGACCACCATTTTGTTGGCCTTCTTTTCATAATTTGTTAGAAAGTGATTTGTGAACTAATGCCCCGTACACACGCGTCGATAGTTGGCCTTGAATTTTCGGCCAACGTCCGATCGGCCGATTTTCGGCTTGTTAGTATGATGCTTCCGACAACCGACTCCGACTTTTCGGCCGAAAAAAATCTGGTGTGCAGGCTATAAAATTTTTGTTGGCCGTCACCACAACGGCCGATTTTTCATCAGTCAGTACAGATTTCGGCAGACAAAAATCTGATGAGCAAGACTGGGCATGCTCAGAGAAGAAAAAACACACGGAAAGTAAACCAGCACATGACATCACTTCTGAAGTAGATTTTTGTTGGCCGAGAAAATTAGTGTGCAGTCTAGAGCACATTTCAACCAACACAACAACACTGGACAAAAGACGGCCGATCGGTCGGCCGATAATCGTTGCGTGTGTACGAGGCATAAGGCTGGCCAAAGATGGCTCATACAACCAACTGGTTGATCAAAAAAACTGACCTGATTCCCCCATTCACCTTAAATGCTTCATTGCATTCTGACAGCTGGGGGAAATTTCCACTCAATAGAAGGGTGATTGAACAGAAGTTGATCAATAGATTGACTTCTGTTTAGTGGCCCTCACATGGATGGAAATTCGGCCGGTTCTGCAGGGACTGGCCACATTTTGATCCATGTATAGTCACTGAGGTTGAACAGAAATTAATCCATGCTGTGCCAGCTTTAGGTCAGATCTGAAGTTTTGCATCAGTTTTAAATGGCACATGAAGTGATGGGTGAAACATTTATTTTTTTATATCTCTAAAGCCTAGTACACACAAGCCCAAATGTCGGCCAGCATTAGCCGGTTCAATAGAAATTGGCTGACATTTGTCCTGTGTGTACGGCAGGCAGTCTGACAGAAGCTGGCCGAACAGCCAGTGACATCACTTCACTGCAAAAACTTTATTCAGCTACAATTAGCATACAGTGTGTCCCTACCAAAGAACTGAACCTGAGCGATGCGCTTCAAAGGGTTTATTCCTATTCTAATTAAAGCTCATCTCCAAATTTTAGGCTCCATTCACATCTTGGCCTCCCGAATCGCAACTGTCGCCCAAAAGAAGTTCTTGTACTTTTTTTGGGCGACAGGCGTCCCAGGATACTATTTGTATGATTTCACCGCAATTCGGTAAAATCGCACCGTGTTTAGGGTGCCTTTGGAAGTGACGGGGATCCCACGCTTGCCCATGATTGGGTATCGTGGGCAGAATCGCGGCGATTCTGGCCACAATCCGGGATGCCAAGATGTGAACGGAGTGATGTTTAAAAAGTTTGTTTGCACCAAGTTGGTCCAAACAAATTATTTCCTTCACTAACACATGCAGTAGCTGTCAGCGCTGTATGAACTGTATGTAGCATTAGCAATGTACAGTATGCACCGCAGTGTTCTAGCAGCAGGACAGGGACTTCCGGTCCTAGTCTCTGACCAAAACTGAGTCAGGCTTAGCGCTGTAGCTGACACCACATACAGTTCACACACCACTGACAGCTATTACATGAATATCAGCTTTAAAGCCCATCGGATGAAAAGCATCAGAGAATGGTGGCTCTTGGGTGGTTCTATGCTGTAAAGTTATTGTGGCTGAATAAAGTTTTTGCAAGGAAGTGCAGTCATTAGAGTGCAGCTCTTGGTTTGCTGCAGTTATGGTACTTGGAGCTGCAATGAGCTTCTGCAGCTGGCACCCAACGCATCCATGGCTGAAGTTCTGTTTGAATCTTCTAACTAGGTGCGATTACCAATGAGCTGGAGTGCACCATAACACACATATACAGTGTGTTACCATAATATGCATTACAATAAGCCCTTAGAAACTGCAGCTACGAGACCTGCCTGCCATAGTTCCTAGCTGTGATCTTGCCAGTTTGGGAGTTTGTACCTTCCTATCCAGCTTGCGTCCTTCCTGTTTCTCTTGAAAGGTGATGGGCAAAGCCATACATCCAACCACAACTTTTTTTTTTTAAAGCCCGTGGTGTGTGAAACACACTCAAAAGACTTACACCCGGTGCATAAAAAAGTGCACACACGCAAAACGTGAGACACACAAAAAGTGCACAAGGTGTAAACATAGCCCTCCTCCGAAGAGGAAGGGCCTAAACCCTGATCCCCCGGGGCGTGAAGCTCCTGACAGGGACTGAGGTACTCACTATGGCCCGCCCAGCTGAAGCCAGGCAGACCCCGTTCTCCAGGGGGACTGCCAAAACAGCCCACCCCAAGTACTTGGTGGGGCTCCCCGAAGGAAGACCCCATGAGAGAGGGTGAACTAAGCCAGAAGGCCATATCCACCCCCTCCCAAGACGTTCAGGGCAGGCCCGAGGACCTACGCCGTACTAATCGTGCAGTGATCAACCAAAAAAAAAGGGACAAACGTGACACACGACAAAGAAAAACAGAGTGGGGAAGAGGGAAGTGGAGAAGTGCAGGGTAGGGTCAAAGTGCAAGACCTTGACAGACCCCCCGGCCAGGAATAAAAAATTCCTCTGGTGCTGGCCAAAAGGCCCGTCCCAAGAGGCAGGTGTGGAAAAAGTGTGATGGTGCAGTGACCAAGGTGCCAAAAAACTCAGATGAGCTGCCCCTCACCAGTGAGAATTGAGGCACCCCTGGGCTGCCACCCCAGGGGCACATACACCACGGGCTTTTCCGGTCTCGGCGCCCGTAACCACAACTTACATCTGCAGTCACGCTGACGTAACCAGTGCACTTTGATATAGGTGCTAGCAGGTGACTGTCAAGCCCGAGATCCACAAATATACAAAAAAACATTCTGAAGAATCTTGCAACCTTGTGGGAATTTAAAATGCAACACAGGAACAGCAACATCCTAAAACATTGTGCTTTGTGGGAACCTGTGGTATACAATAAAAGGGATATTCCCACACTGTAGAAGGGAGCTCCCCAATTCACTACCCTAGCTGTAAGGGCAAATGGCAGAGCTATTAACTCCAGTAATGGTATTTTGCTGATGAACTCACAAAGGAAGCCAGTAGGTGATTTAGCTCGGCAGCACCCACACATAATTGATATATCAGCTCTGATTGGATTAACCATGTCATTTATTAGCTTGTAGTTCATACTGTCTATAATACCCTTAATATTTATTTTATTTATAACAGCAGGTTATTATAAGCATCACAATGACTGGTTTTCAGCCAGTAGTCAGCAGGATTGCATGCAATTTCAGGTTGTAAGGAGCTTAAGCAGGTCTGAACAGTTCTAACCTTGAAATCTTTTTACAGGTGTGCCTTGTCACATGATACAACCATACCTGAAGGCATTTGAAACTGACAAATGTGGACAAACATAAGCAGTAAAAGATCAACATACAACTTTTTCGATACGTGCCCCCCAACTCTAAGCTTAAGAGTCGGTTCACACTGGGGCGACACGACTTCTTACTACTTCGGGAGGCGACTTGTCAGTCGCGTGCACCACGACTTCGGAGCGACTTGCAGGGACTTCACATAATGGAAGTCTATGCAAGTCGCTGTGAGGTCGCCTCGAAATAGTACAGGACCCTTTTTCTAAGTCGGAGCGACTTGTGTCGCTCCTATTAGAACGGGTCCTGTAGCGGTCAATGGACCGCGAGGGAGCGCGACTTGTCAGGCTGACAAGTCGCGCTAATGTGAACCGACTCTAAAAGTGAGTACTGAGCACAACATATACCTAAAGCCGGCCATAGATGAATCAAAATTCGGCCAGTTCAGAAGGGGCCAGCCAAATTTCATTCCATCTATAGCCAGGCTGGTTGTAAAGAAGTCGATCTCTCGATCAAATTCTGTATAACCAGCCTGTTTGAAAGTTTTTGCTCCATCAACACCTCCAGTCATAGCCGGTGGTGCTGGCCAGTGTATTCTGATGACAGGGAAGTCTCCCCAATGTCAGAATACAATAGCTCTCTGGGAGTGATTCCCCCATTCACCTCGAATGTGTGGATGGAGGAATTGATCATGTAGAATGAAAACTGGATGTCACAGCCTTTGGGTTGCACTAGGCTGTATTTATACCATACTATATACAGTAGTGATTGACCAATATCATTTTTTCATTGCCGATACCGATATTTTGGTCATCGCGTATCAGTATTGGCCGATATTTTAGTACATTTAAAAACATTTTTTTTCTTTTTTTTTTTTACTTGACAAATACTCTTGTGGAGGGATCTGGGGGTCTAAAAGACCCAAAACCCCTCCTCTGCACTTAAAAACGCATTCAAAACGCCTAGTCAAAACGGGTCTTCGGCGGCCGTGCAGGCTGGTTGCCCGGATCTCCTGGTGGGACGGGACAACGGGAGGGGGGAGACGTCCCCTCCCGCTCCTTGTAATGACAGTCGATCAGCTTCTCAGCCGCATCGGTTGTCATTACAAGGTACCGGAGTGATGCCTCTAGCTGCAGGCATCACTCTGGTACAGCACTTTCCGAAATATCGGTAATATCGGTAACCTCCGGGGCCGATTCCGATATATCGGGAAAGTGAATATCGGCCCCCGGTATATCGGCTTTGCCGATAATCGGTCGATCCCTAATATACAGTATACATCTCATATGTATGTTTTGGATTTGCAATAAAAATGAAACGAGAGTCTGTGAGTGACATTTCCTAATGTTTCGTGGATTACAGAAGTGAATAGATTGAAGTCAATGAATGGTCTACATCTGTACTGTAGTTCTGGCCTAATAAGCATTGAGCTCCCTGTGGCCTTCACAGCTCCCCCATAGAGGAGGGTAAAGGCCTCTGATTCTATCATATCTCATTGTTCGGTATAAAAATGGCTCATATTGTAAATGTAAATTTAGGGGGGCGGGGAGTGCAGGTTAGGCCATGTCAATTTCTTCAAAGGAAATTACTGTTTGATTATGCCAGAGTTTGAGAGTTTGAGTTATACAAAGACTTATTTATTTTGTGCAGCTTTATCACTAGTCACGGTGACACCATTCATATTGTTCTGAACAATAGCTGTCACTGGCCTCGGGGATGACCTTGAAATGCCCTACACCTTTACAGGGAAAAAAATGTATACTAGAAATGAGTATATTGTGAAGGGCAGTCAAACCGAGATCAATGCATAGCCCCCAATTTAACCAATTTTTTTTGCATGTTCTGTACATTTTTCATAGTCTGAGTAACTGGGAATGCCAAGCGGTTTCTTATCTCTGAGAGTTGAGAGGTATGCCAATGGCTTATTTTTTTTTTTTTTTGAGCCCCCCCCCGTCCGGCCCTGCGGCGGGGGACGGCACGGGGTGGCTGGGAGGCGGCCACCCGCGCTCCTCCGTCGGCGATTTGGACGCCCGCGCTCCCCTGCAGTGGAGACGGACGTCCGAGCCCCCCACGCCCGCGGAAGACAATGGCTTATTAACCTTGTAGCCACACAGTAGACACGACTGCAACATTATGGCATATATGATCTACTGCCAATGCAAACTGGTGGCAGACCTAGGCCTAGGGCAGTGATGGCGAACCTTGGCACCCCAGATGTTTTGGAACTTAATTTCCCATGATGCTCATGCACTCTGCAGTGTATTGGAGCATCATGGGAAATGTAGTTACAAAACATCTGGGGTGCCAAGGTTTGCCATCACTGGCCTAGGGCATCTCTGTTGGAAAGGACATTTATTGAAGATGGCCACTTAATTCCCTAGGCAACCTGCACAGTAGGGTTCTCTGTAGTGCACACAAATGCTCGTAGCATGCAAACATACATGTATATGTGCTTGATGACTGAGAACAATTAGTAGGTAGGTCGTTTACCAATGTCTGACCACCATCTTCTGTTTATAGTAGGTTTTCACAGACTAGATTGTAAGCTCCACTGAGGAAAATCTCTTAGCACACATCAATAACCTGAGCATGTCCAGCAGTCTGCCTTTATGGAGCATTTAACCTTACTGTGCAGAACCACTGACATTTTCCTCCATTATTCAGAAGCATTAGAGACAATAAAGATGATCTGCTGAAAATGATCTGTCATGAAGAGGTCTCATTCCAAATAAAATGCAGAATGCCTCATTATATCCTCCAGACTGACTCAGTGTCAGCAGTTAACATATTCGATCTCCAGCTGATTGTTCAGTCCTCTCATCTAGCAGGCATGATGCATGCTGTGACGGCTCAGAGCAGAGCTGTGACTGCGTCTTTCCACAACAGGATCCTCTTCCTGTCTATTTTCCTCCTGCTCAGACACTAGACCTGTATACCGTGATCTGCATGCTACCCCCTTCTAGAGTTCTTCCCAAGAAGCCCACATGAAAATTCCTAACATCATCTCAAAGGAGCAAACTAGATAAATATCAATTTTTGGTACTTACTCAGGGGATGTTGCCTAAATACAGAAAAGCTTTTATTCTTATTGTGGTATTCATGTTGTATAGCTGACTGCTTTACTAGGTAAATCCCCATGGGTACTGGTATCCCTTATTCAGCCTACAGTCAACTCACCCAAAAATTTTGGGAGTCACTGGGTAGTCGCCTGCTTTCACCTGGTCTTCCTACATGATACAAATATTACTTTAACCACTTTACCACCGGAGGATTTTGCTGTCTTACGTCCAGGCCACTTTTTGCGATTGCGACTTTAACTGACAATTGTGCGGTCGTGCGACACCGAACCCAAACAAAATGTATGTCCTTTTTTTCCCACAAACAGAGCTTTCATTTGGTGGTATTTGATCACCTGTGCGATTTTTACTTTTTGCGCTATAAACAAAAAAAGAGCGTAAATTTTGAAAAAATAACAATATTTTTCACATTTTTTTATATGAAATTACCCCCAAAAAAATGTAAAAATCAAAATTTTTTTATCATTTTTGGCCAATTTGTTTTCTGCTACCTATGTTTGGTAAAAAAAAATCACAATAAGCGTATTTTGATTGGTTTGCGCAAAAGTTATTGCGTTTACTAACTAAGGGAAAGATTTCTGTCAATTTTGGTGTTTTATTTTAACGAGTAATGGCGGCGATCTGCGATTTTTTTGCGGGACTGCGACATTGCGGTGGACAGATCGGACCCTTGACTGACATTTTTGACACTTTTGGGGGAACCAGTGACATTACTACAGTAATCAGTGCTATAAATATGCACTGTTACTGTAAAAATTACACTGGCAGGGAAGGGGTTAATTTTATTGGAGAGGGAGGGGTTAATGTATGCCTGGTGCTTACTAACGTGTGTGGGGGGAGGTGACTGAGTGACACAGGGACAGATCGCATGTTCAGCTATGCTGAACCCTGCAATCTGTCACTGTCTGTCACTTAGGAGATTCCGCCCGCTTTGTTTACACAAGCGGGCGGATCTCCAAACTCGATTCCCCGACCATCTGGGAAGAGCAGCGGCGATCGCCTCCGCTCCTCCCCTGGCCCGACTCCCGCTGTAACTGAATACAGCGGGAGCGAGCCTCCGGTGGCGCGCAAGCGCCACCCACAAGGGAAGGAGTCCAGCGACGTAGGTCTACGTCGCTGGACGGGAACGAGCCACTGTGCCGCAGTAGAGGCACAGTGAGCGGGGCTAAAGTGGTTAAAGAAGACCTTCTATGACAGGGGGGTCTCCAAACTTTCTAAACAATGGGCTAGTTTACTGTTCTTCAGGCTTTAGGGAGGCCACAGGGAGACTGTGGCCGGTGGGAGTAGAAACTGTCTTGGTGTCAGTGGGAGAAATAGTGCCCAATCTTTGATTTTAGGGGGAGGAATAGTGCCCCATTGTTGTTGTCAGTGGGAGGAATGGTGTCTCGTATCAGTGGGAGGAATAGTGCACCAAGGGCTGAATAAAGGCAAGCATAGGACCACATCCAGCCAGAGGGCCACAGTTTTGAAGACCACTGTTCTATGAAAAAGAAAAGCCTGTTTTAATGAAAGCCATCTATGCCCCAAAATCAGATCTCTGAATCTGCCCCTACAATGGAGTGTTGTGATCTCTTATGGGATTTCTTGCCCCCAACTATCCCAGGAAGCACCAACTGGCTGCAATCACTTTGGCCAATTTCTTTCCACTCAGCTTCTTCAATTTTTCCGTCAATGGTTGTTGAGCCAGGGGAAGTTGGCAGGGCAATTGACAGCTCAAACTTTGTATGAATCAAAGGAATCAGACAAAATTTGAGCCATGTATGGCCAGAATAATAATCCGTATCTGTTCTCAGCCTATATCTATGTTAGGATGCTGCATTGTACTACTTCTCTTGCTCCATATGCTGGGTTTAATTCCCAATATCTAATTGTATTCTGTATGCACAGTAACATTTCCCCTGTTCTGTATTCTGAGTGTAATTAAACAGATGCCTGTTTTCATCCTGTAATAATGGACACTGTAGGTCCATATGTCGAGTGTATTTCTAGTACCCCTTTCTATACTGTATGTGTGAGCACTGCACAGTACCACTTCTATCATTCCCTATATTGGGTGTAATTTCAGTACATATTCTTATTCTATATGTATGGACACTGCATAGTACCACTTCTCTCATTACCGGTGCTGGGTGTAATTCTAGTATCTAATTCTATTCTGTATGTATGAGCAATGCACAGTACCAATTCTATCATTCCCTATATTGGGTGTAATTCTAGTATCTAATTCTATTCTGTATGTATGGACACTGCACAGTACCACTTCTCTCATTACCGGTGCTGGGTGTAATTCTAGTATCTAATTCTATTCTGTATGTATGGACACTGCACAGTACCTCTTCTCTCATTTCCTATGCTGGGTGTAATTCTAGTCTGTAGACCTTCTTTATATATTGTAACAGGAAGTCAGCTAAATCTGGGAATGTAGTCACAGGAAGGAGATACATTTCTACCTGATTTAGAAAGTCCATTAATTAATTTAGGGTGTTGGCTACAGAGCTAGCCAGCAGGAAGTTGAAAGGCCTTCACCTGTTCAGAATGAGGGAGTTAAGGCTCTATAATTTGTTCAGAGAAATTCCTATTGTTTGCTGCCTCCAGAAGCTGTGTCCTGAAGCCATGTGGGCTGGGAGCAGGAGGACAGTCAGCGTGTGCCTCCCGACAGGATGTGTGGGCCTGGGAGAAGACCCCCCGGAGTGATGTGTGCCCGGGACGGTAACCAAGGGTGAATACGTCTCAAAGGTGAGAAGACGAACTGTTGATGTGAAAGAAACAAAGGACTGTGTTGCCCTGTGAAGCTATTATAAAAGGACTATTGAGTGTCCGCTGTAGGACAAGGAAGTCTGCCCGACGGTAGGTTGGAGACAGACACTTAGGCAGGTTCCAGTTGTGAGAAGGTAGCCGCCCACAGAGGCAAGGATTTATTTTCTGTTTTATTTTATTTTGGATGTTTTGCTGCATACAGCCTGGTGAAGAAAACACCATTTAATAAACCACACTGTTTGTTTGCAAGCACTTGTCGGCTACCTCTCTGGGAAAACGCACCCCCCCAAGGGGTCATCCACACCCGCCACCGAGCTAATCCCTCACATATGGTGGAGGTATGCAGTGGGCATAAGCAGAGATCCCTGCAAGGAAGTGCAAATGTTTGATGAACTTTGTCTGGTGCATGAGATTGCACAATCTATGTGTGCAGGAGAGAAGATCCTGACAGAAAAAAAAAAAAAGTGTTTTAAAGAGACAGCGGTCTCAAAATTATTTGATGAACTTTGTTGTGTCTGGTGCAAGTGACTGCACAAACTGTGTGTGCAGGAAAAGAGATCTTGCAAGAGAGAGAAAAACTACATGTGTTAAAGAGACAGTGGTCTGAAAATTTTTTGCTGGACTGTGAAAAATTTGTTTGTGGAGTTATTGAAGATGGGGCGTTCAAAACGCCTGAAGAATGCAAAGATAGATGAAATGAGAGACCGGATTCTATGGATGGAGGGGATGTTACCGTCTGAACCAGCCCCATCCATGCCTAAAGAGAGTCTACTAAAGAGGAAGGTTGTTGTCCCTAGCAACACTGATGAAACTGCTATGGAGACGCAGTGTGCTCAGATGAAAAATTGCTTAAAATGGAGCATAGAAACTTGCAGGAAATGAATGAACTACTCAAGTCTCATGTGTTACAGTGGGAAGAATCCACTGCTCTTCTTTTGGTCGAGTTGCAAAAACGCAGAGAGACTATAATGGAGAAAGATACCATCCTCATGGAAAAGGAAAGTGAAATTCAGACTTTGCAGAAGCAAAGTATGGCTGATATGTTGGAGTTGCGTAATCAGCTGGAAAAAAGTCTTCAGTCTTTGGGAGCTACAAAAATAGACCTGCAGGAGTCGCAGGAACAGAATGTCGCTCTGAAAACGACATTGTCTCTCAGCGACAACGAGAAAAGTGAAAGAGAGGCTAAATTACTGAGTACTGTGTATGAGCTCACTACTTTGAGCAATGTGGTAAATGAATGGCGTGCGGACTGTGAAAGTTGGAAAGGGGAAGCCCAACGTGTCCAGCAGCAGTTAAAGGAGAAAGAAGCCTGTGTGGCAGAATTACAGTCTCATTCCCAGAAACTAGCCAATGAGGTGAAGGCTCTTATGCAGGGAAAAGGAGATTGTGAACATAAGAGGGAAAAAGTAGAGGCACAGCTTCTGGAATCGCAAGTCAAGGTGTCAGAAGGTGACCGATTGTGTGCTAAGCTGTCAGAGAAGGCAAACCGACTGCAGGTTGAGTTGGACAATGTTACAAATCAGCTTTCTCAAGCAGACAGAAAATCTAGAGAAATTGCGGAAGATTTTTCTATCTTGGAATCGCAGCTGCAAGACACGCAGGAACTCTTACAGGAAGAGAGGTGTCAAAGGCTGAGTTTTAGCACAAAGCTCAAACAAATGGAAGATGAGAAAAATGGCTTCCTGGAACAATTAAAAGAGGAGGCAGAAGCAAAGAAAAACCTATCAGAGCAAGTCGCAACATTGCAAGCTCAGATAGCGGATATGAAAAAACGCATGGAAGAAAGCGTTGGTTCATTACAGTGTGTTGAAGATGTGAAAAAGAAGTTTGATCAGATGCTTGGTGAAGAGAAGACTGTGTCTGCAAAATATGCAGAAGAACGCGACCGCGCAGAAGCGGAGGCGCGTGATAACGAGAGCAAAGCCCTGTTCCTGGCTCGCTCCTTGGAGGAAGCTCTAGAGTGTAAAGTTGAACTAGAAAGAGTTAACCAACAGCTGTGTACAGAAATGGAAGATTTGGTCCGCTCCAAGGATGATGTTGTGAAAAGCGTTCAGGAGCTAGAAAAGTCTAAGCGAGCCTTAGAACAGCAAGTAGAAGAGATGAAGATTCCGTTGCAGGAACTGGAAGAGGAATTCCAGGCAACAGAGGATCTGTCCCAAAGAGGGGATAGTGTGCCTGATGCAGTTTTTAAAAGGATCAGTGTTTTGGGGTCTGTCCTGAGTGAGCCTCAGAAATGTGATGACATGTGGCTTGAATCACCCCTTTGGAATAAACCGTTCCTTCAAAAACTTCAAGCATTGGAAAATGTATCATTAGAACTTCAGCAAACAAAGGAGCTGAGTAAGAAATGTGATGATTTCTCAGTTCAGGCTGAAAACCTAGTGGGGAAAACTAAGGCTGTTGGTGAAAACGTGAAGCAAATGAATAAGTGCCTTTCAGGGAGTGTTTCCAAAATGGAACTGGTGAAAGACGGGTGGCAGAAGTTTGATCGTGATCTTGAGATGCATTCCATGTGGAATTCAGATAGAGAAAAAGAACTAGGTGACCTTGAGCGGTCAAATAGTTCAGCAGAAAGTGCATTGAAGAAACCTGTAAAAGAATGTGTTGCAGTTCCATGCTTCTTCACTGATGCAGAGAGGAGGTCTATAATGGATACCACCCAGATCGCTGGGTTCAACTGTGTTGTTGCCTTTAACCCCTATGTTGGTGGAAGGAAATTTGATGATGTTCTGGTTGGCTACTTCTGTGAAGAGTTTGGCAAGAAATATAAACTGAATATCAAATCAAATAGTAGGCCTTTACTGCGACTCGCTCAGGAGGGCGAAAAGTTTAAGAAGTTGATGAGTGCAAATGCTTCAGATCTGCCTATGAATATGAAATGTTTGGTGAATGATATTGATATCTCTGTGAAAAGGAACAGGGGTCACTTTGAAGAAATGTGTGACAGCCTGTTGTCTCAATTGGAAAATCCTCTGCACAGCATCTTAGAGCAAGCAAAGCTCAAGAAGGAAGATCATTCCCTTTTACAACAAAAAGTCAATGATTGTGTACAGCTGTATGGAGAGGCAACTCAAGTCACAGAGGGATGTCAAGAGTCCCTACTTGGAACAAAGCTTAGTGAAGCAAAGGTTCTCAAAGTTTTGTGGAAAACATTTATGGATTGCAGAGAGAGGCGTCTTAAGAATGTTGAAGACATTAAGACTAGCCCAATTGAGTTGCCTATGGATCACGGTCCTCCATGGTGGATTGGACAGACGGTTATGAGGGACAAGCTGTCTGACATTTATGAGAAAGCTGTCAATGAAGATGACAGAAACGAGAAGGAGCAAAATGATGCCAAAAATGCAGTTGAAGAATGTGTATATGAGATGAGAGACAAACTGTGTGGCATTTATGAGAAATCTGTCAATGAAGATGACAAAACAGTTTCATCCGGAAGCTTGAGGATAATAGGAGGCTTATCAGTGAGTCAGCAGTGCCTGACACATGCGTGCCTGGAAATATGTGTCCCAACCCTAGGGTTGAAACAAGAGGGGGGGGTATGTAACAGGAAGTCAGCTAAATCTGGGAATGTAGTCACAGGAAGGAGATACATTTCTACCTGATTTAGAAAGTCCATTAATTAATTTAGGGTGTTGGCTACAGAGCTAGCCAGCAGGAAGTTGAAAGGCCTTCACCTGTTCAGAATGAGGGAGTTAAGGCTCTATAATTTGTTCAGAGAAATTCCTATTGTTTGCTGCCTCCAGAAGCTGTGTCCTGAAGCCATGTGGGCTGGGAGCAGGAGGACAGTCAGCGTGTGCCTCCCGACAGGATGTGTGGGCCTGGGAGAAGACCCCCCGGAGTGATGTGTGCCCGGGACGGTAACCAAGGGTGAATACGTCTCAAAGGTGAGAAGACGAACTGTTGATGTGAAAGAAACAAAGGACTGTGTTGCCCTGTGAAGCTATTATAAAAGGACTATTGAGTGTCCGCTGTAGGACAAGGAAGTCTGCCCGACGGTAGGTTGGAGACAGACACTTAGGCAGGTTCCAGTTGTGAGAAGGTAGCCGCCCACAGAGGCAAGGATTTATTTTCTGTTTTATTTTATTTTGGATGTTTTGCTGCATACAGCCTGGTGAAGAAAACACCATTTAATAAACCACACTGTTTGTTTGCAAGCACTTGTCGGCTACCTCTCTGGGAAAACGCACCCCCCCAAGGGGTCATCCACACCCGCCACCGAGCTAATCCCTCACAATATGAACACTGCACAGTACCACTTCTCTCATTCCCTATGCTAGGTGTAATTTTAGTACATATTCTTATTCTGTATGTATGGACTCTGCACAATAACACTTCTCTAGATACTTGCTATCTGTCCTTGTTTGCTATCTTAGGCGTCATGTACACTTGAGCTCAAAAACGCTGCTTTTATAGGTGTTTGAGCATTTTTTTTTTTTTTTGCCTCGACTCCCCCTCCATTTTAATCTATGTGTCCATTTTCACCATAGGTGTTTACAGGAATTCAGAGGCAGGGGCATTTAAAGGCAGACAAAAAAGAAAACCCCATCACTTATGCGTTCAAGAGAGGAGCATTATGGCAGAAAAAAAACGCATGATGCACCTAAACGCGGGTAAACGCGTCTAAACAGGCTTTGACAATAAAGAGGAAGTAAAGCGCTGCTTTTTTTCTTCTGACCTGCAAAAGTAAAGTCACATTATGTGAAACCGCTGGAGACCACATCCATCTTCACCCGTTTTCCTTCCAGGTCTGCGGACTCCGGCTGTGTGACTGGCCAGTCATGTGACATCACTACAAGGCATGTGTGCAGGAGAGGGCCGTCGCGGCACAGGGCTCTGGAGAAAGGGCACAGGCGGCCATTCCTTCAAAGTGCATGAGGCATTGACGTCATCGGCTGCATATACAGTAAACATCTCCTAAACCGTGCCCGTTTAGGAGATATTTACAGTACCAATAGGTAAGCCTTATTATAGGCTTACCTATAGGTACAAACAATAGAGGGAAGTTTACTTCCACTTTAATAAATAATATTCGGGCCAATGAAATAAATTAATGCCCAAGCACTTTACACAATAGAAAAATAGTGCAGCGCACTACTTTTATTTGGTTCAAGCACTTTACACGCCTAAACCCGTTTGAAAAAACGTGGCTTAGAAGCATTTTTGCAGTTGCCCACAACTGTAAAAGGGTTAAAGACATATGACACTGCTTTCCATAAATCAAAGGCTCACCCAAAATCAAGTTGTATTCATGCATGGGCAAATAACCGACCTGGATAATTATTACCTCCAGACTGTTGTTCTGTTAATTGACTGCTCTAAAAACCCACAATGCTGCAAGGTTCTGACACTCAGACACGTGAAGATACAGAAGAATTTCCAGTTGACTTCAGTGGATAATTGATGTGACTATTGTAGAGCAGTGAGTGAACAGATAGAAAATGGAAATAAATGTTGTACAGGTTGATATGTTGTGTATAAATGAATTAACACGCTGGAAAAATAATGGTATTTAAAGCCTCGCCAGTTCCGACAACAAGCCTCACAAATAACGTCCACTCCGGGAGAGATTTCCAGTGACAATATTTATTTAGTACCATCAATGGAGATTTAATCACAAAGTTGTTCTAGGTAATGGGTTAGCGATTAGCACCGAGGTCTTTTCATTACATGCCAGTGGACAGACAGAGCTTAGAGGTAACACTACCTTCATCCACCCTGGTGTTAAACTAACACACACATCACCCTTCTAGCTCTCATTACCTTATTATTGTGTTAAAGTTATCACGTAGGCGCTGACACTGCTTCATAGGGGTTAAAGCTGAGGAACACCTGGGAGGTCCTAAAGATAATCTATAAGGATTCGTGTTCCCATATGAAAAATGCAGGCATTCAGAGGTCTGAACTGATACTTCAGAATAAGACTATGAATCCCCAATTTACTAGGAATTAGTGACCATAGTCCTCATCCACAGTGATGTCACTAGTCCTAGCTAAAGATGGATATACACTGAGTCACGGTTCACACTAAGGCGACCTGTGAGGCGACCTGGTCGCCTCACAGGTCGCCGTAGGTCGCCTCCCATAGGGAAGCTGCGGACCCGTTCTAATAGGAGCGACACAAGTCGCTCCGACTTAGAAAAAGGGTCCGGAGCTTCTTTGGGGCAACCAGGAGGCGACCGCCATAGACTTCAATGTTATGAAGTCCGTGGCGGCCGCTCCGAGGTCGCGGCGCGCTGCTCGCACCGCGACCTCCGAGGTGGCGGTGCGAAGTAGCGTCGCCCCTATGTGAACGGGGCCTAAGGGTTTACTAATACTAGTCGTTTTAACCCTACAGGGCATGCTTCGTCCCCCTGGTCTGGTCCATTTGTGTAATGTGAGTCCTCCAATCAACACTAGGGAACAGTTAATCATACTTCGTCTGGTAGACTTGGGTTGGCAAAGTTCACTTGTGGTGATGCTTTAAAGCACTGTGCATTTATCATTAAAGCCTCGTACACACGCAATGAATTTCCGCCGACCGGTCGTCCGTCTTTTGTCCAGAGTGGTGTCTGTTGGTTGGAATGTGCTCTAGACTGCACACAAATTTTGTCATCCGACAGAATTATACTTCAGAAGTGATGTCATGTGTTGGATTGCTTTCTTTGTGTTCTTTCATCTCTGAGCATGCCTAGTCTTGCTCATAAGATTTTTCCCTGTCGAAATCTGTACTGACTGTACGAAAATCGGACGTGTTTTGACGGTGGACAAATATTTTATAGCCTTTTTTCGGCCGAAAAGTCGGAGTCGGTTGTCGAGAGCACCATACTAACAAGCCAAAAATCGGCAGATCGTCGTCGGACGAAAATTCCCAGCCGAATTTCGACGCGTGTGTACGAGGCTTAAGAGTAATTTCACCCCCCCATAATTAAATTTTTTTGCTCCCCCACTTATCTGATGCTGAGTTGGCCACAGTTCAGATATTCAAATACACAGAGGATCCAGAGTTGTCCTGCTGAGATCCTCTTCTCTGCAGCCGCTGCCAGATCCCACGTCGGTTTGCTTATCTGTGACATCCACCTCTTCTGGGTTCTGGCACGGTCTACCGATAACGAGCCGCTAGGCCCGCCCGGAGGGATGATCCCAATAAATGTGCAGCAGAGAGTGAGCAGGATGCATAGGAGACAGGTCATGGGAATGGGTGAAGATCCGCTTTAAGGTTCGCTGCAAAGCCGGAGCACAGAATTTTCCTAAACATCACTGAGCATTGAAGAAGGGGTCACTGTGATCTGGCTGGCAGAGGTCATGATGTAAATGCACCCAGGAGGCAGTGCAGACCACAGTGGGAGTTTGGGGGGGGTCAATACAAAGCAAGCATGGTTCTGATCAACAATGTCCACGATGATAGTATCCATAGGTTTATTTCATTCAGCACCGCAGGCTGATTGAGAGAAATCCATCGATTTCCCCATTCGCTCTAAACATTGTGTAGAAACCTTCCCTGCTGGCTATTGTAGTCAGAATACCTGAACAGGAGCTGCATCAGATTGTATACATCCGCTGACTGGCTGGCAATTTTCGGATCAAAAGGATAGAGTTGTACCACCAAGGACAACCACAGACAAAATTTTGGCTGGTTCCTGATGACATTTTCTCTGTGTATAACCAGTTTTATTGACTTCGCCACCAAAAAGACTTTGGCTAAGTTCAAAAACTTCCAATTACATTTACACTTCAAGTAAACTGATAAATATGCAATTCAAAGAAATATTCACGAGATTCTACCTGTCAAAGAATTTATAATCGAGTTCAGCCGGTCTTGTGATCCAAATTCACTCCAGACAGCAAAGATAGGTTAGTCACCTTATTTTGCTTTTACTGTATCTAGTAAATATAAATTGGTCCCCCCCACTACGCCCCAGCATGTAATTGGTAAATAAGGCTTCATGCACATGGCTGTACAGTCTGCAGAGCCTGTGTAATGGTTCTCCTGGGACCAGCTGCTGCTGTGTACAGTCCGCCATTGAGATCAATTAGAAGACGCAGCCTCACAGTTATGCCCTGGGGACTGTGCAAAGCACCCACATGTGCACTGACATTTTCTCAGAGTGCAAACAGTGTGCATTAGGAGAATACATCAGTGCGCATCTGGGTGCTTTACACAACTCCCAGCACCCGGTGTATAGCTTTGTCTAATTGTCCTCAATGGACAGCTGTATGAGGTAGTACCGTGTTTCCCAGAAAATAAGACCAGGTCTTATATTAATTTTGGCTACAAAAAACACACTAGGGCTTATTTTCAGGGGATGTCTTATTTATTTACGGTACGTACAATAATTTACATTTATTCAAAAACAGTCATTTTGTCAAATTTCCTGTGTCCCCTGTCTTCTCTCCCCCTGTCAGCTCAGGAGTCAGCATTAGAACATTCTGTAATCCCAAAAATAAATCTTGGTCAAAATTAGTATTGTAAAAAGATTATAGAATGTGCAGTGTGTCTCCTTTTGTAAGTTTATAGTGGAAAATACCCTATTTACAGCACCGTTGGGTGCTCACATGACCCACCAGAGCTCCTCTTCCCAGCTTTGAGCACTGCAGAGTAAGGGGCCGCTGACGTCAACCGGGAGGTTGTCGTCAGCGGCCCCTGTAAATAAGGGATATACTGTAAATAAGGGATATTCCACAATAAAGTTACAAAAGGAGACACACTGCACATTATATAATCTTTTTACAAAACGGATTGCATATTTTTACAACGACTTTAGCTAGGGCTTACTTTCGGGGTAGGGCTTATATTGCAGCCATCCCCCAAATTAAAGCTAGGTCTTATTTTCAGGGTAGGGCTTATTTTCAGGGAAACAGGGTAGCAGGTCTTGTGAGAGACAATTCACAGGCTCTACACATTGTACAGCTCCTGTTCAGCCATGTGCATGAAGGGCCCTTTCAGACGGGCAGCCTGACTGGGTCCACCTGATTTTTAGGTGGACCTGATGGGACCATTCATTGCTCTCTATGGAGCGGCAGATGTCAACAGACATGGGTTAGCTGACACCCACCGACATCTGATTCTATCCTATCCACCAAAAACAGACAGATGCGGTATCCGTTCCCCATCCATCTGGCAGAACAGATTGGATGACACCTATAGAGGAAAGTGGGTTGTGCTCGTGTCCACCCTGCTTAGAGGGGACCAGTGGAGAGATCCCCCACTAAACAGGCAGACCTGTTGGCGGATTGCAAGCAGCGAACGGGAGTTTTCAGTTAGCTTTGGGTAAGTGTACCGGGAGCGCACAGGGCACACACTCTCGGCACAGCTCTATCTGCGCCATTGCGTGCAAATATGCGGCAGTTTGGCACCAAGGCCCAGCCCCCGAGAGGCCGCATATTTGCGTGGGTTCGGCGTTAAGGAGAAGTCATGCATTGACGTGATCACTCAGCAACTCTAACCTTCTGTAAGCATGTGAGGCCACCTACTAGATCTGCTGATCGTTTTTACTTTGACATACCGTTTTGACAGGTAGGCCAGAAGGTAGCCACTGATAAATGTTTTCAACATACTCTCAGTTAAATATGCCCATGTTTGTGACCACTTTAAGTTACAGGCCACCATTACAAGGTGATTTGTTATATCTCTCAGGAACTCAGTTGGTGAGATTTTCCCTAACATGCTCATTACTAGGCCAAGTGACGATGATGTCACGTCTCCCATACTGGTTGTAAAAGAAAGTGAAAAACGCAGCAGTGAGAGTGTGACGCCCTAGTTACAGCCTTAGCAGGAGGGTGGAGACAGGATCTGCTAAAGAGAAATCTTTTAGTGTGAATAATCGAAAGTTATAGCACACTAGCAGGTGGTTTAACCACTTGCTGAACATTCACACATAACTAAGCACCTGTTCACTGTTCTTCCAAATATGAATCCTGGTCTGTATGACTTGACTCATGACTCAAATCCCGCCGATTCTGCAGAGACCAGCCAAATTTAGATCCACGTACAGGCAGGGTGAATGTACAGACGTTTTTCTACTAATCCACTTCTGTACAACCGCCATGTCGGATTTTTGTTGAACAAAAAAAATGAATCATCTAATCAACCTGCCGGTAATCAGCTATGGTCAGAAATGACCAGTTCTGAAAAAACTTTAATGTAAATTGTTACGTTTTAACTCCCTTAGCGGTATCCCCGAGCGTGACTCGGGGTGTTTTTTTCATGCTACTATCGGTATCCCCGAGTCGCGCTCGGGGTAGATGTGCAGAGCCTGCAGCGGGGTTCCTTACCTTCTCCTGGCGATCCAGCGATGATCTCTCATTGCTGTGATCGCCGCCGAGATCCCCGTCGCTCGTCCGTCGCTCTGATGACTTCCTGGTTCCGTTCCCTGCAGCAGCAATGGTGCATGGGAGCGGAACTGGGAGGGAAATTCAAATGTTGCACAAAACACAAACACATAAAAAGGAGGTGATACAATGTAATCTGAAATTATATATAATAAATGTATATTTTATATATATATATATATATATATATATATATATATATATATATATATATATATATATATATATATAATATAAATGTATTATATATAATTTCAGATTACATTGTATAACCTCCTTTTTATATATATATATATTATATTATATATTATACAATAAAATTATATTATTGATTAGACTATAATTCATGCGTTTGTGTTTCAAATTTATCACATCTGGGATGTCTACTAGAGTCTTGTTTTGGTCAGGTTTAAGTCAGTAATTACTAAGAATTGTAGGCCTATATATAATACATAACGCTAAATTTCCATGCAAAAAATTGTAACGCTTTTGGTACAAAATTCCTGACATAATCATACAGCCAGGGAGGTTAAATAAAGCAGGGAAGAGTTCAACCATCTATCAGTTCTTGTTGCTCTTGTCCAATTGTGGAGATTTACTTTTCACTTCCTACAAGAAGTGAGACTGACCAATCTAGACAAAATGAGGTGCCATGTTTGGATTGCCAAGAGTGCAGTCTGATTCTGCATGCATGTCTATCCATCCTCAAATGCCTATTGACTAGGGATCAGGTTCTAGTTTGCTGCTACCATGGGTTTGTGGTGAATCCTGCGGGTTTGAAACTTGCAGTCCACAAATTCTTTCTCTAGTGAATTTTTTTCAATCATAATGCATTGAATAGCCTTTGAACTATGGCCAACTGAGTTTAAAAGGATCAATATGGGCATATTTGAAAATCCAACTCCTTCATTAAAAAAAGGGGGGACACAGACTAACTAGAGTATTGGAAGCTGCTGTAGGGAGAGGATAGGTGGGAATGGCAACCTGTATAGGGAGAGATTAGGGCTGGGGTTAGGAAACATTTTCACTTTGGACTGCTAGCTCATTGGTTTTTATGTTTGAGGGTAGGGCCTTTTTTAAAGTCTGAGGAACCCAAAATGCATCATTCATTTGTTGGCTTTAGTTTGCAGCACAATGCCGCACAGCTTTGCTGTAACTACTGTGCACCAAACCACCAAACATTCAGCCTGCTATTGCCATACTGTAATCAAGAGGTAGGCATACAATTATGTTCTGAGGATGATGCAGTGCTGCAATAAAAAGGAGCTCACAAACAATACCTTAGGCTGCATTCACATGTCAGCTTATAATCGCGGGCAGAACCGCCGCGGTTCCGCCCGCGATTTGGAGATTTATTGCAAATCGCGGGACGCCTAGCGTTGCCCGTTGATTTGCAATAGCCCCCCAAACGCAGAGTGATGTTGCCGCGATTTACGCCCGCCGAATCGCGGCAACATCGCGCAAACAAAATCGCGGGACGCAATACGCTCCAAAGAAGCTCTTGTACTTTTTTGGAGCGTATTGCGTCCCGCGATTTTGTTTGCGCGATGTTGCCACGATTCGGCGGGCGTAAATCGCGGCAACATCGCTCGGCGTTTGGGGGGCTATTTCAAATCAACGGGCAACGCTAGGCGTCCCGCGATTTGCAATAAATCTCCGAATCGCGGGCGGAACCGCGGCGGTTCTGCCCGCGATTATAAGCTGACATGTGAATGCAGCCTAAAACTGTTGTGCCACTGGTATTTTTTTTAGCAAGCTATATCTGCTTTAGCTGACATTTTTATAAGATATCTTCCTATGGCAGTGTCCAGATATCCATGCCTTCTATTGAAAAACTTGATTATTAGCCCTACAATTGCCCGGGATTGAGAAGCAAGATTCGCTTCCCGTAGACTCCAATGGTGTTTTCGAACATTAAATACCGAACATAATTCCTATAATAGTTTGCAAACCGAATCTGGGCAGATTGTTTATCCCTGCATTTCTATCCACTACACTGAGATTTTATGAATGACCCCCAGAGGACTAAGTGCCGGTTCACACATATGCGATGCGGGAACCCTTCAAATCCACTGTGGGTTCCCGCATCGCACTCAACTCGCAGGCAGTTCAGACTGCCATATGCAAATCACTAGAGAGGTCAATACAAAGTTAACAACAACACCAAATCAGTTTGCATATCGCAGTGCGAACTGTCAGTTCGGGCATGAATCTGATTGCATAGGTGTGAACACCCATGCAATCTGATTCTGGTGCGGACCAAAAAAAGGGTCCTGTGCAACTTTGGTCCTAATGTGATGCGAATTTAGCCATACATTCTGTATGGCTGAATTTGCAATGCACAGACATCCCATGTGATTTACAGAGCAGTGCGCTGCGAATCACATGCGACGTCTGAAATCGCATGGGTGTATCGGCAATTTAGCTGGCAATGCATGCATCAAATTTCAGCCAACTGTATTGGCTGGTATTAACGCTGTGGGTGGTGTTGTTGGTAACAACATGATTTTTCAATGGACTTTTGTCAAAGTAGCCGGGTGGAAGTGTATTTCCTAAACAGAGCCTGCTTTCAATCAAATGCAGGAACTGTTTAGGTATTCTAACAGCTGCAGGTGCCGGATGTCAAAATACATTTATATGGGTATGACCAGCCTAAAAAATGGCATGCAATTTGAAAACCATTGTTCATAGTAGATATAGCAGTCCGGACTGTATGTGCAGCACATCCAATACAGATCTAAGACCACTGAGCTTCCCCGGTGACTGTGATGCAGATGGCAGATTCAGATGTTTGTTTATGTAAGTGGAATATATGTGCTCCTATTTTGTGCAATTTCAGTACATTAATGCAAATATGGTCAATGGAGCAATTAGTGCTCACTGGGAGGAGGTGCGTTAAAAGGAATATATTAAGATATTAAATATGAGTAGACCCCAGAAGCCTATTTATACAAGCCAGGGGCAATAGCCATTTTTAGGATGCACCACTTAAAGTCACGAATCTCTGCGCAGCGTGCTCTGGAAACCCTCCATTGGGATTCAATTATACAACACTCAGAGGCAATGTGTCTGCGTGCATTACTCTCAGTTATAAAAAAACATCCACCTAGTTATGTATTGTATTTGCATAGCAAGGCAGGACAATCTGACACGTAAAACTTCACATATTACCCGTAAAAGATTTACCAGAATCAGAATGTTGCACGTGCCAACTAGATAAGAAGTAAAGTTTGCTTTTTTTAATTAGATTCGAAGCTCTAACAGAAATTTAGTATAAATAAAACTAGAGCAGCCATTGATGGATCAAAATGTGGCCGGTCCCTTGTGAACTGGCCAAATTTTGATCCATCTATGGTCAGCTTAAGGGATGATTGATGCAGGGAAGGTAAGCAGTACATTAATATATTTTTTTTTTACACAGAAAGACAAAAAATTAGTTAAAGAAAACAAAAAGATGGGCTAAAAAAAAAAAAAAAAAAAAAAAAAACCAAAAGAAAAATCATGAAAATGTTGAGACGGGAAGAATGCCATTGACCATAATGGCGCAGATCTCATCTTAGATATTGTGTGCTGTTTCAGATATACAAATGAATACAAACTGTCAGCGCTCAAGTGTTGAAAGGATGCAGTCTTCCTGATAGATTACTTTTATCCAAAATTCATTTGAATGTTCCCATAAGAATGCAGAATAAAAGATAATATGCACAGGCTTGCATCTCTCCCTGGACTGGGAAATCCTTGCATGACTCTACATAACAGACATAAGGCGCACCGGCATAGATACTGGAGCACTTTCCAGCTGTTTCACATATATTTAACTGTATCAAAATGTACAAGTACAGCGGGCAATGAGTGGCTCAGTGGTTTGCACTCCTGCCTTGAATAACAATTAGAACACTACCTGCCTAGATCTGGCATGTTCTCCTTGTGTTTGCATGGATAAATACACACTCCAACATCATGTTGGTAGGTTAAATGGCTCCTGTCTAAATTGGCCCTAGTATGTGAGATTTGATTTTGGACAGGGACTGATGTGAATTTACAATATGCAAGTTTTTACTGCCCCCAATCGCTCCCCCTTAGGCTGCAAAGGCAGCAGCCAGCAGTGTACACATGCTGTAGACGTGAAGCTTTGCTTTTGGCTGCAGCTGGAATTATACTTTGGGCTCTTTCACGCGGCCGCTCCATGTGAGAGCTCCGCTGCGGTCCTTTTTTTTTTTTTTTTCCACGGAGCGGATGACATTTCTGTCATCCGCTCCGTATGCCCGCATATCATCCCATCTGTTTGCGGATGATATACGGACATAATGTAAGTCTATGGGCATCGCGGATGTCAGCGGATGACACCGCTGACATCTGATTATCCTTCCTTTCCGTTTTTTGAACGGAACAAAAATAGGGTTCTGTTCCGTTCCAAGAAACGGAACAGAACTGACAGGAAGAAAATCGGATGTCAGCGGATGGTATTCCGCTGACATCCGCAATGCCATAGACTTACATTATGTCCGCAAATCATCCGCAAAAAAATAGGAAGATTTGCGGACATACGGAGCGGCCGTGTGAAAGAGCCCTTTCTGTTGCATTCTACCATCCACCAAACCTGACCTATTCAATTAAATGGGGCCATGCTGCAACCACCCCTGCAACCGCGTGCAATGCAATTACAGCACAGTAGTGCAGAATGTAGGGGGTTAAAAGAGGTGGTGAGCAGGTGACAAAGCGGAAGTCCTTGCCACTAATGTAAACGAGCCTTTAGAGCTGGGGTCTCCAGACTTTCAAAACAAAGAGCCAGTTTACTGCCCTTCAAACTTTAGGGGGGGCTGGACTGTGGCCAAAGGGAGAAAAAAATGCCTTGGAACCAGGGGGGTAAACAATGCTACAGGCTTTTACTGAGGTGGGCACGTAAGGTGGGCATTGCCAAAAGTCAAAGATTTTGGAGCCGCCTTTGTACCTTTATATACTCGCTGACCAAGGTGGACCTTATTAAATCACCACAGCAAGCGTTACTGGGATGCCCAGTTGGGGGGGTCAGGACATGCAAGGAAACTCTGTCGGATGCCTAATGAGGTATTATTATGCCTCGTTTCCACTGAGTGGTATGGTACGGTTCGGTTCAGTGTACGGTTCGGAATGGTACACCTCGCGTTTCCACTGCCAATAGTACCCTTTCATGATAGGCGTGGTGTAGCAGGAAAGCTGTGATTGACGATTCTCTGTCAACCAATCAAAGTTCTGCAGAGTGTAGCCCCACCCTGTTGGTACGGTACTAATGTGCTTGGTACCCCAACGAAAGGGTCCCAAAAAAGTGGTATGGTACGGTTCGGAATTAGGGTACCATTCACAATGGAAACGGCAGAAATAGCGTACTGTACCGAACCGTACCAGAAAGCTCAGAGGAAACGGGGCATTAGGTCCCTTTCACACTTGTGCAACTTGGCATTCAACTTAGGGCATTAGAGTTGCACGACATGTCTTTCCTCATGTTTTCCAATGATACCCATTCATGTATGCGCAACTTAAAGTTGCAGCAACTTCAAAGTAGTTCATGCACTACTTTGATCTGACCTTCATGCAACTTGAGGACCATAGACTTCAATGTTAACCCTCAGAAGTTGCATGAAAGTCATACCTGAATGTTACACAATGCAACTTGTGTGCAACAATTGTCCATTAGAACTGGTCAAAGCCAAAGTCGTATCCAAGTTGCACCCATCCAAAGTTGCATCAAAGTTGAACTAAAGTTGCACTCCAAAGTCGTGCAAGTGTTAAAGGGGGTCTTAGCCAGTCATGTTCTGATTGGACAGGGTGCACTCTTTACTTTACTCTTCCTTCCTTCCTTCCTCTTTCATTTATTTTTTCTTCTTTTCTGACTCTTCCCTTTTCTTTCCTTCTTTTGTTTTTTTTATGTTTCCCTTGATCTGCCAGTGAGCTATACAATGTGAGACAAATATGCTATAAATGAAGTGTAGTAGGGGAGTGCGGCAGAACTCCAACTCATGTTCTGGCTTCTCGCTACGCCCTCTTATCTCCACAAGGTTTAAAACTCAATTGGTCCTATATGATGGCCTTATGGTCATGTTATCTCAGTTTCCCTTCCTCTCCCCATATGGTGCTCAAAAGAGCGACAGGGAAATGTGCACATGTCTACTTCTCTTTCTTTTGTCTCCTTTTGTTCATTATTTTGTGATAGATCATTGAGCTAAGTTATGTACAGTATAAGGCATGCTCGCTGGAATATATCCATGTGTTTCACCTTCAATATTACTTGTACTTTGATGTATATTTATAGTATACTGCCATATTTTTTCTATGTGTATAAGTATTGGAAACTTATTTTTTTTTTTTTTAAATTTCAATAAAAATAATTGGAAAAGAACAATGCTACAGGCAGGTCAGTGAGAGTGCAAAAATTACAATATTGGTGTCAGTGAGAGGAGCAGTGCCCCATCATTGGTGTCAGTGAGAGGAGCAGTGCCCCATCATTGGTGTCAGTGGGAGGATTAGTTCCCTATCTCTGGTGTCAGTGGGAGGAATAGTACCCCGTTGTTGGTGTCAGAGGGCACAATTCACTAATGGCACTTTTCCACTGCAAGTACCGGCTCGGCTCTACTCGGCCCTGCTTGGCCCGGTTTGCTTTTCCACTGCTGGTACCGCATGGTACGGTGTTGGAACTTTACGGTATGGTTTTCTCTTCCACTAAGGTAGTACTAAAGTTAAGTGGGTGGGATAACAACGGGGTGGGTGGGATTCTCTGACCAATCAGTGGCTAGTAGTGACTGCATGCAAAGGATTGTGGGATTGTGGGATATGGTACCGGGTATGGTACCTGTTGGAACCACAATCGAGTAGGTACTGTTTTAGAGCAGTGTTTCTCAACTCCGGTCCTCAGGGCACACTAACAGGCCAGGTTTGCAAGAAAACTGAAATACATCACAGGTGATCTAATTTGCTGATCAGTGATTGCAGTACTCTAGTCTGCATCTCCCCAAGATAATACTTAAAATCTGGCCTGTTAGTGTGCCCTGAGGACCAGAGTTGAGAAACACTGTTTTAGAGAGCCGTACCATTCGGTTCCATGCAGTGGAAAAGCGCCGCCGTACCGTATCATACCGAACCGTTCCTACACTATACCATGCGGTACCAGCAGTGGAAAAGCACAAAAGCGAGCCGAACCATTCGGTTCCATGCAGTGGAAAAGCGCCATAAGCGATATTTTACCTCACCCGAGTATGCGGTAAAAAGCGCACAGCAGTCAGGAAAAAAAGATGTGTAATTCACAAAGAAAAAATCCTTAAAATCTGCGTTATCTTTCCGAATGCAGCATGACACTATGCGGTAAGTAACGCAAAGCATCTGATATGATGCTTTTCCATAACAAGCAAGGAAAGCATCAATTTAGTCATGGCTGGTAAGGCATGGCTTCTCTGTGTTGTGTGCTCAAGTCACCCTATAAGTTGGGTATAAAGCTCCATAAGTGGCTAGGATAACCTGAACTGTTTGGATAACCTAAATCTCTGCAGGGTATCAGCAATCGTGAATTGATCCAGCAGTTTGCGCCCCTTAAAGCTTCTTTCCTTTTAAAGGACCACTTGAGATCTTCTCCTTCTCCTCTTCTGCACTGCTTTAAATTCCAGAAGACTGGATTCGAGGTCCATCATCTTTGCTATGCCACCATACAACTCCTGACTAGAATCTAGCTTACACCTGCCTGCTCCAGCTTGCACTTTTCCACCTAATTTTTAAACCAATTACTGGGGGGTGGGTCCGACCATTGCCATAGTTATCACATAGTTATCACAAGCTTGGACCAGAACTTAATTACCGCATGCATTTATTTATTTCCTTTTGGGAATTGACTTTAATGCCTTTTTATGCAGTATTTACCAAGTGTTTTTGGTGTTCGAGCTAAATACAGCATACGAGCAATAGTGAATTGACATTCTCACTATCGCATGCGTTATGTGGTCACGTGACCGTAATTACGCATGTGATAACCTTCAGTGAATTGTGGCCAGAGGGAGGAATAATACTACATCTTTGGTGTTAGTCGTGTCAGTAAAAGGAATATAGTGCCTCATATCAGCTGAAGGAATAGTGCCCAAAGGGCCGGATAAAGGCAAGCAAAGGGCCACATCCCTGAGTGTCGGTTCACACCAATGCGGCACGACTTCGGGGGCGACCTGTGAAGTCACGTGCAGCGCCACTTCGGCGCGACTTGCACGGACTTCACAGAATGAATGTCTATGCAAGTCGCCCCGAAGTAGTACAGGAACCTTTTTCTAAGTCGGAGCGACTTGTGTCGCTCCTATTAGAACGGTTCCTGTACCACACAATGGGACCGCGACGGACCGCGACTTGTCAGGCTGACAAGTCCCCTGACAAGTCGTATTAGTGTGAATGGGCTCAGAGTGAAGGATTCAAGTTGGTTTGAAGCCAAATTTGACGTGGTGTCCTTTCAACACAATTTCATCAACAGTTGCTATATTAACCACGCTAGCGGTAAACCCGAGCGTGACTCGGGGTAGGAATTTCCTGCTATTATCGGTATCCCCGAGTCACGCTCGGGGTGAATGGGCAGAGCTATGCAGACAGCGCAGCGGAGTGTCTTACCTTATCCTGGCGATCCAGCGATGAGCTCTCATTGCTGTGACCGCCAGCTGTCTGTCGGTAGGAGGACTTCCTAGTTCCGTTCCCTGCAGCAGCAATGCTGCATGGGAGCGGAACTAGGGAGGGAAATTAAAAAAAAAAAAAACGTTGCACAAAACACAAACACATTTTATATTTTATATATATATATATATATATACCTATATACACACACACACATATATATATATATATATATAAAATTATATTTGATTATTATTGATTCGATTATAATTCATGCTTTTGTGTTTCAAATTTATCACATCTGGGATGTCTACTAGAGTCTTGTTTTGGTCAGGTTTAAGTCAGTAATTACTAAGAATTGTAGGCCTATAATACATAACGCTAAATTTCCATGAAAAGAATTGTACCGCTTTTGGTACAGAATTCCTGACAGAATCATACCGCCAGGGAGGTTAACATACAAACAGTTAGCAATGATCAAATGCAGTCAATACTTATTACCACACACTGTCCAAGTTTGTCAATGATTAAAGTAGACATTTTTAACCTCCTACTGTCACCCTAATCTTTGTACTGAGAAGCAGTCAATTTGCTTAAACAATCAAAATCACCAACATCATATAAAAATGTATATTGCTTTACTTTACGCTTGGCAGATGAACGAACCTAACACCAAGGAACCATGCACGAGGGTCAGCAACAAGTTCTATTTTCCGTTCTCTCCCCTTTAGAAAATGAAGCGTCACAGGACAGTCAAACCCTAGGAGGTTCATCTCCTAATCTAACATTCGTGCCACATGCATCACAAAAGGTTGCAGGAAACTCCGACTGTGGAAGTCTGAGCACTATATGAAGAACAAAAAAAGACATAGACTCAAACAATAGCTGGCTACAAAAGTTACTGCAGAGAAACTAATTAGGTCTCCTATCTGTTAGCGCAAGTGCTGGAACAATTGGGCATTGTGTAAAGCAGAGGAGTCTGGATTTGACTGCAGCTAAGACACAAACAGCCCTGTGTGCCTCATCTCTACAAATGCTTCACATATGATATATGGGAACAATGCCAGGACTCCAATCCTGATCACTGCGCTACGTCACCTCCCAACTCACGCTTCACAGCAAGCCTCCACACAGCTAGCAATGCTGGAAACTTGTTCTTTGCCCAGGCAGGACAAAGCAACAGGTCCACTTAAAGTGGCTCTGCCACCACACCGCAGTGCTGGTCATTTTTTTGTGCCATACTATTTAAATTTATAGTCTGTCCTAATGCAATGCACTAGTGCGAATGGGCTCTTACTCCATTAGAACAGATTGGACCTCGGGGGCAGCAAAATCTTTCTTGCTAAATCTGGCAGTTGCCTACATATTCTCTAGCAATGACTGCATGGCATTTCTCAGGGCAGATCTTCTGATGGTGACACTGGACCATACCTGTAACCTGACCTGTAACCTGACCTGTAACCTGACCTGTAACCTGACCATGCCTTTCTCAACTCATTAACCTCAGAAAAACCAGTAAAACAATTTTCAGGCCTTTGGAAACCCTTACTAAAACAAATTCATAGGGTGTCAATAGGGAAAATACCCCTTACATTGGTGGTAAAAAGCAAAAGTGCTCTAGTTACAGTGGTAGGTGGAAGGTCACCCTTAAGCCCCGTACACACGAGAAGAAATTTGGCCGGGAAATTTCGTCCGACGACAGATCTGCCGATTTTCGGCTTGTTAGTATGGTGCTTTCGACAGCCGACTCCGACTTTTCGGCTGACAAAATCCTGATGTGCAGGCATTCAAATTTTTGTCCTCCGTCAAAACACATCCGATTTTCGATTTTCGTCTCATTAGTACAGATTTCGATGGGGAAAAATCTTATGAGCAAGACTAGGCATGCTCAGAGATGAAAGAACACATAGAAAGCAATCCAACACATGACATCACTTCTGAAGTAGAATTCTGTCGTACGGGAAAATTCGTGTGCAGTCTAGAGCACATTCCAACCAACAGACACGCACTCTGGACAAAAGACGGATGGCCGGTCGGTGGAAATTCGTACCGTGTGTACGAGGCTTTAAGGTGGGTACACACTATAAGAAAATCAAGTGAACAATCATTCGGTTTTTCTCGATGTTTCACAGCAAGTCAAAACTGAAGGTGGAAAATTCTCGAAAGACAAAGGCTTTTTTTGTTTTGTTTATCGTTTCTGATCATGCGCAGTCTTTTGTATCTGATTTTTCTCGTAAAAAAAACATCCGAAAACAGTACACATTTAATGAAAATCATTAGTTATGTTCACGCATGAGAAAAATTTTGGAGTTTGTCTCTGGAAATTTTAATTTGGAAAGTCTGAAACAGATGTCGAAATTTGTATACACACTATACGAAACTCGAACCATCGTGCCTTGTATAGAATTTTTCTTCTGATTTTCTTAAGTGTGTAACCTACTTCACAGACAACTAAAAAGATATTTGTGTCATGCTCCTGGTTTGGCCAAATAGTTTTGGCCCTGGAACTATGTAGATATCATCAGATAGAAAGTCAGCCACAACTCAAGGAACCCCTAGCCACTTTTGGAGGAGCCCTTGGGTTCCACAATACCCTGATGGAGAATGGCTACTGTAAAATAAATGGATACAGACACTTGTAGTCTTTTTTGGAAGCCCAGGTTACGATGCACAAGCACAACCTAAGATTGAGTGAGAGAGCATTGTCACCTTATAATGGGAAGGGCATGAACAAAGACCCTATTGCCAGGATCTCCAGCTATAATTTTCAGATTCTGATTTTCTGATATTAAAAATTTAAAATATTAAAAACACTTTTGAAATGAAGTTAAAAGTCTATATGAGCTTTAGTGATTGCGCATGTATATACTTTCCACCTGGGTTCACACTATTGTGAACACAGACCTTACATGTGATTTGCACCGCATTTCTGTGCAGATCACATACGATGTCTGTGCGATGCGAGTTCAGCCATACACCATTGCTGCAGGAACCTTTTTTATTCCCGCACTGGAATCGGATCACATGGGTGTTCACACCTATGCGATCCGATTCCTGTCCGAATTCACAGTTCGCACTGTGATCTGTGAACCAATCTGGGGGTGTCATTAACTTAGTATTAACACTGGCAGCCGTTCATTGAAAGGGGCGTGTGATGCACTAGAATTACACTGGTTCCCACATCGCAGTGTGAACCCAGGCTTAAACAAAGAGAATGGCTTCCCCTGAGAAAATAATGAAACACACATACATAAAATGAAAGTAGATTGGACAAAACAAAAAAAAAAAGGTTTTGGGTTGCCCAGAGACAACTCAAATTTCGGCTGACTCCTGCTGAATTGGCCAAAATACGATCTGTGGGTGGCCCTGCAAGAAGCATTACCTGGCTCGACAAAAGTTCATTTAAAAATGGACTGAGCCGAGTCCCTCATATGGGACTGTTATGATGTTTGGCCACGGGGAGTACTTTAGAAATTATAAACTACAGAACAAAGACTTCATAATTTTGTGGATTTATTCACAGCGATCAGGCTTTAGTGAGGTCTCGACCTCAAGGTCCTTAAGTTTTTTTCATATTTTGATTAACTGGTTGGTCGTCTGGATGGCTACCTCCCAGTGTTCACAATGTTATTGATTCATCATATTCAATTTCTAGCCAAGCGCAAGAGCTGCACGATTGTCAAAAAATCGCAATCTCGATTTACCCCCCCTCACAATCTTAAAATGGCATTTCCTCAATTCTAGGTCCGGGTTCACATTAGTGCGCTGACAGACATCGCATGTGATTCTGAGCGCACTGCTCTGAAAATCACCTACGATGACTGTGCGATGCAAATTCAGCCATACAGATTGTCAGAAAAAAAAGAGCCTCCATCAACATTGTTAAGGCTGCTAGATAACTACAAACACAATGTTTTACAATGTATCATTTCTTTAATTTGGATCAAAAGAATGAACTTTCGTCTGTAAATGAGGGCAGTTTAACCTCTAAAAGACAAAGGCTCCTTTCATACGGTCCGCCTCCGCCAGGGGACTCCATGCTGCTCAGCGGGGATCAGGGGATCAGGCGGATGACAGCTCCGTCTCCGCTCTGTGTGCAGAGACGGAGCTGTCAGATCTCTGCTGTCCTCTATGGGGAGATCGGATGAGAACGGACCGCCTGTCCGCTCTCATCTGATCTGCTGGACGGATGGAAAAAGGGTTTCCATCCGTCCGGATTTCACGGACATGATCAGATCGAATAGCAGCCGGTGTCAGCAGACATGTCTCCGCTGACATCTGCTGCCTTATAGGGATGCATGAAGGATCCAATCAAATCCACCTAAAAAACTGACAGGCGGATCTGATCGGATCGTTCGTGTGAAAGGACCCTAAGCTTTTTTCCGGCACTTGTTCCTTACAAGTTAAAATCAGTATTTTTTTCTAGAAAATTACTTAGAACCCCCAAACATTATGTATATTTTTTGGGAAAAAATACACTTTAATGATTTTTAGAAAAGCTAAACAGTAAAGTTAGCCCGATTCTTTTGTATAATGTAAAAGATGATATGATGTTACACGAGAATCGTGATCTTTATTCTAAGCAAAAAAATTGTGATTCTCATTTTTTCCAGAATCGTACAGCTCTACCAAGCGCTTTTTTTTCCCTTTTTTCATGTGTTGATGTGTTTATTTGAGGCCTTATGGAAAACCTTATCCGATTACCAAGGTCTTCTTTTGTTCTCTCCCCCACCCCCCATTTATGTGCAATTTTTGTTACATGTACAGAGTATGCAAGGATTGTTTGCTTCCCTGCCAAGTGATCTTTTACTCTTTTCTCTTCTTAAAACTATTGATAAAACAAATTAAACAGAAAAATGGGCTGATCTGGGTGGAAAATTATGAACTGAACAGTGAGGCAGGCCACAGATGATATGATTTTCTTTCCTGCAACCAATGGGGGTGGGGGGGCTATAGTTGCGGACAATAATCGTATGTAAACGTTGGGCCTGCTGGTTGTTCTCATGGATCGACTTGGGTACAATCAGCCTGCCCATAGATGGTTCAAATCTCGGCTTCTCCCTGCTGAAGACGGTGAGATTCAAACCATCTATGGCCGGCTTAAAGTGGTTGTAAACCCCCAAGTAGTGTTTGTACCTATAGGTAAACCTATAATAAGGCTTACCTATAGGTACTGTAAATATCTCCTAAACATTCACCGTTTAGGGGATATTTACATTGCATTGCATGCAGCCGGTGACGTCATCTGAATGAATGGCCGAGCCCTGTGCCGTGAATGGTGGCTCCAGTGCGCATGTCATCTCGGCTCCAGCCAATCAGATGGCTGGATGACGCGAACCCGGAAGTAAGATGGCTGAAGGTGTCAGCCATGTTACCGGTGAGCGGGCGGCGCTGCAGGGGCTTAGTTCTAAGGTATTTCATAATGAGCTAGTATGCTATGCATTCTAGCTCATTATGCCTTTGTCTTTCAGGTTTTTGATTTTTTTTCATTTATTTTTTTCTGAGGTTTACAACCTCTTTAACTGAGTCTGATCAGATGCAGCGCCATTGTATTCAGCTTTCAGATTTTTTTATTTATTTTTTTTCTGAGGTTTACAACCTCTTTAACTGAGTCTGATCAGATGCAGCGCCATTGTATTCAGCTTTCAGGTTTTTGATTTTTTTATTTATTTTTTTCTGAGGTTTACAACCTCTTTAACTGAGTCTGATCAGATGCAGCGCCATTGTATTCAGCTTTCAGGTTTTTGATTTTTTTATTTATTTTTTTCTGAGGTTTACAACCTCTTTACCTGAGTCTGATCAGATGCAGCGCCATTGTATTCAGGCAATTGTGGTTGCCGAGTGCAATCACCAGCAGTAGGGATTCCTCCATCTACTCTGTTTAGCTATATAGGGGAATCAGTTGATTTTTTCTCATTTAGCAGTAGTGTATGGCTAGCTTAAAAAAGTTAAAATCCAGTGCTTTTGACTAGCTGTGCAGTGCAGTGCTGCAAGCTGATTCTGCTGCAGGGTCCATATACAGCTGATCTGCTTTGTGGCAGGCAAATTAGCATGAAGCAGCAGGAGACCTTTTAAATAACCAGCTGACTGTAGGCTGTGAAAGCGGAGGGGAAAAAAGACCACATGCTGACCAGAGCCATTACAGGAGCTGTGTCATGTTTTCTGTGCTGCTACTGTAGCAGCTGATTCTCAATGGGGACAGTACAAACAGTTACCACTCTCTATCCCAAACAGACAACCCTATATACACATCCCAGGTGAATCCGGGGCTCGCAGTGTTATAGATAGCAGTGATCTTGCCATAATTTAAATCCATTTTACGCCTTTATGGTTGACATACAATTGCATCAGGCATGGCCATTACTACCCGTGTACATTTATGATACAATGGGGGTGATTTACTAAAACTGGAGAATGCAAAATCTGGTGCAGATCTGCTTAGGAACCAATCAGCTTCCAGTTTTGATTTTTTGTCAAAGCTTAATTGAACAATCTGAAGTTAGAAGCTGATTGGCTGCCATGCCCAACTAGTAAATAAATGTAGACTCTGTGCTGGGTTATAAAAAAAATAAATCGGGCAGCTTGCTATAAATTGTGATACCAATCCATATGATATGCGTAAGCAAAAAAGCAACGCTACAAATAATAAGGGTATAAATGATCAGTAATGACAATTATAAAATGCAAAAAGTGTAATATGAAACATCAAATAGGATGAAATACAATCAACTTACTTCTCAAGTTGTAAAGTGCAAAAGCTATATATAAATCCACAAAAGTGCAAAGGCTATTTATAAATCCACAAAAGTGCAAAGGCTATATATAAATCCACAAAAGTGCAGAAGCTACATATAAATCCACAAAAGCTATATATAAATTATATATATATAAATCCACAAAAGTGCAAAAGCTATATATAAATTATATATATTAATCCACAAAAATGCAAAGGCTATATATAAATCCACAAAAGTGCAAAGGCTATATATAAATCCACAAAAGCTATATATAAATCCACAAAAGCTATATATAAATCCACAAAAGTGCAGAAGCTACATATAAATCCACAAAAGCTATATATAAATCCACAAAAGCTATATATAAATCCACAAAAGTGCAAAGGCTATAGATGAATCCACAAAAGTGCAAAAGCTATATATAAATCCACAAAAGTGCAGAAGCTACAAATAAATCCACAAAAGCTATATATATAAACGGTGGGGGGTACTGCGCTTCTGGGTAAGTGAATAATATTGAATAATAAATAAATAAAATGAACTAAAACTGGTGTATGTGACTAACACAGTGTATACACATGGGAACTAAACCATATACATAAAATTCATAATCATAGTGAACAAGGGTAAACAAACAATAACCTAAAAATCACTTAATGTGTTCATCATTCTTAAGTGATAAATAAAGTGCTCAGGTGCATATATAAGTGTCCTCTGTGCTTCACAGAAAAATAAATCGCGGTCTGGGTGTAAATAAAGTCCAAAAAACTAAAAAAAAATTGTGCAAGTAAATAAATATAAGTCCACAGGTGCTATTCCTTCACCAACCACCGTGCTATATAAAAAATGGGGTGCTTCTCCTTCCCCTCAGGGTGTCCAAGCCTCTCACCTTAAAGACTAAGGGTAAAAGCCTTAATAGTCATCCAGGGGGCTCCTCTCCAGTTTTATGCCGTACTCCACTAGTGTCAGATATCTGGGCTACTGCAGATGATAAGACTCCCTCTCCCTCTCCAGATTCTCCACAGTTCCAATGGCTCTCAAAACAGAATGCTCAAAATAGTGCAGTATGTCTGGATAATGGGTTCTTTATTAAAATTAGCTTTAAAAATACTCACATTTGTTGAGTATAAACAGCGCAAAAACAAAGGATAGCGTCGGAGTGGGATCGCAGTCCTCACTTCCGCGATGTGCGTCACTTCCGGTCCGAACGTCCCTACGCGTTACGCCACTTCCGCGTCACGTGGCTTCTTCAGGGGTAGCTATTGGACGCGTGTGACGCTCATAAATACTGTTGAAGCCGGATATACTGATCTCGCCATTTTGGATAAGGGTGTTGGATTGATTGTCCGAAAACCGGATATACCGATTCCGCCATCTTACTGGAGCCCGCTCCGGACTTCCATAGTATTTCATAATTTTATAATTTGGTCTGTGAGTAACGATTTGCAACTGACTGTATAAATACAGACAGGGCAATCGTATTCATAAGGAAGTGCAACTAGATAAAGCCGTATCCATTCAAGTTATTCACGGAGGACTGTGTCCCGGGAGTGTAGCACATATTACCATTACTGAATAATTGAATATTTCATGCTAATACCTAATAATATATACTCTAGAATTCCTATATATTCGAATACATCATTAAAATATAATTAAATTGATAAACCCTGAAAGAAATAATAATAATAAAGCACTGGGTCAAAAGGTACATTCATAAATAATCCTAAATCGCATAATCACTGATTCATCTAAAATATATATATAATATATCCCAAAATCCATATATCTACAGGCAGATATTTATATATAGACAAAAATAATATTAGTGTGTCCAATATATGTTAAAATAATTAATATTATTAAAAAAATATATATATAATATATTCAATGGGTCCTAATCAACGGAAGGCAACAAAAGAAAGATGTATAATAAGTTCCTACCACTAGGTGGAGCCCATTTTAGAAACTAGGGAGATATAGTCATAGAATAATGATGAAGGATGGTATAAATAGGGATCTAGAGTCTCCTAGTGGGATAAAGTGCGAGGGGCATACATTACATCTACGCTGATACGTCAAAATTAAAAAATTAGATAAAGTTTAAAATTTAAATTAAAAATCACTTATAAAGCAGTTTAAATCAAATTCTATATTTAAACCATTGGGATAAAGTGTATCTAAGGTATGTATCCAGTAAGACTCGCGTTGGCTCAGGGATCTCACTTTATGACTCCCTCTCCAATGTCGTTTATATGGTTCAATCGCCCAGAACCTTAGCTTAGAGGGATCTTTCTTGTGATATTTCTCGAAGTGTCTAGATACGCTGTGTTTCTCAAAACCTTTTTCTATGTTTTTAATATGTTCTTTGACTCTGATTCTTAATAGTCTTTTTGTTCTTCCAATATACTGATGGCCACAGTCACATTCTAGAGCGTAAACAACTCCTTCGGTATTACAGCATACAAAATCCTTAATTTTGTGAGTTAGGCCATTGCTCGTGGATCTGAATTCAAAGATTTTTTCTTTTGGATATTTACTATTCAAACAGGCGTAGCATCTTTTACATGGATAAAAGCCTTTCCCTGAAAAAAATGTGAGATTTCTTTTTGGAGGATCTACTACTGTTTTTACTAACATATTTTTGATGATCGGCGCTTTCTTGTACACAAACACTGGTTTATCAGGGAGAATATTCCTCAAATGTTTATCAAATTTTAAAATCTCCCAGTGTTTTTTAATCACTTTTTCTATTTTTTTATATTGCATATTAAAATCTAGTAAAATGGGTAATTTCTCATTAAAAGTGCTTTTATATTGTTCTTTGTCTTTAATTAATGTTTTTCTTTCCAGATTCCCGACTTCCTGTATTTTTTCAGATATAAACATAGGGTCATATCCTTTTTCAATAAATCTATTTCCAATCAATTTGGCTTGTTCTTCATAGTCGTTGTTCCTGCTACAATTCCTTTTCAAACGTAGTAGCTGACCTTTCGGGATATTACAGATCCAGTTTGTGTGATGGCAGCTATCTGTGGGAAGGTAGCTGTTCTTATCTACCTCTTTAAAGTGCGTTTTTGTGATTAATCTTTTGTTCTCTTTATCCTGTATAATCTCTAGGTCGAGGTAGTTCACTTGTTCCTCACTGATCTCCCATGTCAATTTAATATTCATCTCATTCATGTTGAGTTTGTTTAAAAACATTTCCAAAGAATCTCTAGTGCCACTCCATATTAAAAACACGTCATCAATGAATCTTTTATATAAAAGTAGCTCAGTGGGGGTATCAGTAAAAACAGTATCTTCTTCCCATCTTGCCATAAAAATATTCGCTACACTCGGCGCAAATTTGGCGCCCATTGCAATCCCGATTTTTTGGTGATAGTAGGTTCTACTATACCAAAAATAGTTTTTTTCTAAGCAGAAGTCGAGACATCTGATGATAAATTTTCTTTGTTTACAGATCAGCGATGAATATTTCCTCAATGCCCATTTTACTGATCCTTGTGCTTCCTTATGATTGATAATAGTATATAACGCCGCTACGTCTACAGTCGCCATAAAAACATTATTATTAAAATTCGGTAATACCTCTAAAATCTGTAAGATATGTTTCGTATCTTTGACGTATGCCTTCGTCTGTGGTACTATCGGTTGCAAGAATGAATCTATATATTGCCCCAGTCTAGATGTAAGGGAGTCTATCCCATTTACAATAGGCCTTGGTGGGGGATTCACTTTATTTTTATGCATCTTAGGTAACATATAAATAATCGGAGTTCTGCAGGCTTCAGGAAATAGGTACTTGGCTTCTTTTTTCGTTAAAATTTCTTTTTTCAAGCCTAGGTGTAGGAGTTGTTCGAGTTCCTTTCTATGTTTGAAAAGGGGATTGCTGGGTAATTTAGTGTAAGTCACTGTGTCCTCCAACATTTCCTTCATTATTTTCCCATGTTGTTCTTTATTAAATATCACAATTCCTCCTCCCTTGTCTGCAGGTCTTACTATTATATCTTTTCTCTTCTGCAATTTATTCAGTCCACTCTGTATTGCTCTAGATTCATCATATTTCTTTATTTTAAGATTCTTTAAGTCTTCTAAAACCATATCTTTAAAAACCGTAATGTGTCTATTATCGTTCAATTGAGGGTTAAAAACGGACCGGTTTCTTAAAGTGCTGTGCTGTATGCCATCCCCTTGTGAGGTAGAAGAAATGCTTGTAATCGGGTTACTTACTAAATATTTTTTTACATTTAATTGTCTTATATATTTTTGGATCCCTATGTATGTTTCAAATTTGTTACAATTCTTTTTGGGGGCATATTTCAGTCCTTTGTCCAGGACTTTTAGTTCTTCCTGAGTGAGTGTCTTATCACTTAGATTAAACACTCCTTGACCTATTGGTTTCTTTTTCTCTTGTTTTCTCTTTCCTCCTCTGCCCCCTCTCTTTTTTCCGCACTTCTTCTTACATTCTTTGACTCGTCCTTTTTCTTGGGTGAGTTGGCATCCCTGCCTTTCTCTAAAAAAGGCCTATTTCCGCCTTCTTCCCTCTGTTTTTCTCTCCTAGTTTCGTCATTCCTCTGTTGATTACTACTCTCTTCTTCCTGATGGTGTGCCAATGGAGCGAATTGGTTATATGTAGGGATAGGGCTTCTTTCACCTCTATGTTGGGGGAAATCCCTAGGGGGTCCCCTATTATACCCATTGTTTTGGTATCCATTGTTGTGATAGTCTTGTGGTGGTCTCCTTGGTCCATTGTTATGATTATAAAAAGGTCTTCTGTTATTTCTCCAGTAGGGGGGTTTTCTCCATCCATTATTTGGTGTTCGATACCCTCCATTCCCCCCATATTCTGGGTTTCTTTGTGGTTGGAAATATTGATTCTGGTAACCTCTTTGGTGGTCATAATTATAGTATCCTTGGTTATGGTACTGATTGTATTGTCTTGGTTGATGGTCTCTAAATTCATTCGATGGTCTTTGTTGATAATCCCTGGGTTCATTATAATTGGGGAAGTTTCTATTGTCATACTGTTGTTCTCTGGATTCAGTGTAATGTCTCTGTTGTTGATCTCTTGGTCCATTATAGTTTGAATACTCTCTGTTGGACTGACTGCGTCCACTCTCTCTTCTTTCTCTCTTATCCGGATCTTCATTCCGTTTCGGAGTGGTGTACTGAGGTCTAGGTTTTCTCTGTTCTTTCGGGGTTTCTGGATAAGAGTACTGTGATCCCGGGGTGTCCTCAATATTTATAGGTCTTAGAGGGGTTAACTCCATTCTGACCATTTTCTCTGGGGTAGAATAAGTAGAAAGTGGATTCATATCTTCCAGGTTATTTTGCCATTTGAAAACTCGATCATCTTTATAATCGTTAATGTCTCTTAAGTACTTTTTTGTCTTCCTTTGTTGAACTTCTCTGTCTTTAGAGTTCAGATCTTTATTTAATTGTCCAGTCAATTTGATGAATTCGGTATTATCCTTAAATGGTTCCAGTGATGTTTTCAATTCTGTAATCAGGGCTTCTATCCGTCTCTGCTTCCTTTGTTTGCGCTTTAATAGAAATTGCACCAGTTCCAGACTTTTTTCATTAAAAAAATTATACCATTCATCGATTGCTTCCTTATCCATAAGGCCATCATTGATGGGGACCTCCCATCTTAATCTCCTTGGGACTATCTTTTCTTTCAAATACTTATCGAACGTATTGATATCCCACCACAGACTTATTTTCTTTTCCATGTTGTGCTTCAATTTTCTCATTAAACCTGTCACATCAATTTCTTTATTCTTTTTATTATTTTGGTTCCCTTCTATGCTAAAAATCTCATCCATATTAATGTTTCTATCTTCTAGGAAGTTGAACACTTCCATGACTGCTGCAGGGCTCGGTTATTGGTATGAGGAGATGAATCGTATAGTACAATGAGTCCTGCGCTGTCTAAACTGGGGTGATAGGGGATAAAATGGAGACCCCAGATGCTGCTAGTACCGGAACTGGTGACCATACAGTGTGAGATATATAAACGGTGGGGGGTACTGCGCTTCTGGGTAAGTGAATAATATTGAATAATAAATAAATAAAATGAACTAAAACTGGTGTATGTGACTAACACAGTGTATACACATGGGAACTAAACCATATACATAAAATTCATAATCATAGTGAACAAGGGTAAACAAACAATAACCTAAAAATCACTTAATGTGTTCATCATTCTTAAGTGATAAATAAAGTGCTCAGGTGCATATATAAGTGTCCTCTGTGCTTCACAGAAAAATAAATCGCGGTCTGGGTGTAAATAAAGTCCAAAAAACTAAAAAAAAATTGTGCAAGTAAATAAATATAAGTCCACAGGTGCTATTCCTTCACCAACCACCGTGCTATATAAAAAATGGGGTGCTTCTCCTTCCCCTCAGGGTGTCCAAGCCTCTCACCTTAAAGACTAAGGGTAAAAGCCTTAATAGTCATCCAGGGGGCTCCTCTCCAGTTTTATGCCGTACTCCACTAGTGTCAGATATCTGGGCTACTGCAGATGATAAGACTCCCTCTCCCTCTCCAGATTCTCCACAGTTCCAATGGCTCTCAAAACAGAATGCTCAAAATAGTGCAGTATGTCTGGATAATGGGTTCTTTATTAAAATTAGCTTTAAAAATACTCACATTTGTTGAGTATAAACAGCGCAAAAACAAAGGATAGCGTCGGAGTGGGATCGCAGTCCTCACTTCCGCGATGTGCGTCACTTCCGGTCCGAACGTCCCTACGCGTTACGCCACTTCCGCGTCACGTGGCTTCTTCAGGGGTAGCTATTGGACGCGTGTGACGCTCATAAATACTGTTGAAGCCGGATATACTGATCTCGCCATTTTGGATAAGGGTGTTGGATTGATTGTCCGAAAACCGGATATACCGATTCCGCCATCTTACTGGAGCCCGCTCCGGACTTCCATAGTATTTCATAATTTTATAATTTGGTCTGTGAGTAACGATTTGCAACTGACTGTATAAATACAGACAGGGCAATCGTATTCATAAGGAAGTGCAACTAGATAAAGCCGTATCCATTCAAGTTATTCACGGAGGACTGTGTCCCGGGAGTGTAGCACATATTACCATTACTGAATAATTGAATATTTCATGCTAATACCTAATAATATATACTCTAGAATTCCTATATATTCGAATACATCATTAAAATATAATTAAATTGATAAACCCTGAAAGAAATAATAATAATAAAGCACTGGGTCAAAAGGTACATTCATAAATAATCCTAAATCGCATAATCACTGATTCATCTAAAATATATATATAATATATCCCAAAATCCATATATCTACAGGCAGATATTTATATATAGACAAAAATAATATTAGTGTGTCCAATATATGTTAAAATAATTAATATTATTAAAAAAATATATATATAATATATTCAATGGGTCCTAATCAACGGAAGGCAACAAAAGAAAGATGTATAATAAGTTCCTACCACTAGGTGGAGCCCATTTTAGAAACTAGGGAGATATAGTCATAGAATAATGATGAAGGATGGTATAAATAGGGATCTAGAGTCTCCTAGTGGGATAAAGTGCGAGGGGCATACATTACATCTACGCTGATACGTCAAAATTAAAAAATTAGATAAAGTTTAAAATTTAAATTAAAAATCACTTATAAAGCAGTTTAAATCAAATTCTATATTTAAACCATTGGGATAAAGTGTATCTAAGGTATGTATCCAGTAAGACTCGCGTTGGCTCAGGGATCTCACTTTATGACTCCCTCTCCAATGTCGTTTATATGGTTCAATCGCCCAGAACCTTAGCTTAGAGGGATCTTTCTTGTGATATTTCTCGAAGTGTCTAGATACGCTGTGTTTCTCAAAACCTTTTTCTATGTTTTTAATATGTTCTTTGACTCTGATTCTTAATAGTCTTTTTGTTCTTCCAATATACTGATGGCCACAGTCACATTCTAGAGCGTAAACAACTCCTTCGGTATTACTCAGGGTTTATCAATTATTTTAATGATGTATTCGAATATATAGGAATTCTAGAGTATATATTATTAGGTATTAGCATGAAATATTCAATTATTCAGTAATGGTAATATGTGCTACACTCCCGGGACACAGTCCTCCGTGAATAACTTGAATGGATACGGCTTTATCTAGTTGCACTTCCTTATGAATACGATTGCCCTGTCTGTATTTATACAGTCAGTTGCAAATCGTTACTCACAGACCAAATTATAAAATTATGAAATACTATGGAAGTCCGGAGCGGGCTCCAGTAAGATGGCGGAATCGGTATATCCGGTTTTCGGACAATCAATCCAACACCCTTATCCAAAATGGCGAGATCAGTATATCCGGCTTCAACAGTATTTATGAGCGTCACACGCGTCCAATAGCTACCCCTGAAGAAGCCACGTGACGCGGAAGTGGCGTAACGCGTAGGGACGTTCGGACCGGAAGTGACGCACATCGCGGAAGTGAGGACTGCGATCCCACTCCGACGCTATCCTTTGTTTTTGCGCTGTTTATACTCAACAAATGTGAGTATTTTTAAAGCTAATTTTAATAAAGAACCCATTATCCAGACATACTGCACTATTTTGAGCATTCTGTTTTGAGAGCCATTGGAACTGTGGAGAATCTGGAGAGGGAGAGGGAGTCTTATCATCTGCAGTAGCCCAGATATCTGACACTAGTGGAGTACGGCATAAAACTGGAGAGGAGCCCCCTGGATGACTATTAAGGCTTTTACCCTTAGTCTTTAAGGTGAGAGGCTTGGACACCCTGAGGGGAAGGAGAAGCACCCCATTTTTTATATAGCACGGTGGTTGGTGAAGGAATAGCACCTGTGGACTTATATTTATTTACTTGCACAATTTTTTTTAGTTTTTTGGACTTTATTTACACCCAGACCGCGATTTATTTTTCTGTGAAGCACAGAGGACACTTATATATGCACCTGAGCACTTTATTTATCACTTAAGAATGATGAACACATTAAGTGATTTTTAGGTTATTGTTTGTTTACCCTTGTTCACTATGATTATGAATTTTATGTATATGGTTTAGTTCCCAGGTGTATACACTGTGTTAGTCACATACACCAGTTTTAGTTCATTTTATTTATTTATTATTCAATATTATTCACTTACCCAGAAGCGCAGTACCCCCCACCGTTTATATATCTCACACTGTATGGTCACCAGTTCCGGTACTAGCAGCATCTGGGGTCTCCATTTTATCCCCTATCACCCCAGTTTAGACAGCGCAGGACTCATTGTACTATACGATTCAAAAGCTATATATAAATCCACAAAAGTGCAAAATCTATATATAAATCCACAAAAGTGCAGAAGCTGCATATAAATCCACAAAAGTGCAAAGGCTATATATAAATCCACAAAAGTTCAAAAATATAAATGAAAGTGCATATACAGTATATATATATATATATATATTCATGTGTCAAAATTCATATTTTCATAAAAAAGATATAGTCCATTGGTAACCAGGAAAGTCCCAACATGAAACCTCCACAGTGTGTGATCCTCCAGGGAGTATCATTAAAGTGTAAATCCACTCTAACACTATAATCCCTGCATCTACAGACATTCACCATCTAACACTAACCTATCTAGCCCTGTAAAGAAGAAATTGCTATACATACCTTTTTTTAGGCCGATTGGACCCGGTCTCCAGCGGCAGAAGCTCTGCAGAGGACACAACCGACAACGGCTGTGAAATTAATGGGAAGTGACATCACCCATAGAGTTACTATGGGCCTTCCGTTGTCAGCTGTGTCCTCTGCACCCGCCTGCACAGCGAAGCCGCGGCTGACAGCTCAGCGTGGGATCGGGGCTTCAAAAAAGGTACGTATACTGATTTCTTCTTTACAGGGCTAGATAGGTTAGTGTTAGATCATGGATGTCTGTAGATGCAGGGGTTTTAGTTTTAGGGTGGACTTCTAATTTGATGTAAAAAAAGAAAAATCCACCACCAGGTAGTAGTAGTTACCATGCACCTCTTACCAGATCAGTTGGGCCATAAATTATAATGGCTGGGAACGCATAAATTATAGATCTCAAGCCTGACCTCCATTGGGGGGGAAGGATCCTCACTTAGCAGTCAGTGATCATATAATACCAGAAAACACACATCTTCATTGTGAAGCCCATTTAAAAATGGTGTCTTATTGTAAGATATTGGATCTCCAGTTATCAAGCATTCCAAAAGACTCTCCGATACAGCAGGATATGAGCGGCAAGCTGATAATTTGTGTAAAACGAACGCCGACAACAGCGGCAGCGGTGCGTACCATGCGCAACTCCTCCAGATTTTGTACTCCCCAGTTTTAGTAAATGAACCCCAAAGTATATTTGTGACCTGTCTTTATAGGAAGGAATGGGGACTGGCTACAAACATCACAACCACTTCGTGTCATTTTCCCCTTCATGTCTTTTTTTAAATTAAAAAAGCAAGCATCTCATTGGTTGTTACAGACCATGGCACACACCAACAAAGCTTTTAATCTCCATCTAAACTATATGGTATGACACTTTAGCCTGATGAATAATAGGAAATGAAAACAATAATTCAGTAATATATAAAAAAAAAAAAAAAATTACGATCTGGATACTGAAACACACATGGCAAATTTCTATATATAGAAAGACGGAAAGGTATTCCTGAAGTTCAATAGACTAGGGGAAACATCGAACGAATACTAGACATGAATAACTTTTTCCTTTTACAGATTTTCCAAGCTGATGAGCGTGTTCCTGTTAGTTTCCATCAGTACAGGCCTGTAAAATGTGCATCAGATATAAACCGATTGCTTTTTCTGGGCCAGAATGACCTTTCGCTCTCCTGACGCTGTGCCTGTGGCTTAGGCAAAATGCTTTGTATTAAAATGTGCAGCACTACATGTCCTAGGAGGCAAATTGGTAAAGAAAACCTGTGGCTGATAGTGCAAGCACCTCCCAATGGCAGCATACAGGACTTTTGGTGCGCTTTCAGAAAAAAATGCCATATCTAATGGCTTGTTTCCACTGAGCTTTCTGGTACGGTTCGGTACGGTACGCTATTTATGCCGTTTCCATTATGAATGGTACCCTAATTCCGAACCGTACCGTACCACTTTTTTGGTACCCTTTCGTTGGGGTACCAAGCACATTAGTACCGTACCAACAGGGTGGAGCTACACTCTGCAGAACTTTGATTGGTTGACAGAGAATCGTCTATCACAGCTTTCCTGCTACACCACGCCTATCATGAAAGGGTACTATTGGCAGTGGAAACGCAATGTGTACAGTTCCGAACCGTACCGTACCGTACCGAACCGTACCGTACGTACCACTCAGTGGCATAATAGAACTCCATAGAAAAGGGTAGGTAACCCGCACAAAAACCACGAGCACACTAGGTCACAGCCGCACTGAAGCAAAACCACAGCGCGGCAGTGTGAAAGCACCCTCAGGCACGCCATACACGGTTCAAATCTTGGTTGATTCAGCAGGAACTGTGTATGGGCAGGCTGAATGTACCAACCAGCATACCGGGTTTTACCTGCGATTATCGCCAGCGGCTGCTACAGCCAGTAGCGATAATCACTGTCTTCTCTCGGTGGGTACAGCTTCCCCCACCCCTACTGGGAGAAGACAATGGCCCAGCAGGAGGGATTCCCGCATCAACACTGTCTGGCAGGATCTCCAGGTATTATGTTAATGGAAAATGCATATTTCAAATACTGAAACTTACTTTTGAAATTAATGTGTTAATAAAGTGGAGTTCCACCCTAAAATTACACTTCTGTCCATCTTCTTGGTCCGGGTCACCTTAAAAAGAAATGGATAATCGCATTTTTTTTTATTTTTACTTACCTTGGATTAGAAGAAAATATACTTACCTTACTTCCTCTTCCTCCCCTCGGCGGCCGCGGCCCGTCGTCACTTCCTGGCTTTGCAATGATTCCTGGGAGCTGAACGTCATCGCTCCCAGGAATCAATGCACCTGCACCAGCCCCGACGTCAGTTCCGGTGCAGGCGCGCGTCATTCCCTTCTAAACAGCTTCTGGGCATGCCCAGAAGCTGTGGAGGGATAACGCGCAGGCACCGGAAGTGACGGCGGGGCCGGTGCAGGTGCATTGATTCCTGGGAGCGATGACGTTCAGCTCCCAGGAATCATTCCAAAGCGATGACGTTCAGCTCCCAGTGCATCGTGGGACCGAAGAGGACACAGAAGAGGATCGCGCTGGCTTCAAACTGCCCACAGCGCTGGAGAATACATTTTCAAGGTAAGTATTTCTTCTAGCAGGTAAGTGACACCAGGGACAGATCAGAGGCTATCCATTATGGAATGCACTAGCCCTGACTGTCCCGGGGGTATTTTTATGTCTTTTTTTTTTTTTAGGTGGAACTCCACTTTAAAGTCTATGGGCTCTTTCACACGGGCGTTCCGATCAGATCTGCCTGTCGTTTTTTTAGGCGGATCTGATCGGATGCCCCATTCAGCCCTATGGAGCAGCGGATGTCAGCGGTGACATGTCCGCTGACACCCACTGCCATCCGCATCCGATCCTGTCCGTGAAATCCGGACGGATGGAAACCCTATTTTCCATCCGTCCCGGGGATCGGATCGGATGGGATCGGATGAGAGCGGACAGGCGGTCCGCTCTCATCCGATTCCCCATAGAGAGCAGCGGGGCTCTGACACCTCCCTCTCCGCACACAGAGCGGAGACGGAGCTGTCATCCGCCGGCTCAGTGGGGATCGGCGGATCGATCTCCGCTGAGCAGAGCACGGTCCGCAACGGAATGCAGACCGTGTGAAAGAGGCCTAAATGAGCCTTCGTGATGTGTTTACAAAAAAAAAAGGGGGGGGGGAGTATGACTTCCAGCCCCCAAAAAAAACACATTTTCCTGAAATGAAAGCAGACCAGGCCAAAAAAAAAGATTTATACCATTTCCTCTAAAAAATAGAACTTCACACATGCAGCGCTCAGTAAACAAAGGAGAACAAGAACAATGTCCCCCTAGCCCTCAGAATATTTGTATCTGGTATCCAGGATTCTGGCTGGCAGCAGGCAGGATAGCAGCTGGAAACGGGTTGGGGGAGGGGAATTCATGTAGAATGTTGAAATCTGGGAGAGACTTCAATCAGGAAAAGGAAACAGCTTCTACAAAGGTCACCTTAGATAAACCACCTAAAAAACCCTTTCCCTGCCAAAACGTAGAACGTCCTCATTTGGAAAATTATCCAGAGTTACACGTTCGGAAATCCTAACAGCACTTGTAAAATCTACCAGCCAATCCTAAATTAAAAATGTAATTTAGTACGATTTTGGCACCTAGAAAATTATTCTAACAGCAACACAAATTGTGAAAAACATCACCTTTTTATTTTACAGAGTTAGAAAAAGAATTAAAGGAAAATTCCACCTTTTGCAAAAAAAAGCAAAATATTGCAAAAAAGGGCAATTTATTATATTTTTGCATTGGAGCATGCAACCGCAATCCGGGGCAATGCTCTGACTCCTGCAGACTATTCTTCCAGCTTAAAGCGGAGTTCCACCCTGGGAAAGTTTTTTTTAATAAAAATACCCCTGGGACAGTCAGGGCTAGCACATTCCACAATGGATAGCCTCTGATCTGTCCCGGGTTGCACTTACCTTTTAGAAGAAATACTTACCTTGAAAATGTATTGTCCAGCGCTGCCATCTCAGGTGTGGGCAGCTTGAAGCCAGCGCGATCCTCTTCTGTGTCCTCTTCCGTCTTCTTCGGTCCCACGATGCACTGCACCGGCCCTGCCGTCACTTTCGGTGCCGCAGCGTCATCCCTCCACAGCTTCTGGGCATGCCCAGAAGCTGTTTAGCAAGGTATGACGGCGCCTGCACCGGAACTGACGTCGGGGGCCGGTGCAGGCGCATTGATTCCTGGGAGCGATGACGTTCAGCTCCCAGGAATCATTGCAAAGCCAGGAAGTGACGAATCGACGTGGCCGCCGAGGGGAGGAAGAGGAAGTAAGGTAAGTATATTTTCTCCTAAACGAGGTAAGTAAAAAAAAAAAAATATTGCGATTATCCATTTGTTTTTCAGGTGACCCGGAGCAAGAAGATGGAGGTAAGTATAATTTTAGGGTGGAACTCTGCTTTAAATACACACCTTCAGTTGCAGAGCTGGAGGAAATATCAATGGACTACAAGTGCGATGATGTCACCACATTTGCGCTTTGAGAAGTACAGCTCCCTCTGCTGCGTTGGCCGATGGGACTTGCAGTTTTTTCATTCACAGGTTCCTGTGCATAAATGATGCATCTATGCCAAATTCAAATATGACAGGAGCCTGCGGGGCGGTTTGGAGGTGGAGGGCTGTGGCCTCTGACCATGTTTCATGCTACATTCTAAGGCCTGGGTCACATCTATGCAGGTTACAGTTTGCATTTTGCATTTTTCAATACACGTTTTCGATCCATTGAAATCTATGGAGCCAAAAACCAGAAAAAAAGTCCCTGGCCCTTTCCATAGAATGCACAGATGTGAACGTGACCCATAGGAAACTATGTTAAATGGACTGTAGTGTGTTTCTGTAAAACTGAAAACGCACTAAGAAATGCATAGGTGTGGACCAGGCCTGGGGGGTCTTGCACACCGAAGCTCAAAGAAGCTGCTCCTACAGGCTTATTTTGGGCTCTTTTAAGCTCTCATTTTCTTCTGCCTTGAAACTCCCCTCAATGTTAGCCAATGTGTCCATGCACACTACGGGTTTTTTACACGATTTTACAGGCATATGCTCTTACAGGCACAGAAAAAACCCACTAAACTTGCGTTTTTGAGGGCTTTCAAGCAGAAAAGATGCCTAATTGCCCAAAAAAGCGTGAAAAGGCATGAAAGAGCTCAAAGAAGCTTGAAAACACACAAAAATAAATAAAAAATAGGAAAAAAGAGCCGAGGGGAGGGTTTGTGAAAAAAACACACATGCTCAAAGAAGCTCAAAGGAGCTCAATAAAAACAAGCAAAAGAGCCCAAAAAAGCACAAGCTTCTTCCAGCTGAAATAAAAGCTCAAATGCCTGGAAAAGCAGCCTTTTTTTGGAGCTGCAGTGTGCAGAAGCCCTTAATATGGGTATAACATATAACCTCGTCAGACAGATGGGCTTTTGATTTTCAGAAAAAAGAATACAATATTCAACAAGTGAAAAAGGACACATAGATCCCATCTTAAATCACTTTAAAGCTACCCTGTGTTGTGGTCATTAAAGGCCTCCACTCCTCCTCAGCATATACTCACCTTTTCTTTGCTCCTCCGCCACTCTGATCAGCATCAAGATCCAAAGGAATACCAGGTACTTTAAGGTGGACCCATGGTCTCAGAAGCTCACACGCCTCAGTGTACATTCAGTATTTTGCCTGATGAAGAGACCCCTGGCGGTTCCATAATGCTGCACTCTGTTTTTGACATACATGATGAACATATGCTAGTAAAGGCGTTTTAATTGCATGAGCATTGAGATGTGCTGGCAACATATTTTCTTCTTCTTGGTGTGGCACCATCCACCAGTTGATAAAGGAAAAGGAATTGGCAGCACTCCAGGTTGAGTCAAAATCCAGATTTATTGACTGGACATCCAATTGTCATATTTGGATGTCCAGTCAATAAATCTGGATTTTGACTAAACCTGGAGTGCTGCCAATTCCTTTTCCTTTATCAAGTTTTCACGGAGGCGAGCCGGGGCATGCACCGGTGTGAGTCATCAGGCAATCACACCACCTTGAGCAGTGAGTTCTTGTCTCTATCATCCACCAGTTGCTCAATCCACCAGTTGCTCCAGACTTTGGGCAGATTCCAAGTCTAGTAAGCCAATGAGAAGAGCTTTAATTGAGTGAACCTGTTTGCCCTGCGCGAGCATTGCACCGATTTACTTCAACTATGAACTATTTAAGCGCAGTGGGAATGTTACACAGGGTGAGCTTGTAGCGCCGCTCAAAGCTGGAGGATGGAAAGTTTCCCCCGCCAGTATTTAGAGTGTGGGAGCTGCCGTTTGTGCAGTAATTAAGAAGTGAAGGTATGCAGAAAGGAAGATGCTGCTTAGACCAACCTGTTCCAGCGAGACCTGTCACATGCCTGACGAAGGGGTCCTGCATGACTCCGAAACGTTGCACTTTTCCTGATGTGATCCCTTTGCAATAAAAAGTTTCTTCGGACTGCTGTGCAAAATCCATGGTGTGCTGACAAACATGTATGTTTATCTGTCCCAGCACGTTTCGCCCCGCCAACTGGGGCTTGGGCACAGACGTCTGAGCAGTGTCTTCCTCTCGGCATAATCTCATTATAGTTATAGACAGCAATTTTTTGGTGAAAAGTACATACAAGTTCCTTTCATTGAAACCTAACAGGAGAGAACATTGGGTGCTGCCACTGCCGAAGGGGTAAGCTCTAGGAATGATATCCTTACCTTTCCTTTACTACCTTACAAGACACTGTTGTAACTAATATGCAGGTGTGATGTTCTGATTTCTTTTGTTGTATGCTTTTTCTCAGCCGGAGATTCAAAAGCAGTGGTGCAATGATGAGGGTTTTATCCCTGGAGCTTGCACCTAGAAAAGAGGTAAGCAGTGGCTGCTCCCATATTACTAACCTTGACTCTTTCACCCGGTTTTGGTCTGGTACTACTTTCTGTATTTCTGTGGTTTGACCCGTATTAATAACCTGACAGGTTCCCTTTAATGTTGGCCAAAAAAGAAAGTCCCAAATACACTACAGTGTTTGCAAACAATGTTTCCAGAGTAAGAAAATTCTTCATCCAGCTTTCTCCCCATCTTCTCAACAAAAATTCCTTGCAGTAACCAGACACCACTGAGGTATGAGCCTGCTAATAGAAGCTATGAGGAGAGGTCTGCAATGCAGTTCTGTTGAATTGTTTATGGTGGTCCAACTGGCATATCTATTAATCAATTTCAGTACAACCAGCCTGGTATTTTCATGTGATTACTGCTGACGGCTATAGCTGTTATGCCCTATACATGTGGTTGAAGGAAAGAAAATTGATTAATGTATGGCCAGCCTAGACATTACATGTGCCGATCTATCCGTGTGTTACCTGACCATGCACTAGCAGAATATTATTAGAAAATTTCCATTTTCGTAAAGCTCATTTGATTTTCTAACAGTTAGTGGTGTCAAATCGAAGTTTGTTTTTTGAAAAGAAAATTTTCCCTGAACTGAAAGAATTTCTAACAGTAAGTGCCCATTCACACTACCGCGACTTGTCAGGCGACTGGTCGCAGTCCATGCAGTGCTACGGGAACCGTTTTAATAGGAGTGACTCAAGTCGCTCCGACTTAGAAAATAGTTCCTGTACTACTTTGGGGCGACATCGGAGCGACTTGCATTGACATTCATTATATGAAGTCCGTGCAAGTCGCGCCGAAGTAGCGGTGCACGCGACTTCACAGGCGACTTCACCGGCACTTAGGGCCCCTTTCACACCAGCGGACTTATCGGTCCGCCTGTCCAATTTTCAGACGAACTCGATCAGACCACACATTGTTCTCTTTGGAGCAGCAGATGTCAGTGGACATGTGTCCGCTGACACCCGCCAGGATCAGATCCGGTCCACTAAAAACAGACGGATGGGGATCTGTTCTCTATCCGTCCGGTGGATCGGTTTGCATCTGACCGCCCCATAGAGGAGAGCGGGCTGTGTCCGTGTCTGCTCTGCATAGCAGAGCAGACACAGACCTGTCATCTGCCTGCTCAGCAGGGATCAGTAGAGATATCCCTCGCTGAGCAGGCGGATCCGCTGGATTGATTCTGCTCTATCTGAAAGGGGCCTAATGTGGAAATTCCACTCATACCAAAAATCTAATTTTAAAAGCTAATAAAATTTAGAAGTACCTTCAAACAACATTCGTCTCTAATGGCATTATCCAATGTACTGCAGAGATTTTTCATACAAATATCTGTTCAAAAATCTACGAATGTATGGCCATCCTAATGATATTCAATGGCGATAAAAGAAAGAAGAAAGCTGGAAAACTGCTTCTCAAACTGCCAAAGTTTGAGAAATGTCCTTGCAAATGACCCCGGAATTGAAATTCTTCAAGCCTCTGCGTAACAGTCCATTGTTCAGGGAGAGCCATTGTGAAGAATCTGCTAATGACTAAGCTGAATTCATAGAACTGAAAATGAATTGTTTCTGAGGGCTCAGACATTACAGGACAATGAGAAAGTGATCCCAGCAAGTAAGGCGTTCTGCTTGTGTGATCCTGTCTATTATACAAGCGGCAAATTCCACAAAGACAGAGGAATGAAATGCTGGATCATTTCAAACTCAGCCAAATTATTTATAATTACTCAGACTGGAAGAAGCAATACGCCGTGCAGTATTCTCCCCACCAGGACAAACATTCTAGGATTACGTGTCTCTGGTATCCTGGATTCCCAATCTGCAGCCCAGCGGCCACATGCAGGGTCTTTGCAGTTGTCAAGGCCCCGGCAAACAGTAGTCTACAGCAGTGTTTCTCAACCTTTTTTCAGTTGTGGCACCCTTAACAATTCAGCAAAATCTCGAGGCACCCCATTCTAAAATGTAAAAAACCCCCTAAACCAGGGGTGTCAAACTCAATTTATTTGCGGGCCGCATCAGAATTATGATTGCCCTCAAAAGGGCCGGTTGTATTTGTAAGACTAGATGTCAAGAGCATCCCCTACCCTTACATAAGACGTCAAGAACCTCTCCACCATCAAAAGTTTGAGTCCCCCACCCTCTCTTACATCACAATGCACCTCCCTTACCTTGAAGTGCTGCTGGGAAGAAGCTGGAGGCATTGCTGGAAAGCAGAAAGTATAAGGTCTGGAGGAGGACTGGAGCTCTTCTGCAGGTACAGGAGAGGTGCGAGGGCCACATAAAATGACCTGGAGGGCTGGATTCGGCCCGCGGGCCTTGTGTTTGACACCTGTGCCCTAAACTAATAGTTTTACATAACGTAGCAACATCCATACATGTGGGCCATCCAACATTAGAAGTGATTTATCCCTTCACTATTGCAAACTGGTATGGACTAGTATTCTAGGGTTTCTCTTCTCCCTCAGTTTCTCTTCTTTTATTTGCTAATGTGACCCCAGTGCTGATCCGCACAGTGCCCAGGGTTATCAGGGTGCCAGTGGCTTGACCAGCACAGTGCCCAGGGTTATCAGGGTGCCAGTGGCTTGACTCGCACAGTGCCCAGGGTTATCAGGGTGCCAGTGGCTTGACCAGCACAGTGCCCAGGGTTATCAGGGTGCCAGTGGCTTGACTCGCACAGTGCCCAGGGTTATCAGGGTGCCAGTGGCTTGACTCGCACAGTGCCCAGGGTTATCAGGGTGCCGGTGGCCTGACCAGCACAATGCCAAGAGTTGTAATTCTACAAAGTAAAAACCTGTGGCAATTTGTTGCCATTTTGCCAAGGCACCCCTGAAGAACCCAGGAGGCACAACAGGGTGCCACGGCACCCTGGTTGAAAAAGGCTGGTCTACAGTCACGGCCAAAAGTTTTAAGAATGACACAAATAATAATTTTCACAATGTCTGCTGCCTCAGTTTTTATAACGCCAATTTGCATATATTCCAGAATGTTATGAAGAGTGATCAGATGAATTGCAATTCCTCTTTGCCATGAAAATGAACCTAATCCCATAAAAAAACATTTCCACTGCATTTGTGAAGAAGGCTTCAGGGTGCCCAAGAAAGTCCAGTAAGCTCCAGGACCGTCTACAGTTGATTCAGCTGCGAAATCAGGGCACCACCAGTGCAGAGCTTGCTTAGGAATGGCAGCAGGCGGGTGTAAGTGTGGAGGCACACTCTGCAGGCACAGTGAGGAGAAAACCTTTGGAAGATGGCCTGGTGTCAAGAAAGGCAGCAAAGAATCCACTTCTGTCCAGGAAAAACATCATGGATGGACTGATATTCTGCAAAAGGTACAGGGATTGGACTGCAGAAGACTGGGGCAAAGTCATTTTCTCTGATGAATCCCCTTTCCGATTGTTTAGGGCAGTGGTCCCCAACTCCGGTCCTCGGGGCCCACTAACAGGCCAGGTTTGCAAGATAACTAAATTACATCACAGGTGATCTAATTTGCTGCTCAGTGATTGCAGTATTCAAGTCTGCATCTCCCCAAGGTAATACTTAAAATCTGGCCTGTTAGTGGGCCCCGAGGACCAGGGTTGAGGACCACTGGTTTAGGGCATCTAGAAAAAAACCTTGTCCGAAGAAGAAAAGGTGAGCGCTACCATCAGTCCTGTGTCATGCCAACAGAAAAGCATCCTGAGACCATTCATGTGTGGGGTTGCTTCTCAGCCAAGGGAATGGGCTCACTCACAATTTTGGTACGGTACGGTACAAAAACATCCTCCGAGAGCAACTTCTCCCAACCATCCAAGAACAGTTTTGGTGAGGAACAATGCCTTTTCCAACATGATGGAGCACCTTGCCATAAGACTAAAGTGATAACTAAATAGCTTGTGGAACAAAACATTAAAATTTGGGGTCCATAGCCAGGAAACTCCCCAGACCTTATTCCAATTGAGAACTTGTCAATCCTTAAGAGGCGAATGAACAAAAACAACCCCACAAATTCTGGCAAACTCTAAGCATTGATTAGGCAAGAATGGGCCATCAGTCAGGATGTGGCCCAGAAGTTGATTGACAGCATGCCAGGGCGAATTTCAGAGGTTTCATAGTTACATAGTTAGTCAGGTTGAAAAAAGACACAAGTCCATCTGGCTCAACCAATAAAAAACAAAAAACATTAAAGAAAACCCAACCATACAATCCCATATACACAATCCTATGCCCGCAGTTAATCCAGAGGAAGGCGAAAAAACCCCAGCAAAACATGATCCAATCTGCTACAGCAGTGGAAAAGGGGAAAGAGGTCTTGAAAAAGAAGGGCCAACACTGCAAATATTGACTCTTTGCATAAACTTAATGTACCGTATTTATCGGTGTATAACACGCACCGGCGTATATTCATAGTAACTCTTGGAATTCCCAACATTCATTTGTCTTATTCCAGGAAAGGAGAAAAAAAGAATTGGAAGGTCAAACTGCCATTACCCAGAATCCATCTGCTATTCCCGAATGTCAGGAATTACAATTTATGAGGCAACCCTTTAACACTGGCTGTCTCTATACTACAATGTGAAATACAGCCTACTTATACAAATGGCATGCTGCAGATAAGGGGACTGCTAGCGCTTTAGGAGATTGGTTTGCATTTTCTGAATTATGTCTTTATCCCTGTAGCTGTAATGAGCAGGGCTCCTTCACATCAGCAGCATTATAACGCAGGCCCGCTGGAGTGCACTATGAAGCAGTGGCGTCATGCGTTGCTACAACACATTGTGCTGTTTACTTTTTGTTTTTTACTTTATTGAACTGTCACAAAGTTATTCATCTCTACTTTTTTTAAAAACTTTATTGAACTATCACAAAATTATTCATCTCTACTTTTTATTTTTTTTTTATCTTCATTGAACTGTTACAAATTTAATCATCTCTACTTTTTTTTTAACCCCCCTTAGCGGTATCCCCGAGTGTGACTCGGGGTGAATTTTTTATGCTAGGATCGGTATCCCCGAGTCACGCTCGGGGTGGATGTGCAGAGCCTGCAGCGGTGTTCCTTACCTTCTCCTGGCGATCCAGCAATGATCTCCCATTGCTGTGATCGTCGCCGAGATCCCCGCCGCTCGTCCGTCGGTCTGATGACTTCCTGGTTCCGCAGCAATGGTGCATGGGAGCGGAACTGGGAGGGAAATTCAAAAGTTGCACCAACACAAACACATAAAAAGATAAAAAGGAGGTGATACAATGTAATCTGAAATTATATATGATAAATTTATATTATATATATATATATATATATATATATATATATATTATATATATATATATAATATAAATTTATTATATATAAATTCAGATTACATTGTATCACCTCCTTTTTATATATATATATATTATATAATAAAATTATATTATTGATTAGATTATAATCCATGCGTTTGGTGTTTCAAATTTATCACATCTGGGATGTCTACTAGACTCTTGTTTTGGTCAGGTTTAAGTCAGTAATTACTAAGAATTGTAGGCCTATAATACATAACGCCAAATTTCCATGCAAAAAATTGTACCGCTTTTGGTACAGAATTCCTGACATAATCATACCGCCAGGGAGGTTAAAAAAAACTTTATTCATCTCTACTTTTTTTAAAAACTTTATTGAACTGTCACAAAATGATTCATCTCTATTTTGTATTTATTTATTTTTTTCCTTTTTTTAAACTGTCGCAAAATGATTCATCTCTACTTTTATTTTTTTTTACTTTTTTGAACTGTCACAAAATGATTAATTTCTTTTTTTTTTTTTAAAAAAACTATATTTAGCTGTCACAAAATGATTCTTCTCTACTTTTTTTTTTAAAACTTTATTGAGCTGTCACAAAATGATTCGTTTCTACTCTTTATTTTTTTTTTTAACTTTATTGAGCTGTCACAAAATGATTCATTTCGACTTTTTATTTTATTTTTTTTTTAAGCTTTATTGAGCTTTCACAAAATGATTTATCTCTACTTTTTTTTTTTTTTAACTTTACTGAGCTGTCACAAAATGCCATTTATCTCTATGCACAGCAGAGTGCTGTGGTGTGATGACATGTGGTGAGGTGCACTGCGCAAAAATGCAGGCATGCTGTATTTTTATGCAGCACACCATGACACACACATGCACCTGTATGGTGTGAACAAGGCACGCAGAAAACAATTGTGCTCTTGCATCAATCAACGATGGTCATCGAAGCTTAATGCACCTAGTGTGAACCAGCCCTAAAATTTAGGGTTGCACGAAATACCGGTATTGATGTCGATAATACGTTTTTGTCTGAGTACTCCTACTCATGCAAATCCGCCGTGAGATGCAGTGAGATTTGATTTGATTTTGCCTATACCAAAGGAATGGGCTTAAATCGCACTGCAAAGAATTTCATGTGATTTGAACAGGAATGCGGTGCAATTATTGTCCGAATCACATGCGGTTTCCACTACCGCTCCTGTGTGAACCCAGGTTTGTCATATTGACTTAACCTCCCTGGCGGTATGATTCTTTCGGATTTTAGGTGCTGAAAGCGGTACAATTATTTTGCATGTAATTCTTAAGAATGAGCAGCCCAAACCAACTATTTACATATGATTTTTTTTTTACTGTGCGTTCTTCTTTATAACATCTCGGGTATGATAAAGTTTGAAACACAAAATCATAAATTATAATATAATAAAAAACTATAAATAAGTTAAAGTATGTGTGTATATATATATATATATATATATATATATCCGTATACATATATTATATATGTATATATATATATTTATATATATATATATATATATATGTGTGTGTATATATATATATAAATACGTATATATATATATATATATACATACATATATGTATATACATATATATATATATATATGTATATATATACATAAAAAGTACAGTAAAACTGCAGGAAAGGGCACTGGGGGCAAACTAATGTGAATTTATTTTATTTTGCAATATATCAGTGTGTTTGGTGTGCTTTACATTTGAATTTGCAGCCGGTTCCACCCCCCTGCGAACGTCACGTCGCAGGAGACAGAAGACGGGGCACTGAGAGCATCGGGAGGAAGATCCGCCGCTAGACACCGCCGGGATACATCGATGGATCCCGTTGACAAGGTAAGTAACCCCTCTACCAGGATCCGGCGATCTTCCTAGCGGTACCCTGAGTGTGGCTCGGGGTTACCGCTTTTGGCACTGAAATTTAACCCCGAGCCACACTCGGGAATACCGCTAGGAAGGTTAAGCCTGAAGTGGTGTAGGAAGCCAAATGCAATTAAAACAGAAATCACACCGCATTCCTGTTTAAATCACGTGCGATTCGAGCCCATTCATTTTGTATGAGCTCAAATTACACCGCAAAGGTATCGCAAATCGGTATCGGCAAGTGCTTGAGCACAAGTATTGATAAAAAAACAGTATTGGTATAACCCTACTTAAATGTTATATATTTCTATTAGGAAAAAGAGCAAGAAGGGCTGTCCTACAAACCCCCCCTATGGTTGGCAGGCTCGCCCATCACATCTGTTGGTCCTTGGCGTAGAGGAAGGGAACCCAGTCCTGTATCTTGTAAGGCTTCCAGCTGGACGGCCTACAGCCATTTCCTTGGGTCACCCAGCTCCTGTTGTGTTTTCCTTCCTAGCTGTAGCTCAGCACTGTACAAGCATGAAACACCCCTCCAATAAAAGGCCGCGCTATGCCAAGAAGGAATGTATAAACAGGTCTTCACATTGTAACTTGGTTGGGACTTGTTAGCAAGCCGACACCTGCATGTTCATACCTTCAAAGTACCCTGAGGACACAAAAACCAAACAAGACTGTGTGTGCAGAATACATATTAAACATACTGACATGCACCAAGCCGACTCTTTATACCTGCTTTGTCCTTGCTGATCTGCCAAAGTGTGCACAGCATATAAAATATTAAATATCCATGGCAGGAGATCCAGTCTGGTCCTCCCAGCGTGGAATGCATGAATGGACAGTTCTGCGATTCTTTTGCCTTTTGCTTCATCATGATAAAAAGCAAAGCTCATGCAGGATCAGAGCTGGAAAGTTCCCCACTCCATTATGGAAGCAGACACTACTTTTATGGATTTAGCCGGTTCACATATATGCGATGACAGACATCACATGCGATGACAGACATCACATGCGATTCGCAAATCACATGCAATAGTATGTAGAAGATATACTGTGCTAACCAGGGGCAGCTGGTGCTAAATGGGCCGGGGGGGGCGGCAGAAGACGGACCACACCAGTCCGCACACCAACCCCCCCCCCGGCTCACTCACCGAGAACATGTGGGGGCAGGCAGGCAGCTGCGGCGGCGGCTTCTCCTCCTCCATTTCCAATGGCATGGCTTCTCCTTTTGGCCAATCGGGAAACGGGTCTCAGAACTCACTTCCTGATTGGCCAGGGGGAGGATCCGTGTGACAATAGGGAATATTTATTCGCTATTGTCACACAACTGGGTGGGCTCGGGGCGCAGAGCCCACCATTTTTTGAACCCTTTTAGAGCTTCTTACTCTGCTTCAAAAAAAAAAACTCTCCAAAAACATGCTGACAGGTCATTGGCCCTAGTATGTAAATGTGAGTTAGGGACCTATGCCCTGTGGAGGGCAGGGACTGATGTGAATGTATAATATATATATAAAGCACTGAGTAAATTAATGACACTATGCAAGTACCCGTAATAAATAAAAAATAAAGCAGCCATGCATATGAGCTAACATTCAAATCTGTCCACGTGCACCTGGCACCACATCTGTACCACAGGTAGTAAGAGGAGTGAGTATGTATTTATGTGTGAATGGCAAAGGTTGCTGCTATCCAAATTTAGATACAAGGCTTATTGTAGTAAAAATCCTTTTAAATCACTGGATAGGATATCAGCAGTCTTAAAGTTGTCACTTAAAGGGTTGGTTCACCTTTTCACAAAAAAATGAAAAGATGAACTAAGACCCTCCCCACCCCTCCAGTCCCCGCTCTATGTACCTTATAGGACCTCTATTTTCCCCCACCCTCTCGAGCCAATATAATGATCCAGCACTTTAAGCCCCTGTTCACATTGGAGCAAATTGTTATGCGATTTGACAGGTCAAATCGCATGACAAGTCACATCCTATTGCCAATAATGGCAGTGTACAAATTAATGCAACACCGACTTTGCGGTGCCGCATCGATTTGACAAAGTAGTACATGCACCACTTTTGGCAATTTCGGGTGGGACTTCAATAGACATCTGTGCGTTCAGCCCCAAAGATGTCTTCAAATACACCCTGTCTGTTCAAATAGTGATATTTTCTAGCAAATGCAAAGGTACATTGCAAGTGAATAAAAAATAACCTATAGAAATGAATTATAGATAGACTCACCCTGGCTCTACCGCATAATGGAATGAATATGGAACTGAGTGTCGGTGCTCAGGCTGCAACGTCCAGATGAATGCAATTGCTTCCAAGTAACAAGAAAAGCTGGCACTCAAATGCTTCGTTTTGATGCGATTTATTCCAGCATGACAGCAGTACACAACATAGAAAATGAAATGTAAACAAATCCGCGCTTAGGATAATTCTAGATTCCTGGTATTTAGTATTGGCTGCAGCCCACCTTTATACTATATTACTAAGAATATAGTGAGAATGAAGAGAAAGGAGGGGGAAGGTGTATGGCGCTGCCAAAAACTGCTGATGTTTCTATATGTCCAAAATTTAGGCGTTATAGATACATACAAAATAAATCACCACTATGAATAAAGTGTCCAGTGCATCCTATGTGTCTTCCTATTGAATGTGCAATACTAAAAGATAATACAAATAAATAATAAATAATTGTGCTGAAAAGTGGATATAGAATAAGTGAAATTTGGTATGATGAGAAAATTAGATGAAATGTATGAATTAAAAAATAGATAAAGGGGTGGATTTGTACAGAATAAAAATAAATATATAAAAAATATAAAAATGAATCCACTTAAAGTATGACTTAAATAAGGTGCACAATAGGTAGATAAATATTATAGCAGCAATGATACAAGAATAAATAAGTCCGTTACACCTAAGAAAGAACAAATAGTCCCACAATGCAAGAAAATTCCTAAATTTTATCACCAATTTTATCACCAATATTATTTTATCTTTCATTACTATCATAATTCTAGGTCACCTATTAAATTATTTAAAGCTTTTTATGAAAGGGTTAAGTCTGTGATTGGTCGTAAGATTATTTATATTTAGGATTTATTTTACCATCAGTTTAATGTTAACGTATGTATTTTATGTAATATGCTGTACACTAGATGGTAAACAGACCCGATATCTAAGTATAGAATTTTACACTGTTATTGTATCAACGGCAACAGAGTAGGACCTGACCCTCCTAAAGTCCAATTTTTGGCTCTCCGGTTTTTCCTTTTCTCCTCTTTTTCCAAATGAGGCATACCACGGACTTTTGAGGTCAGATATGTCCATCTCTTAAGTACGCAGCTGCCAGTATGCAAATTCCCTAAGTTCCAAAATATATAGTTCTACCCGGCAACAGCGTGCGTCCTCTCTCTTTTTTCTATTGGATGTCTTGCCCGGCATTCCGATTGGAGCACGCATCGAGCCTTGTTTACCATGCTGGTATAAATAGGCGGAGATGGCGTGATGACGCTACTCCTGAAGACGTCATCACGACGAAACGTACGTAGAGCGTCATCGCGTCACATCCGCCTAAGTGGAACGCACATCCGCCCTGTGGAACGCACGGCGTCCCGGAAGTGCGCTATTATTGCTTTCTATGCCATTACCCTCTATTCCCTTTGTGAGTACCTAATTTTTATATACAATAAAGTATTTTAAAACTTAGCAGTACTACTCTATGTGAGCCTTCTTCCCCCATATATCGATACACCTTCGGACCCTAACATCAAGGAACCTGGTTCACAAGATTCGGGTAGATAATCGGACCACCCAACCACTTTGATGGTCAGTGGAGAAGATCCAGGATTATAGACAAGGCCTGATACCCCTGCAGGGGTACATAGTTCTGGTGAGTGCGGTCCAAGGGGTGCGGGGAGCACTGAACGGTCACCATATACCTGAGCACCTTTAATATTTCATCAGAACACCTGCACTCAAGTCACCTTTTTTTTTTGCCAAGTTTTTTAGGAATTTTCTTGCATTGTGGGACTATTTGTTCTTTCTTAGGTGTAACGGACTTATTTATTCTTGTATCATTGCTGCTATAATATTTATCTACCTATTGTGCACCTTATTTAAGTCATACTTTAAGTGGATTCATTTTTATATTTTTTATATATTTATTTTTATTCTGTACAAATCCACCCCTTTATCTATTTTTTAATTCATACATTTCATCTAATTTTCTCATCATACCAAATTTCACTTATTCTATATCCACTTTTCAGCACAATTATTTATTATTTATTTGTATTATCTTTTAGTATTGCACATTCAATAGGAAGACACATAGGATGCACTGGACACTTTATTCATAGTGGTGATTTATTTTGTATGTATCTATAACGCCTAAATTTTGGACATATAGAAACATCAGCAGTTTTTGGCAGCGCCATACACCTTCCCCCTCCTTTCTCTTCACAACATAGAAAATGCAAACGCGTTTCGGCCCTAGCCTTACTCATAGCAATTATGAGTAGGGCTACAGCCGAAACACGTTAGCATTTTGCTAAGTTGTATTCTGCTGTCATGCTGAAATAAATCGCATCAAAACAAAGCATTCATGTGCCGGCTATAGAAATGAATATTTCAGAAATGCAGAAAGTAAGAATTTAACCTACTGGATAGTTGCATTTTTATTTTTTTTTAGGCTCGAATCTTTCAACCCAAAAACCGGCTGGACTGACCCTTTAAACACATAGGGGTTGAATTACTAAAGGCAAATAGGCTGTGCACTTTGCAAAGTGCAGTTGCTCCAGAGTTTAGTAAATGAGCAGAAGCTCTGCTGACTTCCGTCATCCAATCATGTGCAAGCAAAAATGCTGTTTTTTTTATTTTCCTTGCATGTGATTGGGTATTCTTTTCAAAGTGAACCTCATTTACTATGATCTGGAGGAACTGCCCTTGCAGAGTGCACAGTCTATTTGCCTTTAGTAAATCAATCCCTTACTGTAGATTTATCAGGATATAGTGCAGAAAACAATATTCTGGCAGGCAGACTGCAGATAGTCGCCCAACACTGATTGTTTCCTGCAACATTCATTTTCCTTACTAAACAGAATTCCTGCACCTACAATGAACAATGGCGCTGGGGATCATGGGAAGTTTGGTAGAGCAGACTCAGAGCGGCAGTTGCCATTGTGCAGACAGTTACTCGTGTTCTGAGAAATAAAGACCTACAATGAAGGCATGTGACAGTACCATTCTGGGAATTGGACCAAATTCAATATTGATATATTTGTATCACATTATTTTTTACACGATGCTGCGCAAAATGCCACACAGAGGAGCCCCGCGCTGACAAATGTGTCTCCAAGAAAAACAGTTCGCCTGTGTGCGTTCTAAAAATGTATTGTTCCCCGCATAAAATGACAAAAATAGTCTTCTAAAAAAAGGGTGGACGGGTTATAAAATATTGCATACAGATGTTTCTAATATTCGGCGTGGATCTGTGCCAAGGACAGAATTCCCTAATTGTTCCTCAAATAAGAAATGATTCCACACAAATTAGCCTCATTGTTCAAGTCTGCAAGGATTAGGAGCATTACCGATGCCGCATTAGAGGGAATATCCCTTCCATAGCCAATTTAGAAAGCCAGTTTGGGGGCTGGGCCTACAAGAAGAGATTGCATCTACTCAGTTCACAAAAAAACGCGACTTTATTAATTCTTGCAGAAAAATTCCAGGCGTTGGCATGTTATACATAGTTACAATGGTCCAGCTTGGACTAATGTAACTATGTATATACTGTACCATACCTGGTTGATGCCCCTGGAAGCTGGAAATCTCTGAAGTAGACACTTCTACTCCAGTGATGGCCACTTACTTCCAGGTCCTGTGCCGAGTGGCCAGCCGGATGCATTGGGAACATAGGAGGAAGGCCACTCAGCACGGGAACCATTCACAGAATGCTGTGTATTTTCTGTATGAATGTAAAGAGTTCTGTGATTGGACGAGGTGGAGAGCGAGACTTCCTCGCCCCGCCTCTCTATCTCCCAAAGTCTTCTCCAAAGCGAGAGGACCAAGCTAGTCCAAGCTGGACCAATATAAACTATGAGGGGTCTTCAAAATGTTTCTTCCCTCACAGAATGCTGTGTATTTTCTGTATGAATGTAAAGAGTTCTGTGATTGGACGAGGTGGAGAGCGAGACTTCCTCGCCCCGCCTCTCTATCTCCCAAAGTCTTCTCTAAAGCGAGAGGACCAAGCTAGTCCAAGCTGGACCAATATAAACTATGAGGGGTCTTCAAAATGTTTCTTCCCTCACAGAATGCTGTGTATTTTCTGTATGAATGTAAACAGTTCTGTGATTGGACGAGGTGGAGAGCGAGACTTCCTCGCCCCGCCTCTCTATCTCCCAAAGTCTTCTCTAAAGCGAGAGGACCAAGCTAGTCCAAGCTGGACCAATATAAACTATGAGGGGTCTTCAAAATGTTTCTTTCCTCACAGAATGCTGTGTATTTTCTGTATGAATGTAAAGAGTTCTGTGATTGGACGAGGTGGAGAGCGAGACTTCCTCGCCCCGCCTCTCTATCTCCCAAAGTCTTCTCTAAAGCGAGAGGACCAAGCTAGTCCAAGCTGGACCAATATAAACTATGAGGGGTCTTCAAAATGTTTCTTCCCTCACAGAATGCTGTGTATTTTCTGTATGAATGTAAACAGTTCTGTGATTGGACGAGGTGGAGAGCGAGACTTCCTCGCCCCGCCTCTCTATCTCCCAAAGTCTTCTCCAAAGCGAGAGAACAAAGCTAGTCCAAGCTGGACCAATAAAAACAAAGAGGGGGTCTTCAAAATGTTTCTGCACTTTTATATACAGTATATAATAGAGTTAAAAAAAACTTTTTGAAGAACCCTCATATGTATCACATGCTGATGCCTAGAATTATTATTTAAAGTGGTTCTAAAGCCAAGACACTTTTGAACTTAATGCATTCCCTGGCATTAGGGCCTGAGCGTATTTCAGCTCGTAAAACGCTCATCTCTGAAGTCTCAAAACACCCAACAATCAAAATCCCATTTATTTCAATAGTCCCTGTTCAGGTATGAGCATTTTGTCACCTGAAGCAAAACATCTGAAGCTCAAAAACGTACATGAGCTTCTTTTTTGGTAGATTACGTCCTGGGTCACACTTGTACGATGCGGGAAGGCTGCGAATTTGCAGCCTGTTCCCGCAACACAAACGCACATCTGGCAGTTCACACTGCCATATGCGATACGCTGGGGGTGTCAATGAAATGTTAACGACAACCCCAGTTTGATCGCATATCGCAGTGCGATCTGACGCACAGGATCGGATCGCACAAGTGTGAACCACTGTACGATCCGATCCTGATGCGGCTGAAAAAAATGCCTCATGTGCGACTTTTGTGCGGGTGCAGTGCGAATTTAGCCATACAAAGTGTATGGCTGAATTCGCACTGCACATCCGATCGCATGTAATGAAGGAGTAGTGCGCTCCGAAATTACATGCGATCGGAAGTGTGAACCGGCACTACAAGTGTTTTTGTTAGATGTCAATGCCTGCCTTCAAACACCTGCAAAAAACGACTAAAAACGACACGCTCTGGTGTGAAAGGCGGACCTGATCGGATGCTCCGTGCATCCCTATGGGGCAGCGGATGTCAGCGGAGACATGTACACTGACACCTGCTGCTCTCCGATCCTGTCTGTGAAATCTGGACAGATGGAAACCCTATTTTCCATCCATCTGGAGGATCGGATCGGATGAGATCGGATGAGAATGGACAGGTGGTGCGTTCTCATCCGATCTCCCCATAGAAGACAGCGGGGATCTGACAGCTCCATCTCTGCACACAGAGCGAGACGGAGCTGTCATCCGTCGGACGGCGCACCGTGTGAAAGGACCCTAAGGCGTTTCTAAAGGCAATTTTTTTTTAACTAAATAATAAAAATCTTATACTTACCTGTTCTGTGCAATGGTATTGCACAGACCAGCCCTGAACCTCCTCTTCCACGGTTCCCGGCCCGTGCTCTCAGCTCCTCCTCTTCTGTGTCTGCCCCCATAGCAAACTGCTTGCTATAGGGGCAGATGTATGGACTTGATCCCGAGCCAGGCTGTGTGAGTTCATAGACCCACTGATGCACACTGCGGCCTGGCCCCGCCTCCCTTGTCACGGGATTTGATTGACAGCAATAGGAGCCACTGACTCCCACTGCTGCCTCGGTCCTTGTGAGAAGAGGGAGAGGGCAGAAAAGAGATGCAACCAGACAAAGCGTACCGGACTCATCAGAATGACCCAATTAGGATAAAAGCCATTAGTGGCTGCTGTGATTTACATTTACTAAAACGACTGAGGAGGGGAAATTTTGGTGACAAACATTTCCCTTTAAAAAGGAAATTCCAGGCTTTCATTATTTTATACACACTACCTATAAACAGCCTATGACTTCAGCCTATAAAATGCATGCTATGCGAGTAATTGCCCACCAATATAATCTGTTGGCTATATAAATGTTGTGAAAGGTTTCTATAACTATACCCCTTCCATCCACCCTGGATCCTGTTTGCTGTACAGCTCGTTATCTGCTGGTAAATGATTAATGCTCTCCTTCTTCTATACAGTAATCAGCAGAGGGGCCCTCTCACTGCAAGAGGTTAAGCCATGCCGGCTATTTTATAATACCATGATCTGAGCCAATTATTTACAGAGATTTGAGCTGGTGCCAAAAGGAAATTGACTCATTTTTAGTTTCAATCCGGCTCTGAAATGTAGATTTGGAATATTGAGAAAACAGAGCAGGAGACTATTTTAGTCCTATAATGAGCACACGCTATTTCACCCTTCTACGACTTGGAGGGACTTAAGAAAACAGGAGCAAAGAAAAGTGGAGCTGGTGCCCATAACGACCATTAAAGTATATTTTAAGCAGCCCATAGATGATTCAATTTTCTTTCCTTCCACCACGGTTGTATAGAAAGCAAATCGCTTGATTCCCCCATCAAAACAATCAGTGTTGATGAGAGAATTGCTCCAGCAGCACTACTGTGTTCTGCCCACAGGGGGCGTGGGGAGCCCCCTCGGAAGGCAGAACAAAATGATTACTGCTAGCGGCTATAGCTACCAGCAGTAAATCACATGTAAAATATCCGACAGCCTGGTTGTACCCAAGTTGATCAATGGATCGACTTGGGTACAATCAGCCTTACCATACATGGATCGACTTGGGTACAATCAGCCTTACCATACATGGATCGACTTGGGTACAGCCTTACCATACATGGATCGACTTGGGTACAGCCTTACCATACATGGATCGACTTGGGTACAATCAGCCTTACCATACATGGATCGACTTGGGTACAATCAGCCTTACCATACATGGATCGACTTGGGTACAGCCTTACCATACATGGATCGACTTGGGTACAATCAGCCTTACCATACATGGTCGACTTGGGTACAGCCTTACCATACATGGATCGACTTGGGTACAGCCTTACCATACATGGATCGACTTGGCTACAATCAGCCTTACCATACATAGATCGACTTGGGTACAATCAGCCTTACCATACATGGATCGACTTGGGTACAGCCTTACCATACATGGATCGTTTTGGGTACAATCAGCCTTATCATACATGGATCGACTTGGGTACAATCAGTCTTACCATACATGGATCGACTTGGGTACAGCCTTACCATACATGGATCGACTTGGGTACAGCCTTACCATACATGGATCGACTTGGGTACAGCCTTACCATACATGGATCGACTTGGGTACAATCAGCCTTACCACACATGGATCGACTTGGGTACAATCAGCCTTACCATACATGGATCGACTTAGGTACAATCAGCCTTACCATACATGGATCGACTTGGGTACAATCAGCCTTACCATACATGGATCGACCTGGGTACAATCAGCCTTACCATACATGGATCGACTTGGGTACAATCAGCCTTACCATACATGGATCGAAAATTTGGCCAGTCCCTGCTGAACATTTACAATTTTGGTAAACTTATTTAATGAATCCAAGCTCTGCAAGCTGAGATAACATGCACTGCATTGATGCATTCACACTAACTACCAGCAAAAATTAGTCCTTAAATTTCAAGAGCACCTGTCATTTCAGATCAATCATGGCAGCGCCTGTCAGTGGACATTCACTCACCTGCTACCGCCACGCCCCTCACCTTGTTGTGTCACTGCCGCATCACCAGCTGTCCCATTAAAGTGAATAGGACGGTCGATGAGTCAACAGCGGGACAGAGATGACCGTTGCTCTTAAAAAAGTATGATTTCAATCGAGTTAATGTAACTCAAGCCTTTTTAGTAGTGATTTAATTCATTATTTAAAGAGGAAGTAAAGCCTGATAAAAAAAAATTTTTCTTTTTGGTTACCTGCAAACTAAATGCATAATGTGCTAGAGTGCAACACATACTAGAACATTATGTGACACTTATCTGCAAACTAAGCTCTCCTCGTCCCCGCTGGAGGCCAGTCCACATCCATCTTCGCCCAACTTCCCTCTGGGTCTGCGGGCTCCAGCTGTGCTATTGGCCGGAGACGCGTGACGTCACTCCTGCGCATGCGCGTGGGAGCCGCTGGTCATGGCGCAGGGCTCTGAAGAAACAGCACAGGCAGCCGTTCCTTTAGAGCGCATGCACCGATGACATCATTGGTTGCATGCAATGTAAATATCTCCTATACGGTACAAGTTTAGGAGATATTTCCAGTACCTATAGGTTTTTTTTTTTAATTGAATGCTATTGAGTCCAACTGGATCAGGGGACCCCAAACTTTCTAAACAAAGGGCCGGTTTACTGTCCTTCAGACTTTGAGAGGGCGGGACTGTGGCCAATATGAGTAGAAAATGTCCTGGTGTCAATTGGAATAAACAATGACCCAACATTGACAAAAGTGGGAAGAATAGTACCCAATTGTTGGTATCAGACAAAGGAATAGCGCCCAGTCATTGGTGTCAGTGGGAAGAAAAGTTCCCCATCATTAATATCAGTGAGAGGAATAGTGCCCCATTATTGGTGTCAGTGGGAGGAATGGTTCCTCCATCATTTGTATCAATGGAAGGAATAGTGTCCCATGATTGGTGTCAGTGGGAGGAATAGCCCTGTTATCATTGATACCAATGATGGGCCACCATTCCTCCCACTGACACCAATCATGCGGCACCATTCCTCCCACTGACACCAATCATGCGGCACCATTCATTCCACTGACACCAATCATGCGGCACCATTCCTCCCACTGACACCAATCATGCGGCACCATTCATTCCACTGACACCAATCATGCGGCACCATTCCTTCCACTGACACCAATGATGGGGCACTATTCCTTCCACTGACACCAATCATGCGGCACCATTCCTTCCACTGACACCAATCATGCGGCACCATTCCTCCCACTGACACCAATCATGCGGCACCATTCCTTCCACTGACACCAATGATGGGGCACCATTCCTTCCACTGACACCAATCATGCGGCACCATTCCTCCCACTGACACCAATCATGCGGCACCATTCCTTCCACTGACACCAATCATGCGGCACCATTCCTCCCACTGACACCAATCATGCGGCACCATTCCTTCCACTGACACCAATGATGGGGCACTATTCCTCCCACTGACACCAATCATGGGGCACCATTCCTCCCACTGACACCAATCATGCGGCACCATTCCTTCCACTGACACCAATCATGCGGCACCATTCCTTCCACTGACACCAATCATGCGGCACCATTCCTCCCACTGACACCAATCATGCGGCACCATTCCTTCCACTGACACCAATCATGCGGCACCATTCCTCCCACTGACACCAATCATGGGGCACCATTCCTCCCACTGACACCAATCATGCGGCACCATTCCTCCCACTGACACCAATCATGCGGCACCATTCCTTCCACTGACACCAATGATGGGGCACTATTCCTTCCACTGACACCAATCATGCGGCACCATTCCTCCCACTGACACCAATCATGCGGCACCATTCCTTCCACTGACACCAATGATGGGGCACCATTCCTCCCACTGACACCAATGATGGGGCACTATTCCTTCCACTGACACCAATGATGGGGCACTATTCCTTCCACTGACACCAATCATGCGGCACCATTCCTTCCACTGACACCAGTGATGGGGCACTATTCCTTCTACTGACACCAATGATGGGGCACCATTCCTTCCACTGACACCAATGATGGGGCACTATTCCTCCCACTGACACCAATGATGGGGCACTATTCCTTCCACTGACACCAATGATGGGGCATTATTCCACCCATCGACATCAATCATGGGGCACCATTCCTCCCACTGACACCAATCATAGGGCACTATTTCTCCCTCTGACACCAATGATGGGGTATTATTCCTTCTACTGACCACAGGTATCGTGTAATCATTTTTACTCCCACTGACCACCAAGCTTATGGCATTTCTACTCTCACAGCCCCCCCCCCCCCTTGTAAAAGACAGTAATTGGGCCCTTTGTTTGGAAAGTCTGGGGACCCCTGTACCAGAGCCATACATTAAAAGTGTGATATTTGTTTGCTAAAGACACATACAGGGGGAGATTTACTAAAACGGGTGCACACAGAATGTGGTGCATAGCAACCAATCAGCTTCTAACTTCAGCTTGTTCAGTTAAGCTTTGACAATAAAACCTGGAAGCTGATTGGCTACCATGCACCAAATTCTCTGTTCACCAGTTTTAGTAAATCTCCCCCACAACGAGGACTGGAGTTCCTATGAATCTAGTAATATGCCAATCACACACAAGAAGTACTTATTCCAAAAAAGAAAAAAAAATGTTTCTTTTGTGACCGTATCCCAGCATATGTGTAAGAAATAATTATGGGATATTTGAAGTTATGGGGGAAAAGTTCAGGCTGTGTGTGGCCGGCTACAGTCATTGTTACATTTTATTCTTTCTGTCTAGAAGCAGCTGATCAGCGACCCCCCCATGAGGATTGCCATTCTCCTACAAAGCCAACATTCCTGACATTCCTTCTATTCTAGAAGTCATCCCACCATTCCTAGGTGAGCTCCTCATGTTTGGACCCTCAGATGGTAAGAGGCCCTCAGGAATGCCGTCTATTGTAAGCTCACCCTGAATCCGGGAAACTTCTGCAGCTTTTTACTACAGTAAGTCAGAAGGTCCAAAAAAAGGAACCCGGAGAGGATAAATTCCCAGCTGTGCTCTGCAGGGAGAGCGAGGAGCTCAGGAGCAAATAATGTCTCCTTCCTTTATAACGCTGATCCTCAATACTTCACATTACAGTCCTACAGCCTACCGGGAGGACTGATAATACAGTAAACCTCCCGCTCCATTGCGGTTCAGTTTTTGCGGTCCCGGTATATTGCGTTTTTTTTGTAATGTTATTTTACTATATAAATCATTAAAAATGAAATATTTTTGTGTTTTCCACAGCTCTTGCTATGTCTCTCAGTATCTTTTATGTGTTTAAATAAGTTTCTATTGTTTTAAAAGTGTGTTTAAAGACCTTAAAATTCTTTTACACGTACAGTGACAGTAAAAAAATCATGCCTACAATGCATTTTAATAGGGTTTTTCTATTTCGCGGATTTTCACTTTTCGCGGCTGGGTCCGGAACGTAACCCCCGCAATGGAGGGGGGTTTACTGTAATACATAGTACATAGGAGGGAAAATAATACATAGGAGGGAAAACAATACTTTGTACATAGTACATAGGAGGGATAATAATACATAGTACATAGGATTGATAATAATACATAGTACATAGGAGGGATAATAATACATAGTACATAGGAGGGATAATAATTCATAGTACTGTACATAGGATGCAGAGAGTGCTCCAACCCAGAGCAAGCCAACATTTCCATTCACTGATCAATCCATCAATAATCCTGATTGTTGGAATTGCTGCACTTTTCCTTACAGAAGGAGATCAGAAGTCTTATCAGATACAAACAGGATAAATGCGCAGATCCAAGCCATACACAGAGCTTGTAGAGGATTTACTAAGACTCCACTCCTATCCCTTCCACACATTGCTGCCTCTGGCCTCCTTCCTGTCTGTGTCTGGATTAGTCACCTCCGTCCAAATATTTCTTGGCCGGCTCTCCTGTATGGTCGCCTGGCAATCTCAGCGTCTCCCAGAATTCCTTCCCCACACTTACTTTTCTTTTATTACAGATTCCCAAAATGATTCCTCTCCTTCCTTGTAGTCTGAGCTTCACAGCCTGCACCCTCTTCCCCCTGGATCTACTCTTTATGTACTAAGGACTGTCTACTACACAGCTCTACTATATATGTACTAAGAACGGTCTACTACATATGTACTAAGGACTGTCCCCTCCACAGCTCTACTATGTGTGTACTAAGGACTGTCTTCTACAGCTCTACTATATATGTACTAAGAATGGTCTACTACACAGCTCAACTACATATGTACTAAGGACGCTTTACTACACAGCTCTACTACATATGTACTAAGGACTGTCCCCTCCACAGCTCTACTATGTATGTACTAAGGACTGTCTTCTACAGCTCTACTATGTATGTACTAAGAACGGTCTACTACACAGCTCAACTATATATATACTAAGGACGCTTTACTACACAGCTCTACTACATATGTACTAAGGACTGTCCCCTCCACAGCTCTACTATGTATGTACTAAGGACTGTCTTCTACAGCTCTACTATGTATGTACTAAGAACGGTCTACTACACAGCTCAACTATATATATACTAAGGACACTTTACTACACAGCTCTACTACATATGTACTAAGGACTGTCCCCTCCACAGCTCTACTATGTATGTACTAAGAACTGTCTACTACACAGCTCTACTATATATGTACTAAGGACTGTCTCTTCTATAGCTCCACTATGTATGTACTAAGAACGGTCTACTACACATGTACTAAGGACTGTCCCCTCCACAACTCTACTATGTGTGTAGTAAGGACTGTCTTCTACAGCTCTACTACATATGTACTAAAAACTTGACAGAAAACAAAATGTGAGAAAACAAAAATGAAAACCGCGCCACCCTAAAATAAAATACAATATGAATATTGCAGCTGCTGTTCACCAAGTAAGTACTCGGATAAAGGTGTAGATACTCGGGTGCCGTACCGGAAATTACGTCAACGCGTTTCGCCCTCCCTAATGGTGGTCATGCCCTGATCGGGGTGTCCGGTACCTATTGGGAGGGCGAAACGCGTTGACGTAATTTCCGGTACGGCACCTGAGTATTGTTACTTCCGGAACGGCTGTGGAACGCACGCCGCTAGCGGCACTTCCGGCCTATATTGTATTTCCTCGCTCATTTTACTCATCTGTGATGTGAGTACGTTTTTTGCCTTTTACTTAATAAACTTTTTCAAACGGCCTTCACTATCTCGGGTCCCCTTTCTTCTCTTGTGGCAGCACTGTCTGGAGGAACCCAGGACCACTCATAGTTGGGAAGATCCATCCAGTTCCGATCCCTGAGGATAACCCCGATATTATTAAGTGTCTACAATCTCATTAGACCCTTGCTGGGTCCACATGTTCTGGTGAGTAGGGGGGTCCTGGAGGGGTCACCCCCACCTCAATCACCACCAGTGTCTTCATCTGCACTGGAGCACCTCATCACCTATTAGATTTGGAGACTTTTTTTATCAATTATCATTTTTATTATTCTTTTTTTCTATTATCTATTTATCTTCTGAATTTATATATTTTTTCTGGATATTCACATATATATATTGTATACCTTTATCACTGTGTATACTAAGTTTTAATATATTCACATATGCTAGCGCTGTGTTCATTGATTACCTGTACTAAGGACTGTCCCCTCCACAGCTCTACTATCTATGTACTAAGGACTTACTACTACAGCTCTACTACATCTCTACTATGTATGTACTAAGGACTGTCCCTTCTACATCTCTACTATGTATGTACTAAGGACTGTCCCCTCCACAGCTCTACTATGTATGTACTAAGGACTGTCTCTTCTACAGCTCTACTATGTATGTACTAAGGACTGTCCCCTCCACAGCTCTACTATGTATGTACTAAGGACTGTCCCCTCCACAGCTCTACTATGTATGTACTAAGGACTGTCTCTTCTACAGCTCTACTATGTATGTACTAAGGACTGTCCCTTCTACATCTCTACTATGTATGTACTAAGGACTGTCTCTTCTACAGCTCTACTATGTATGTACTAAGGACTGTCCCTTCTACATCTCTACTATGTATGTACTAAGGACTGTCCCCTACACAGCTCTACTATGTATGTACTAAGGACTGTCTCTTCTACAGCTCTACTATGTATGTACTAAGGACTGTCTCTTCTACAGCTCTACTATGTATGTACTAAGGACTGTCCCCTCCACAGCTCTACTATCTATGTACTAAGGACTGTCCCCTCCACAGCTCTACTATGTATGTACTAAGGACTGTCTCTTCTACAGCTCTACTATGTATGTACTAAGGACTGTCCCTTCTACATCTCTACTATGTATGTACTAAGGACTGTCTCTTCTACAGCTCTACTATGTATGTACTAAGGACTGTCCCTTCTACATCTCTACTATGTATGTACTAAGGACTGTCCCCTACACAGCTCTACTATGTATGTACTAAGGACTGTCTCTTCTACAGCTCTACTATGTATGTACTAAGGACTGTCCCCTCCACAGCTCTACTATCTATGTACTAAGGACTTACTACTACAGCTCTACTATGTATGTACTAAGGACTGTCCCCGTTGATATAAGGACAGTCCCTATGATCTGTGTGTTCTGTGACAGCTCTGATAGTGGTGTCCCCCCTCCCCCTCCCCCGGTCACACACACAGGGACTGACCAGGTAGTTCATGGTGCCGGTGGTGTCAGTGGTGTCCCCCCTCCCCCTCCCCCGGTCACACACATACACACAAGGACTGACCAGGTAGTTCATGGTGCCGGCGGTGTCCCCCGGTGGTGTCTCCGGTGATCGTGCAGTAATCCTCCCGGTGATGGCTCGGTCCTCTCTCCCGATCACTTTATAGCGGGCATATCCCGCTCCCCGGACCGGCTCTGTGTCTTTGTCTCCCCGCCGATCACACACCGCCCGGGGTCATCTCTCCGCTCCCCCCTCCCCTGTCTATGGCCGACTGTGTGCTCCGATCCCCGGCTCTCTCTCCGCTCTCTCCCGGTATTCCCGGCTGTCTCGCTGGCAGCCCGACTCCCAGAGCCAGAGAGGAGAGAGGGGGCGGAGAGACGGGACAGGGGGAGGAGTCTCCGGGAGAGACATAACACTACTATCCCATCAATTCCTCTGTCCAGATCCTCTCCCCTCCGGCGCTCCCATTGGCTGAGCCCGGCTTCTTATGTAAATGAGTTCTGGGGGGCGGGGTGAAGCGCTTTTCCCATCAGAAGGAGGTGTTAGAGTGCCCCGGTCTGGAGAGGGATGGGAGGTGTGAGAGCGGCCGGGGGAGGATGGAGGGATGGAGGGATGGAGGGATGGATAGGAGAGGAGAAGAATGGGGGGATGGAAGGAAGGATGGATGGATGGGTGGAAGAACAGGTGAATGTTTGGAAGTATGTGTGGATGGATAGGTTGAAGAACTGATGGATGGATAGAGGGAAGCAAGGATAGATGGATGAATGGAGGGATGACTGGAAGGAAGGATAAATGGAAGAATGGAAGGAAGAATGGTTGGATGAATAAAAGGAAGGACAGATGGATGGCTTGAAGGAGGGATGGATGGAAGTATAGATGGATGAATGGAACTAAGAATGGATGGATGGAAGAAAGGATAGATGGATGAATGGAAGGACACATGGATGGATGGAAGGAAGGAATGATAGATGGGTGGCTGGAAGGACAGATGGATGGAAGAATGGATGTATGGAAGGGAGGATAGATGAATGAATGAAGAAAGGATGGATGAATGAAAGGAACGATAGATAGATAGATAGATAGATAGATAGATAGATAGATAGATAGATAGATAGATAGATAGATAGATAGATAGATAGATAGATAGATATCACAACGGATGGATGAAAGGAAGGAAGAATGGATGGATGGCTGGAAGGACAGATGATGGATGGAAGAATGGATGGATGGAAGAATGGATGGATGAATGGGAGGAAGAATTGATTGATGGACGGATGGATAGAAGGAAGAATGGATGGATTGAAGAAGGATGAATGAATGGAAAGAAGAACGGATTTACGAAAGGAAGGATACAGTAGATAGATGAATTAAGGAAGGATGGATGAATGGAAGGAAGGATAGAAGGACAGATGGATGAATGGAAGGAAGAATTAATCGATGGCTAGAAAAAGAATGGATAAATGGAAGAAGGATGAATGAATGGAAGGAAGAACAGATGGATTGAAGGAAGAACAGACAGATGGATGGAAGGAAGGATGGATGAATGGAAGTAAGAAAAGGTGGATGGAAATAATGATAGATGAAAGGCTGAAATGACAGATGGATGAATGAATCAAAGGATGGATGGATGGAAGGAAGGATAGATGAATGGAAGGAAGGATGGATGGATGGATGAATGGAAGGAAGAATGGATGGATGGCTGGAAGGACAAATGGATGAATGGAGGGAAGGATGGATGGATGAATGGAAGGAAGAATGGATGGATGGCTGGAAGGACAAATGGATGGATGGAGGGAAGGAAGGATAGATGGATGGCTCGAAGGATGGATGAATGGAAAGAAGAACAGAAGGCTGGAAGGATGTTTGGATGCAAGAATGAATAAATGGATAGATGTAAGGAAGGATTGATGGAAGGAATAATGTATGGATGGAAGGAAGACCAGATGGATAGAAGCAAGGATAAATGGATGGCTGGAAGGATGGATGGATAGAAGGAGGAATGGATGGATGGGTGAAAGGAAGGATGAATGAATGGAAGGAAGAACAGATGGATGGAAGGAGGAATGGATGGCTGGATAGACCTATGGATGAAAGGATGTATGGAAGGAAGGATAGATGGATGGAAGGAAGGATGAATGAATGAATGGAAGGAAGGATGGATGAGATCTTCCTGCCTTCCAGCTACAAATACATGGGACAGCCATGCCTGATGTGAAGAGATGCCAGGAGCTGTGTCAGTGACATAGGGGTATGATGGGCGGTATGACAGTATACTCTGATCTACAGACTATGTATAATGACCACCTATAGAGCGGAGGTGGAGATGTGAAGATGTGATTTGTACAATGATGTGATGATGGATTAGGACTCATTCACATCGCTGGGCCCTCTGAGCAGTCTATGGATTGTAATGGAGTGTACACCGGACACAAGGTCATGAATGTGGCATTTCCAGCACCGCAGCCCCAGTCAATGCACCGCCATCCTCTGCTCCACAATGTATATCCACCAGGAAGGTGCTTTGGGGTGCCTTTCACAATGGATGATTGATGTTACACACATGGCAATGCACATGATACCACACAACACAATAGTGTGGTCGTGCCCTGATCGGGGTGTCCGGTACCAGCTGTATCTTGGGGGACAATAGTGATTGCCCAGGAAAGTCCTCACTCTTTGGCCGAGTTCACAGGTTTGCAGTACATGACTTCACTCATTGATGTGCACTAGGGATGATCGAACGGTTCGGGTCCACCATCGGTTCGGCCCGAACATTGGGTGTTCGAGGTTCGGCCGAATTTAGAACTTTTTGCCCAAAAAGTTTGGAATGCGGCAACCAGAACCGACCAAAATGCAATGCTTCAGGAAATGGGCTTTAAAAGCCCGTGATTGGACCAGAACCATTAGCAAAAGCCAATTTGGGGGGGCAGGAGAATGCTAGGAATGTGATTGGAGTGACTAGGGGGTCCCTAGACCAATCATTAGTGAATACGCCCCCCAGTATATAAGATCGCCCCCGCCAAATTCCTAGCATTCTTGTACAGGACATGGAAGAGAGTGGAATGCTGTACTGTTCTAATGTGTTACAAAGTGTCATTTAGCTATTTTTAGTGTGAGGAAAGGGATATCTAGTGTAGTTAGAGAGCTCCTTTACACTTAAGTTAGCTTCAAAAATTTAGTTTCTGTAGGGAAAGTGTTAAGTGTAAAGGGACCGTAGTGTAGTGTAGGGTTAACTGACAGTGACTGCTATGGAAGGGTGACAAAACCCCTCCATAGCAGGGTGACCGCTATAGAGAAATGATCATTTCTCTGAGTTGCTTCGGGACAGGCATATGGCTTCTCACCAGCCAAGCATTTTTCATGCTGCAGGGGCTGCCACTGTCAGTGCTTTTTTGAGGACATGTTTGATGTCAGACATGACATCTGAACATGTGTATAGGGGGTATATATACACATATATGTCTGTATATATACCCCTAGACATATATAGGTGTGATAGTAGCAGAAATATATGCTTGCGCTAATGAAATTATTTACAGTAATATATTTCTGCTACTATCACACCTATATATGGCTAGGTGTCTATATACATATAATTATGTGTGTATATATATACCACTATACACCACTACCACTACCACTACCACTATACACAAGTTCAGATGTTTTGCCTGCCTCAAAAGAACCCAAAAAAATGCCAAAAAAACGCTAGCGTCAAAAAAAAAAAAAAAATGCCCAGGTGTGTTTTTGCTGGCATTTTTTGGGAGTTTTTGGAGGCAGGCAAAACATCAGAACAGTACCACTATACACAAGTTCAGATGTTTTTCCTGACTGCAAAGAACCCAAAAAAATGCCTGCTTTGAAACCGGCAAGGTGTGAAAACCGAGGAGAGAAGCTAACCCCCTGAGCTGAAAGTTTTCTAATACAAACAATCCTTTTTTTTCTGGTTCTGGACATGCTACAGAGCTGAAACTTCACAGGTACACCTTTTAGACCCCCCAGACACAAAATCACACAAAAAAAGTTCTTAAAAATTGTAATTTTTGATAAAAAAGCCAATTATTGAAAAAAAAAAAAGAGATTTTTTGATTTTTACTTTGGATTTCAGATCTGGTGGGTCTAAAAAGTGTACATGTGAAGTTTCAGCTCTGTAGCATGTCCAGAACAATAAAAAAAAAAGATCGTTTGTATTAGAAAACTTTCAGCTCAGGGGGTTGGCTTCGCTGCTGTAACACCTTGCCGGTTTAATAGAAGGCATTTTTTTGGGTTCTTTGCAGTCAGGAAAAACATCTGAACTTGTGTATAGTGGTACTGTGCACAAGTTCAGATGTTTTGCCTGCCTCCAAAAACCCCCAAAAAATGCCAGCAAAAACACACCTGGGCATTTTTTTTTTTGACGCTAGCGTTTTTTTTGGCATTTTTTGGGGTTCTTTTGAGGCAGGCAAAACATCTGAACTTGTGTATAGTGGTGTATATACACACATCCATATATTTATATACACACCTAGACATATATAGGTGTGATAGTAGCAGAAATATATGCTTGCGCTAATGAAATCATTTACAGTAATATATTTCTGCTACTATCACACCTATATATGTCTAGGTGTGTATATAAATATATGGATGTGTGTATATACACCACTATACACAAGTTCAGATGTTTTGCCTGCCTCAAAAGAACCCCAAAAAATGCCAAAAAAACGCTAGCGTCAAAAAAAAAATGCCCAGGTGTGTTTTTGCTGGCATTTTTGGGGGGTTTTGGAGGCAGGCAAAACATCTGAACTTGTGCACAGTACCACTATACACAAGTTCAGATGTTTTTACTGACTGCAAAGAACCCAAAAAAATGCCTTCTATTAAACCGGCAAGGTGTTAGAGCAGCGAAGCCATACTCCTGTGCTGAAAGTTTTCTAATACATACAATCTTTTTTTTATGGTTCTGGACATGCTACAGAGCTGAAACTTCACATGTACACTTTTTAGACCCCCCCAGATACGAAATCCAAAGTAAAAATAAAAAAATCTCTTTTTTTTTTTTTTAATTTTTCAATAATTGGCTTTTTTATCAAAAATTACAATTTTTAAGAACTTTTTTTGTGTGATTTTGTGTCTTGGGGGTCTAAAAAGTGTACCTGTGAAGTTTCAGCTCTGTAGCATGTCCAGAACCAGAAAAAAAAGATAATATAGGTGTAAAAGGAGGGTCCCACATCCCTGTTCTACTGAAAAATTATCTTTTTTTTTTCATGGTTCTGGACATGCTACAGAGCTGAAACTTCACATGTACACTTTTTAGACCCCCCAGATACTAAATCCAAAATCTCTCTTTTTTTTTTTTTTTCAATAATTGGCTTTTTTATCAAAAATGACAATTTTAAGAACTTTTTTTGTGTGATTAATAGTTAATAGGCCAGAACCCTAGGCACTTTTTAGGGGCATTTATTGGGTTTTAGGGCTTAAAAATTGTGTTTTTTGATTACCGAAGTTCGGGTCCCATTGATTTCAATGGTGTTCTTTCGGGAAGTTCGGATGTTCTGGCCGAATCAAACTTTTCAAAAGTTCGATCATCCCTAATGTGCACTGTATTAGGGCCATCCATTCATGGATGAGATCTCCAGTGCACTACAACACACCAAGAAAGGTGCATATCCATTTTTTTAAAAACTTATCACAAGGTCCTGTAGTATTATCATGCTTTGTGTTGCACTAAAACACATGTGCGTTGGCGTGCCGCCGTGCCATTAAGAATGAGTAGCACCACAGCACTAGAACAGGTAATGTGTGCTCCAACCCGTACCTGAGATCAGACTGTAGAAGTACAATGGTTTCCTCTCCTACTGTAATTGGCTGGATTGGGCAACGACCATTGCATGTCTCTGGCTGACCTAGGTTATGTTATATTATAAAGACATATGATATAAAAAGACTTTTGCACCGTTAGGTTGTGATACTATTTAGATTTAGAGTGTAGCCATTGTACAATGCTGTTGGGGGTTTTAGCTTGATGTGAACCTGTACTTTGTCCATGCAGGGTAAAGTAAGTGGGTCACTTTAAAGCAGAACTACACCGCATCGATCTGAGCACCGCAAATCAAAACCGCTATTTCATTCATTTTTAATATTCAAAGTAGTGATCGACTCATATCGTTTTGTTCATTGCCAATACCGATATTTTGGTCATCGTGTATCAGTATCGGCCAATATGGGCCGATATTTTCGTACATTTAAAAAATTTTTATTTTTTTTTTACTTGACAGGTACTCTTGTGGAGGGATCTGGGGTCAAAAAGACCCCAAACCCCTCCTCTGCACTTAAAAGCACTCAAAACGCCAAGTTTGGCTGCTTTGAATGCTGTCATTTTTTGAATCTGGCGCAGGTACCCGAAAGTGATGTCATGACATCACTTCTGGGTTTTTGCATGGAGACCTGATCAGAGCCAAATGCGGCTTTGATCGGGCCTTCGGCGGCCGTGCAGGCTGGTTGCCCAGGTCTCACGGTGGGACGGGAGACCCGGGCGAGCCGCGGAAGGCTGTGGGAGGGAGGGGACGTTCCCTCCCGCTCCTTGTAATGAGAGCCGAGCGGCTTCTCAGCCGCATTGGTTGTCATTACAAGACAGCCGACCGTTGGCTATGGACGCCGGTACCAGGGTGATGTCTCTAGCTGCAAGCACAACTCCGGTACAGCACTTTCCCAAATATCGGTAATATCAGTCACCTTGATGGCCGATTCCGATATATTGGAAAAGTGCATATCAGCCCTCTATATATCGGCTTTGCCGAATAATCAGTCGATCCCTAATTCAAAGCAAATTCACCCATTCATTAAGGTCTCCATGCTTTATTTTATCGAGCAATCACTTTGAAAAACACCCCATAGCATTTCTAGCTGCAGCCACCTAGGAATTCATCTTTTCTTAGCTCAGGCATGCAGGCAGGAAGACGTGCTTAGCTGAGAAAGCCACTTCTTCGCTCCTGAAGACTCCTGGGATGTATGACTTCATTGTCCCTAGACCAGAAAGTAACTGAATATACAAAATACCTTCCTATCTATGTAATAATGCTGGCAGAAAAAGGATTAAAGATAGTCAATGTTGACTTCAAAGTAGCATCTACTGTGACATCACCTCCCCTCCTTCCCACCTTGTCCAATCAAACAACTCCCTGTGTTTATTGAAAAAAATACTGCCCTATCCAATTTTCCCCGCTTGATCTACGATGCAGGCTATAGCCGGCAGAACTCATCAGTGTATTCTGATGGCAGGAAAGTCTCCCCGTCGTCAGAACACAAAGTCGCAGTGGGGAGGATCTATAGGCTGCCCTTCTCCCCAGCTGTAATCTTTATATATATATATATTCCAACCGGGTGCGGTGAACAACACAGTGGATTAAAGTAAAGTGCAATCAGACCATGTCACTGGTCATTTATAGAAAAAGTCTATTTTGGAATTTTATTTATATATTTATTTATATTAAATATATTTATATTTAATATAGCAAGAAAAGAAGTTCTCCTGTTGGTGGGACTTTACAGGCACTCCAATGAATTTACAAAAATATTAATACAAAAGTAATTTTATTGAAACAAGCTATATTGTATATTTAAAAGAAAAGCAAACAGTAGTGGCAATACAAGAACTGCAGGTGACATGAGTACTGTGGTAGAAAGGAACCCAACGCGTTTCGAAGTAAATAACTTCTTATTTTATTATATTAAATATACATTATTTATATTTATTTATATATATATATATATATATATATATATATATATATTTTTTATATATATATATATATATATATATATATATATGTATATATATATATATATACATATAGTGGTCTAAATGAAATACAGTGTAGATAGGTGTTAGGAAGTAAAGAGCTGTTGATCCACCATTCATTTAAGTGCGAGGTATGATATTTTCTTTGTGTAAGTGTATGGGAGATGTCTGTCAGTCAGTGGTCAGGGTCTGGTGGACGTATTTCACCAAGGAGGTCCATATCTCACCTTATCTTTTACAACTCCTTTGATGGTCAGCCTCTTTGGGGCTGAGTTGTATTGACCATCTGGATGATCCATTGAGATTCTTGTAACCCCTGTGGCTCAGCTAAAGTCAGCCTTTACCTATATTTCAGATACAAGTGAACATTTCTTTTAGGCTTCATGCCCGCAACCATACAAAGGCCATACAGTGTGCAGAATAACGTAATGATATTTCTGGGACCCGCTACTAATGCCTACAGCCTCCCATTGAGATGCATTACAAGAGAATGCTATATGTGCTTGTGCATCAAGGGTTGTGTAAAGAACCTGCATGTGCACTGGGGTATGCTCCAAATGCAGATAGTGTGCGTTCAGAGCATATGTCAGAGCACATGCAGGTTCTTTACCCAAATCTCAGCATTTGATTTTCCATCCAGTCATTTCAATGAAATCAATCATTTTTGCTCAAGATCAATTACCCACCTGCAGACTGCCCGGCCGCAATGTACTGCGGAACGGGCGGCCTGCACAGGCTAAGCGGCATACTGGTATGTCGCTGCCTGTTTCCAGGTGTACAATCACACCCACTGTGATTGTAGACAGGTGGAGTTTGTCAGCAGGTCCTGGCCAATGATTCATGGCCAGGACCTGCTGATCAGCTGTGTCCAATCACTGCCCAAAACCCTGTGTTGACAATCAACACAGGGCTCTGTACACAGGGAACGATCTCTCTGTTTCTTCTCCCTGCTTTACAGAAACAAAGAGATATTTAGTAAAAGTCTGCACTCATTACACATTGTTAGGCCCCGTTCACACCGGGGCGACACTACTTTGACGGGCGGCCTCATAGGTCGCGGCGCGCTGCTCGCACCACGACCTCGGAGCGGCCGGCACGGACTTCATAACATTGAAGTCTATGCAGGTCGCTCCAGGTCGCCCCAAAGAAGCTCCGGACCCTTTTTCTAAGTCGGAGCGACTTGTGTCGCTCCTATTAGAACGGGTCCGCAGCTTCTCTATGGAAGGCGACCTACGGCGATCTGTCAGGCGACCAGGTCGCCTGACAGGTCGCCCCAGTGTGAACGGGGGCTGAGGCACACATTTATTCCCTTAATTACCCAAGAGATTAACCCCTTGCTAGCCAGTGTCATTAGTACAGTGACAGTGTATAGTAGTATTACTGATCCCTGTATTAGTGTCACTGGTGATGACAGTGGCAGTTAGTTAGTTCCCACTCAATGTCAGATAGTGTCAGATTGCCTAGCTCACTATCACGGTCTCATTAAAAGTAGCTGATCACCACCCTTAGTAGTATAAAAAAAAAAATTCCAATATATATACCATAATTTGTAGATGCTATAGGTTATACGCAAACCAATCAATATACACTTATTGGGATTTTTTTTTTTTTTTTTTACCAAAGCAGAAGCAGAAAGCATTTTGGCCTAAATTTATGAAGAAATCCTTTCATTTCAAATAATTAAATAATTTCAAAATTTATATTGGATATGTTTTATAGCAGAAAGTAAAAAAATATTGGGGGTTTTTTTTGGTCTTTTTTAGTTTATATAATAAAAAAAATAAAAAAACCCAGAGGTGATCAAATACCAACAAAAGAAAGCTTTACTTATTTGAAAGATATATAAACTTTATTTGGGTACAACGCTGCATGAGGGCGCAATTATCAGTTAAAGTAGCGCAGTGCTAAATAGCAAACAATGGCCTGGTTATGAAGGGGGTTAAACTTTCCAGAGCTGAGGTGGTAAATGACAGAGTTCATGTCCTTTTAATAAATCATAGATTTTATCATATTGCCCAAATCTGTGATGAATCGTTCAATTAGATTGCCACTTGTATGGCCACCCTTATTCTTCCCAAGTCTATAAAAAAAAAAAAAATGGCTAAGGTTGAACTTTAACCACTTGCCAACTGCCTAACGTCTATCTACATCGGCAGTCAGCCCCTCACAGGCAAAGTGACGTAGTACTACGTCGCTAGCCTGTGAGGGTCTAGGGAGCGAGCGTGCGCCGCCGGAGGCGTGCTCCCGCTCGCTCACGGACCCCCCCGCGCGCCTGTGAGCGGCGGACCCGATGTCTGCCGCTCACTCGCGATCGTCGGTTACACCGGGAGAAAGGCAGGCGGCTAATGTAAACAAAGCCGCCTGTCAATTTCCCTTGTGTAACAGCAGAGATCATATGGTCCTGCTATGTAGGACCGTAGATCTCTGCTGTTACATGAAAAGCCACATCCAATCACAGTTAGAAGCACGCCCCTAGGGACACACTTAACCCCTCCTTCTCAAATAAAGTTAACCCCTTCCCTGCCAGTGTCATTTTTACAGTAACAGTGCATATGTATAGCACGGATTACTGTAGTAATGTCACTGGTACCCCCAAAAGTGTCAAAAATGTCAGTCAAGGGTCCGATCTGTCCACCGCAATGTCGCAGTCCCGCAAAAAAAAACGCAGATCGCCGCCATTACTCGTTAAAAAAAACAATAAAAATGACAAAAATCTTTCCCTTAGTTAGTAAACGCAATAACTTTTGCGCAAACCAATCAAAATAGGTTTTTTGCGATTTTTTTTACCAAACATATGAAGCAGAAAACAAATTGGACTAAAATGTTAAAAAATTTTGATTTTTACATTTTTTGGGGGGAATTTCATATAAAAAAATGTGAAAAATATTGTTATTTTTGCAAAATTGTCGCTCTTTTTTTGATTATAGCGCATGATCAAAAAATCGCACAGGTGATCAAATACCACCAAAAGAAAGCTCTGTTTGTGGGGAAAAAAGGATGTCAATTTCATGTGGGTACAGCGTCGCACGACCGCGCAATTGTCCGTTAACGTCACGCAGTGCCGAATCGCAAAATAGGCCCTGGTCAGGAAGGGGGTAAAATCTTCCGGGGCTTAAGTGGTTAAAGGCTTGTCAATCTTTTCTCTTTTATTCATTGCTGCTGGAGAAAACGTTCTCTGTGTTTATCTATGGTCAGCTTTTACATTTGAGCTTGTTAGCGCTCCAAGCAGGAAGACTTTTATAATCTTCTGGTCATGACTTCAATTTGGCTACACAATGCAGGACTTTCTGCGGAGTGAAGAAAAGCTGTGGGAGACCAACATTACCGTGCAGCTTCAAGTATCCAGAACTTGTTCCAAAGCTGGAGACAGTCTCCTGGCTTCCATCCCACTGGCTCATAGAAGATTGTTGTGGTGTTTGCTGGTAGAAGATGACTCATTGGCAAAATATTGATGTGCCATCTGGAGAAATCTTTATGGAAATTCCAGCCACAGGCCATTTCTCTAGGTCTGCCTTCTCATGCCAGTTTTAGACAACCACAATGGGATCGTGGACATCTGCTCATCATGGTAAAACACAGGATTAGAATTGATCAGGGTGCAGAACAGATGTTTCCGACCGAAAAGGTACAAAAGCAATAGTAGGTAAAAATAATATTTAATAAGGTGAACCAGGTCATGAAATTACCGTACATTGCCACATCCCAAAATGTCAAGAAAGATTCCAAAAGGAATAAAACGTTCCTTATAAAACCACCGGGACTTTAATGGCTTTGTACTAAAGGCAAAAACACAATAATGTTCATTAAGATATATAATTTTATTCCAATAAACATAGTTATAAAAATATCCGGTCTAACTGACCATAGATGTTTCCATAATATAAAGAATAAATCATTAAAAACATAGAAGGGTTCTGCAACAGAAGAACAATGGATGTTTGTGCATTCCTGTTGATGTACGGTAGTCCAACACGTTTCTCACTGAAAAAACTGCTTCCTCAGGGACCATACAGGAATATCTACAAAATTAAAAAAACCTTTGATTACTAAAGGTACCCAAATATATAAAATGAATTTCATTTGACCCAGACTGATTCTCTGTTTACGCAATTTCAGAATGCAGCAGACAACCACAATTGATTCTCCCGAGCTTCTCCCATCCTCTGGAATGCTCTACCCCAACCTGTCCAACTATCTCCTACTTTGTCTACTTTCAGACGATCCCTGAAAACACATCTCTTCAGAGAAACCTATCTGACATCCACCTAACAACTGTCCTTTATTTTTCTCCATCAGCCCATCCCCCACAGTTATTACCTCTTGTATCTCATGACCCTCCCTTAGATTGTAAGCTCTAACGAGCATGGCCCTCTGATTAATACTGTATTAAAGTGTATTGTATTTGTACTGTCTACCCTCAAGTTTTAAAGCACTGTGTAAACTGACGGCGCTATATAAATCCTATATAATAATAATATTAATAATAATAATTGGTTGATTTTGGATAGTAAAGTCTAATTATTTGCATTTACCTTACAAAGTGCCTTCCCAAGGTAATGCTATCTTCTGGGGTATCTGCTTAGTAAACATGCTCACTTCTGAATGCACCTTGTTTATGACCTGTTGATGTTGGCCTCACAAATATATGTGGTGCCATGGAGGGAGGCTGCTGCTTATATGCATTTCTTGATCTCTGCTGGGAGTGAACCCAGTGACCAAGCTGTCATGAACCGGATATGAGCTACTGGTCATATGATAGCCAATCACAGCAATTGAGAAGGCCACCCCTGGCTCCAGCATTATGTGTCAAATGAAGCATTGACAGATAACTTTTGCGCAAACCATTCAATATACACTTATTAGGATTTTCTTTACCAAAAATATGTAGCAGAATACATTGTGGTCTAAATTGATGAAAAAAATTTATTTTTAAACATTTTTTATTGGGTATGTTTTATAGCAGAATGTAAATATATATATATATATATATATATATATATATATATATATATATTTTTTTTTTTTTTTTTCAAAATTGTGTTTTTTTTTTATTTATAAAAATAAAAACCGCAGAGGTGATGAAATACCAGCAAAATGAAGCTCTATTTGTGGGGAAAAAAGACACCAATTTTAATTGGATACAGCGTCGCATGACCGCGCAATTGTCAGTTAAAGCAACACAGTGCCTTATCGCAATAAATGGCCTAGTCAGGAAGGGGGTAAAAACTTCCGGAGTGGAAGTGATTAAAGTAGAACTCCGGGGAAAGCATTTTTTACCATTTACGAGAGAGTATAAAGGGGATAGAACTTCTATCAGAAGTTATTGTTGTCTTTGTTGGAGACATCCATCCTTGCTGATTGTCTTGTGATCATTGTCACAAGTGAGATTAAACCTAGAATTTACATTGCCACTGCACAGATGAAAAAGGTGAATTACAGAGAAATGAGTAGGTCTTGGACATCTGCTCCCATCAGGGCAAAACACGGGATTAGCATTGATCAAGGTGCAGAACAGATGTTATGAATAGGTACAAGAGCAATCACTTCTGCTTCTGAGCAGATACCCCCAAGACCAGTATCACCTCGGGGAAGGGGAAATCTTTCATCTGATGACAAAAGTAGGATTTCCCTTGGGAAGACTTCTCGTTTCCTGTTGTGACTCTGTAATAAGAGGTGAACTGAAATCTCAGTGATTCGAGCACAGACAGTAATGATGTGACAATAAAAACCTCATTCTTTCCAGGACAAAAAAAAGGTTTGTCTGAAATTCTACTTTAAATCTTCAGTTTGGGCAGTAAGTCGAAAACACTACCCAGCAGCTTTAAAACCACTCTATACTCAATTGATCTTCAGCATTGTCCCTTGCAAACTCACCTATCCAAAGATGCAGCACCCTGGACTAAAAGGACAATGCTGCAGAGAGTGGCGCCACAGCATTATGCAGGGTCACTTTCTGCAGTATTTAGGATCCACTCATTACTGGATAAACAGGGTGACGAGGGCATGTGACATCATGGGACCCAACCGAAGACACCTGGAAAAAGTGGTATGTAAAGGTTTTTATATTTAAAGGCTTTCTCCAAGAAGGGTGGGAGCAAAGCCTGGAAATAGGCTTCAAAGTATATTTAAACCCCAATAATGAACTTCTGTTATTAGTGGGTGAAGGGGACCCATGATGTCACGGGACCCAACCAAAGACAAGTTTTTTTTAAAGGTTTCTCTGAGGAGGGTGGCGGGCCAAGTGTGGATAATGAAAAGAAATGGCTGCACTCAGATGTTGTCAAAATCCAGGTTTATTGGACATCCCAATGTGGCAAAAAAAGTGGCAAGGTAGACGCGTTTCATTGATCATTGATTAAGCACACATCTTAGTGTGTGAAACGCGTCTACATTGCCACTTTTTTGCCACATTGGGACGTCCAATAAACCTGGATTTTGACCACATCTGAGTGCAGCCATTTCTTTTCATTATTGACTGTCCACGGAGGCGGGCCGGGGCGAGCACCGCTGTTGGTCATCAAGCTTCCCATTACCTTGAGCAGTGTATCTCTTTCCTTTGTATGCAGGGCCAAGTGTGGAGTTGAGCTTTAAAGTGTTTTTAAACCCTAATAATAAACTTTTGTTATTAGAGGGTGAAGAGGACCTATGATGTCATGGGACCTGACCAAAGACACCTGGAAAAAGGAAGTAGAGAGTATTTTTTAAAAGATTTCTCCAAGAACGGTGAAGCGACCAAGTCTGGAATTGGGCTTTAAAGTGCATTATATCCTAATGATGAACTTCTGTTATTAGAGACTGAAGAGGGCCTATGATATCATGGGACCCGATCAAAGATACCTCTAAAAAAAGGTTGTAAATATTTTTTTCTTAAGATTTCTCCAATATGATATAAAGGCATGGGGCCTTTATATCATACTGAAAGCCCAACAATAAACATCCGGTCTGTGAGGGCACTTTGCCTGTCTCTGTACACCAATTTAGAGTTGGTTTTCATTGCCTCCACTTTCATCATCCACAAAATGGAGGTAATTATTTTAAAATTTGGTGCAGGCACAGCACCATTTTGTAAAACTGGTGCTATTAGGAACTACCTGAGTCTGTCCCACGTTTTAGTAAAGCTACTGAAATGGGCTTTTGTGAATCAGGGGCAAGACTTTTAAAAGGACCATGCTGCCGAAAAAGTGTCACAAATGCTTTATTTAATTCCTCCCATTATCAACCAGATGGATTGTGCATGCATACCCAGCCATTCGTTGATGCCTATAACCAGACTAATGAAGGACTTTACATCCAAGGATTTCACTAAAGCTGACCATACATGAAAAACAAAAATGAACTGATTCACCCATCCATACATCTGAGGTGGATTGGGGAATCCTCCCCACTGTACTATTGTATTCTGATGGTGGAGGGGGTCTCCTTCACAGTCAGAATACACAGATCAGCACTACAGCTATTGGCTGCAGTTGCTCATCGAGCATCTTTTTTCAAACAGGTCCATTCAACAGAAGTTGATCAATTGAGCGGCAGATGCCACACATGGATCCATCTATGGTCTTCTTAAAGCGGAGTTCCGGGCACAAAATCGATCTTTTTTTTTTTGTGCCCGTGCGCTTGTTCTCCTTCACCTGAAACAGAATTGGATAGTTAGGTTTTTTTTTTTTTTGTACTCACCTTGTAATTGTAGATCGAATATACTCACCTATTCTTCACTTCCTCCCTCTGCGCCGCGGCTCCGCCGTCACTTCCTGGCTTGCAATGATTCCTGGGAGCTGAACGTCATCGCTCCCAGGAATCAATGCGACGGCACCGGCCCCGCCCATCACTTCCGGGGCGACGTCGCATTCCCTGCTAAACAGCTTCTGGGCATGCCCAGAAGCTGTGGAGGAATGCGGCGCCGCACCGGAAGTGACGAGAGGGGCCAGTGCAGGCGCATTCTGGGAGAAGAGGACGCGGAAGAAGACGCGGAAGAGGATCGCGCCGGCTTCAGCTGCCCACAAGAGAGATGGCAACGCTGTGGAAGAAATTTTATAAGTGAGTATTTCTTCTTGCAGGTAAGTGCGAACCGGGACAGATCAGAGGCTAGCCATTGTGGAATGTACTAGCCCTGACTGTCCCGGGGGTATGTTCACTGAAAATTTTTTTCTGTGCCCGGAACTCCGCTTTAAGTGTAATTGTTTGCTGAAGTCATAGGGCATAATGTAGGAGTTGTGATGTGCCAAGTTTTATTGTAATGCCAGCCATACACGGTTCGAATCTCGGCTGGTTCTGGGTAATGGGCAAGCTGAATGTACCAAGTTGACCAGTCGATCAACTTGGTTACAACCAGCTGGCTGGATTTGCTTGAGATAATCGCAAGCAGTTGCTGTAGCTGCTAGCGATAATCACCCAGGTCTCAGTAAAGCTACTGAAATGGTCTTTTGTGAATCAGGGGCAAGACTTTTTAAAGGACCATACTGCCAAAAAAGTGGCACAAATGCTTTATTTAATTCCTCCCATTATCAACCAGCTTGATTGTGCATGCATACCCAGCCATTTGTTGATGCCTATAACCAGACTAATGAAGGACATTATATATAAGGATTTCACTAAAGCTGACCATACATGAAAAATAAAATGAACTGATTCCCCCATCTATACATCTGAGGTGGATTGGGGAATTCTCCCCACTGTACTATTGCATTCTGATGGTGGGGGGTACTCCTTCGCAGTCAGAATACACAGATCAGCACTACAGCTATTGGCTGCAGTTGCTCATCGAGCATCTTTTTTCAAACAGGTCCATTCAACAGAAGTTGATCAATAGAGCGGCAGTAGCCACACATGGATCCATCTATGGTCATCTTAAGTGTAATTGTTTGCTAAAGTCATAGGGCATAATTTGGGAGATGTGATGTGCCAAGTGTTATTGTAACGCCAGCAATACACGGTTCGAATCTCGGCTGGTTCTGGAGGAACCAGCCAAGATTCGAACCATTAATGGGCAAGCTGAATGTACCAAGTTGATCAGTCAATCAACTTGGTTACAACCAGCCGGCTGGATTTGCTTGGGATACACAGATCAGCACTGCAGCTATTGGCTGCAGTTGCTCATCGAGCATCTTTTTTCAAACAGGTCCATTCAACAGAAGTTGATCAATAGAGCCGCAGTAGCCACACATGGATCCATCTATGGTCATCTTAAGTGTAATTGTTTGCTAAAGTCACAGGGCATAATTTGGGAGTTGTGATGTGCCAAGTGTTATTGTAAGGCCAGCCATACACGGTTCGAATCTCGAACGGTTCAGGAGGAACCGGTCGAGAGTTGAACCATTAATGGGCAAGATGAATGTACAAAGTTGATCAGTCCATCAACTTGGTTACAACCAGCCGGCTTGATTTACTTGGGATAATCACAAGCAGTTGCTATAGCCGCTAGTGATAATCGCTGTCTGCCGGGAGGAGGCAGGAGGGATATCTGCATCAACATTGTCTGTGTTGATGGGGGAATCGAGTGAATTAGATATTCACTCCATGTATGGCCGGCCCAGGGTCCAACACCCTATCTGCAATGTTTTTCTTGATAAGCCATCTTGCAATAATAGTCA